>NW_022280094.1:628383-670839 GCF_004355925.1 Anarrhichthys ocellatus
CCTTATATCGCATACCTTATATCGCATACCTTATATCGCATACCTTACATCGCATATCTTATATCGCATACCTTATATCGCATATCTTAGCTGTGGGACTAAAGGTCGAGGAGCCGCTGAGAAATCTGCTCTTCACCTGCTTGGAAGCTACTTCCACACGGGTTGCAGAGCTTTACTGATACTTGGAGAGATAACAGAAGGACATGTTACCTTAAAGAGAAGGATATAGAGGGGGATCCCTCACCTGGAGATCTCCAGGAGCCGACCCCTCTTCAATGATAAGTGGAGGTGCACCGTGAGATAAAGATGGGATTAATTGGTATCATCTCCGAGAGGTTGATGTACAGACCTTTGCCTCACCTCGAGTAATAGTTGTGGGCGTCCCTCAGAGAGGTGCTGTAGGATCACTATAAGAGGATTAGCCTTGTAGAGAGTTCGATCCAGAGACCCCTGTGTCACCTAAGTGTCCAGGCATATTAACACTCAGAGAGTTAATAGCCTCTTTCCCACTGCAAGGACATGTGGGCCTCCACTGCATCCGTCAGCAGTCAGACATTAACCGTCAGCCGCCAAGGGAACTCCTGCTTTGAAATCGATGAAAGCTGCACCGCTTCCTCTCCGACAGGAAGTTCAAAAATCTGAAAGGTTAGATCCTCATGAAATGGAAGGGAGAGTTGAATCTGGTTGGCATTTGAAGGGGTTAACTAGACAAAACAGATATTAAGAACAGATGAGCACTTCATACACTCCTTCACACACTCTTACTTTCACACTTCCACACACTCACATCAGGGCGCAGCGTGGTTCAATCACTGCCCTTTTTAGTCTGAGCTTCACGGGAGCAATTGAGGGTTAGAATGTAATACAAGACTGAAAGGCACTGGTGCTGCATTTGAAGCTACAGCCCAGTGGTCATCAGGTCAGTAATCTTCTCTGCTGGTTACAGGACCCAAGGAGGACCCAGAAAAGGTTTTTTTGAAGATGCACTGAGTGGTAGGAATGATGAGTAAGCCCTGGTAAGCCTTGGCAGGCCCTGCATGGCCTCGCAATAATACTCCACCA
Source organism: Anarrhichthys ocellatus (assembly GCF_004355925.1). NCBI lineage: Eukaryota > Metazoa > Chordata > Actinopteri > Perciformes > Anarhichadidae > Anarrhichthys > Anarrhichthys ocellatus. The sequence goes on from NW_022280094.1 coordinate 629,446, forward strand.
GGGCTTTGGCTGGCTTTATTTGGGATTGGGTGCCAGTGGGTGGGTTTTAAATATTGCGAGGGCTGAACTCACTTAATCTCCATTTGCACACAATAGAACTCCTTCTGAGAGTCTACTGTTGGAAGAACACACCGCTGGAAGCCAGTAAGGGGCTCTGTGCACAGAAAACTGACTTCTTCATTTGTTCCGACATGTTTTCTTGGATATTTTATCTCACTTGTTTTTTTTTGTAAAACCATAAACTGCACTTTAGAAGTCTTTAAATAATCACTCCTCTTGATAGTACTGCACCTTTACTGCAGCTGTTTATAATAGAGTTTGTGGAGTGAACTCTATAACTATACGTTCCACATCTTGTTTTTTAAGCCATTCAAATATTGTGACATATGTTTTTGGTCTGATGTCCCTCAACAGGAGGAGTTTGTTTGCGAGCCACCGATGATAACTCGCCACACGTCCAAGATGTTTGTGATGGAGGGTCAGGAGGTCAGCTTGCGCTGCAAGTCCATCGGGGATCCGGAGCCGTCCACGCATTGGGTCAGTCCTGAAGGAAAGCTGATCGGCAACACGTCCAGAACCGTCTGCTACGAGAACGGCTCGCTGGACATCCTCAAGGCCTCGGTGAAGGTAGAGATGGGGTTTCATTGTCAGAATTTGGTTATGCTTGTGTTGATTATTTCTAAAAGTGTTGGTCAATTTTCTATGCTTTCTATTTTGGGGCAGCTGTAGGTCAGAGGGTAGAGTCGGTTTTCTTTTAACTATTTGGTTCTGAGGCGGCTCCACTGCAGCTTCACTGAAGCCCACTGCTCCTTATGCTTAAATGCAGAGGTCAAATGTCATGTATGTACCTGTATGACGAGTGCAATAAAGTCGAAAGTTGAAGTTTCATCGCACAGATTCAAATACCCAAAACTTCTAATCCAATGAGTAATGTTTTGTGTGTAAAGTTTTAGACATTTATAAAGTTAATTAAAACAACTCATTTTGACAGAAGTGATTTTTGGAGAGATTAGAAAAATAATATTTACAAATATATTGATTGGACATTTAGTTTTTTCAGCACATGAAGACATACAGTAAATACCCCTCATCCTATACTCACTCACCGTTTGCGTAATAAAGAGACAAATACATTTGAGCATAACTGTCTGTCAGTGGTTCTCAACTGGTTTGGCTGCGTGACCCACCATCACCCCTTAATGACAAGCCGCGACCCACGACCCAAATTATTTATATATATATATATAATTTGGGTATATCTATATTCAAGAAGTCTAGTAGTAGTAATGTCTTTGTGTAGTAAACAACTGCCAAATCAAATAAAGAAAGTACACATCAATTATATTTTAACAAATATTATTCTCGTTTTTCAAATTTAACTGGATGGAATATAAATAATACATAGAAATACATAAATAAATGTTCTTCTAATTTCAAGTAAAATAACAGCTGGATTAAAAAATAAATTACGTAATGAAATTCATTTTAGAAAAGTTATTTTCACTGAATTGCCCTGCAGCTTTAAATTCAGTTAATTCAGGGTGAAGTGAAAAAGCCACAATATTATATTTTTCTCATCTACTAAAAAGAGAAATGAGTGTTTGAAGAATTCACTTATACGAGTCTGTCCAGTCAGAGTCTAATGACTCTGGTCTCTCTGGACATTTTTCTCTTTTGGAACTCATTCTATGACTTGACTTTCACAACTCTCACTTCAACAGTCCTGCTCTGCTCTCTATCGTCTCTCCCCCTTGTGTCAAGGTGTGTGTACATCTCACTCAAGTCAGGAAACTCGTCAGAATACCCATATTTGATTGGCTGAGCTGCATCACGTGATGTGATTCACAACGCATTGGTCGGTGTTTTTCCTGCACTGCTGAACAAGTGCCGTAAATGCTGGAATAATTCCGCTGCATAAAAAATGCCCTTCAAAATAAAATCACATTTTATTTTTTTTTGTCAGGCAAAGGCCCGCGACCCACTGAAAACGGGTCCGCGACCCACTTTTGGGTCGCGACCCACCAGTTGAGAATCACTGGTCTGAGTGATGCACACGAAAGAGGTGGAAATAGAAGTTAGTGATTTTGTACTCAAAGTGTGTGCAAAGGGTATTCAACCTTAATAAGTTAAATTATTATTAATATTTTTGTCCGTTTTTATTTTACAGAACAACATTGAAGATGAACATAAATAATGGCATATAAGGAAGAGATGGAACGTATAAATAAATTACTTCAGATTGAAGTAACAGCTATTAAATTGAAGCACAACATCAAGAACTGCAAATGCTATTCCTGCCTGCATTTAGCAGGGACATTAACATATTAAATGGTCAGCTGTTAGCTTGCAACCTATAAAATCTTTGTTTTACTAGATTTGTCAGAGTTTATCCACTTTGTCTTTGTTCAAATGAGTATTTAACTCCCCAAATTCTGTCCGGAATTAAGTGAATAAAAGATTCAAAGTCTGTTTATTATAAAAGTAAAAGCTAAGTTACATTTTGGGTCTTTTCTTCTCCAATGATTTCTAGGATTCTGGAAAGTTCACATGCATAGCGTCCAACGCAGCCGGGGAGGCCACTGCTCCTGTTGAGTTGGTCGTCAACCCCTCGCCACACTTTGACCCAAAACTGGACCCCGACCCGGGGCCTTCGGACATCCCCACATCCATCAAGTCCAACGCGAGCGGCGGTCAGGCACGGTCTGATCAGCAGAGGGTCAGTGTATCAGATCTATCGTCCAGCTCTGCCACCATCAGATGGCCCCCACAGAACCACATACCAGGAGTCCGCATGTACCAGATCCAGTACAACAGCTCCTCAGATGACATCCTCATTTACAGGTAAGATAGTGGGGGTGTGGCTGCTGTAGGTTACAAAGATAGTGTCCCTTGACAAGAAAAAACTGATCTGCACGTCCAAGCTTTTCTCCTTTATCTATAAAACACGAGTTCAGACAGAAGAAGAGGACCAGTCAGAATGTAAGACAATAGCTTTCCAGCTCAGAGGATCCAGAGTAAGACATCGATATACTGAAACCAGCAGTGGATCATGAGTAAACCTTTGAGAAACAAAGACCTGCGTGAAACACATTTCCCTCTCTGCTGTGTGCAGTGGAGTTCCATCATAAACACTACATATTAAACAATGGATTTTTTTAGAGTAATCCGTCAATTGTAGGAAAGAGCGCTTGTAAATGACAATGGCTTATAGGGAGAAAAAGAGTGGTGCATCTTTCCAAGGGAACATTTAGTATAGAAATCCAGTTACTGCGTGGTGGCTGACGAGGCTGGATGCTTTGATGAATAGAGATTATTTTCAATTTACATCCCATGGATTTAAATCCCTGTAAATAGCACATTGTCTTCATCAGTAAAATTAGCCTAAAACGTCTATCCAAGGTATACCCAAAGTAAATTGAAAGCTGTTCTTGAACCATGTGGAGTACATGCATGGTCCCCCAACAGTCAGAATCACTGTAAGTGCTACTGGCATTGAGTAACAGAAGTTTGAACACACTGAAGTAGAAGGTTTTTATTTCCGCCTGAATATTTATTTGCAAACAGATGCCTGCAGATGACTATAGCTGGGACTTATTAGCTGGAAAACACAATGGGACCACAGCATGAAGCCTGACAATACCACAGAAAGTGAATATTTTATACATTTCGAAGGATATGTCTAGGCCAGGGATTCCCAAAGTGTGGTGCACCCCTGGGGGTGCGCGAGCTGCCTCTAGGGGGTGCGCGAGAGGAAAAATGTAATGGTGGTCTAATGGTGCAGTCATGCCTGGTGCAGTGAGGTTCTGGCTAACAGCTGTCTGAAGCCCTCTTATTTACGTCGCCACCTGAACACCAAGCATGCCAGTGCAAGTCAAAAGCCCCTTACATTTTTTATATCGAAATTGGAGGAGTTACAAAACAGCCCAAAACAACTGCAGTCTCATTCATGTGTTGGGGCTACAAAAAACGCACTACGGGCTTCATATCTGGTCACAGAATAGCAAGAAAGGGGCTACCACACACAATCGCCGAAGACGTGTGCTTGCCAGCTGCCAAAGAGATGGTGGAATGTATGATTGGAGAGAGAGAAGCAAACAAGTTGGACATGATCCCAGTGTCCAACTACAGATGTGGCCAATCTGGCCAATCTTCTGGTGTATGTCCGTTACCTTTTCGAAGGCACGGTGCAGGAAGTTTTTTTGTTTTTTTTTGTGTTTTTTATCTTGTAAACAAACGCCACGCGCGAGCAAACTGTTCTCTCATTGGTCCGATTTTTATGCGACTATAAATAGGCTCTGTTGCTTTTTTTTTTTAAGGTGTGGGGGATTGGGGGTGCGTGAACCCGGTCGGGATGTAGAAGGGGGTGCGTGGCAAAAAAAAAAGTTTAGGCCACGCCTAGAACCGCTGGTCTATGCGATTTCCAAAAAAGGCCATTTGGAGACCCATGGTAAACATGGTAACATACCTAGGCTGTGTTAAAATGTGTATTCATAATTCAAACTAAAGCTTATTTATGTCGAAATACAATCATTTATAAGTTATTTCACCATTATTCACTTTCCTAAAGTCTCCAAAACCACACTTCGCATTCTACGCACGGTCACATTGAGCAGACTCGCGATTACGCAGTTACTTCCGTGTTGTGGCTGTAAATCTAACCCCTGAAGCTGTATATCGTCATTTTTGAAATTTCATTGGCTATACGAAGCGTCAGTCATCAGAACGATCGGTTGGTCCGTGGGTATTTATTGATGTAATAATGTGTTTTGGACTAAATGTTTTACTGGATTGGATCGTCTGGACCTTTGGCAATGTAACAAGACCGTTTTTGTCTGAATATTATCGATGGGTGGAATACTATGAGGCTTCATAGGTGAGTTGTCTCAATGTTGTAAATGTTTGTTTGTTGGTTGGTGGTCTGACAGGCGTTGATTGTACCTGCTGTTGTGATTGTATCTTGAAATGGTTTGCATCAATCGAATCACAACAATTTTAGCTTTCCAAAGACATGTTGCATCAACCTATATCAACCCATAGCAGTTGTGTACAGAACATAGGTGTACACTTAACACTGTGTTAACAGGTTTCAAAGAAATTAAATCATCCTGTTCCACTCTGTCTCACGGTAACACACATGTTCTCCATCGTCAAGTTCCAGCTCTCCATTGAAGCTTTATAATGTTCACGCTGGGTGAAATATTCAAATCCGTGTTTTTATACTACTACATATATTTTTCTAGATGTCTGTTATATCATTTGAGACACAATTACCTAAAACTCAGCCTGGCATGATTGGTAAACTTCGTGATGCACAAATGAGAACTCTGGGTGGGTTTCAATAATGTTTGACTGTGCAGCAATACTTTATGTTTCTTAGTATATCAGGCTCTGTGCAGGCAGCTGTTTGAATGTAGTCTGCGGTGGCTTAACACCCCCACAGCAGAGGATGGAAAGTTTTACATATGGCAGTCTTGTTAGAGATCCCCGGGTCACTGCAGGAACAGTAGGAACAGCTGATTGTTTTGCTAAAAATGTGTGTGTGTGTGTGTGTGTGTGTGTGTGTGTGTGTGTGTGTGTGTTTTGTTTGGTAATTTGGGAGATGAGTCTGTTCAGCGTGTGATTTTACATATATGAACATTTGCGCTCTTGGTTATGTTTCTGCATTTATGTTTGTGGGGTGTACTTAGGAGGTGGACAAAAAAGATCCTTACACGATAAAAACAGGTGGAGGAAGTGACTGAGTGTGATGCTGCATTCATGTAGTGCTGGAATAATGAAAAAAAAATGAGTTGCCAAAGGGGGAAATTAACGTGAATGCCCCCTCAAGTCTGAGCAACAAAGAAAGTGGACAGTTTGGTACACGGCTTGCTAAGATGACGTCTTATTAGGCAGAATTATAGCAGATGGAAGTAAATGTTGGGTTGATGGTAAGAAAGTTTTTGTTTATTCACGTATTGCATGTACATTTTTCACATTATGGTATTAGGTTGTAATCTAAATAAATGTCATGGCTCACCTGATCCGTTTCCTTTGCTCTTCGTTGTCACGCAAATACTGAATACAGCTATCGACGTGTTGTTTCAACAGTCTGAGCAATAAAATACAACACAACTTCTTACACGACATTTCCACATTACGACGTTAAGCTTGTGAACACACCGAAGTCGACTTTTCGACTCTTGAAATGGGACCATCCGAGGAGCACGTGAATGCAGAATGAGTGTGTGTGTGTGTGTTGTGTGTGTGCTCCTTTCCGTCTGTCTTTGCTCCAAACACACATCATCCCTGTGTGAGTCATTATCACCAAGGTATTCCGCGCGTAGGAGTCTGTTTCAGGGTTTTTCAGGCTGTCAGGTTTTTTTTAAATAAACAGCTCGGTGAGCAACAAAAGACGAGTAAGCTGAAGAAAAAAACAATGTGACTTGGCTTCGGGAACAGATATCAGATCAGTTCAATTATTTATCTCACGAAACATTTTTTGTTTCAAAAAGCACAAATTAGGATTTAGGATATTATCGTCATAATTCAGAGTTTAATGTATTCTATTTCTGAAGGACACATCCTAAAACACAACAACATTACATGAATTCTAGGTGAGGTGTACAGGAGGTGTAGAGTCCACGCTGGATCAAACAATTGTTAATGAAAACCCTAAATCTTCCTGTACCTATTGGTGTTGTGCTCTCGGCCAGGGATGACACGAGACCGTATCAGAGTTCAGGGGTCTGCATGGAAGAGTCAGGACCCCCAGCAGGGTACAGGCATCAGGCAGGTGGAGACAAAGAAATCAGTGGCTGCTGGTGGGAGCCTGCAATAGACTGCTGAATGGAAAGTAAAAGATGTAGTGGCACAAATATGAAAATTAATGAGTAAAGCCAGACAGAACATTAAGATTAATGTAATGTAATCACTACTTAAAACAAAGAATATGCAGAAAAATGCTGAAAGGGGAAAGAGTCTATGCAGCAAAAACTCTTTGAACTCTGCAGTAAAAACACAAATACATCGTACAAAGATACTGTCCAGAGGACATAAAGTGTTCATGCAGTGCAAATTAGGAAACCAGAAATCAGATCAAACGATGATGTGATAATCTATAATGTATATTAAATAGTGCCGTTTTTGAGGAGTAAATGAGCAGTGAAACTTCCCTGAAGGATTTTTTAGGTCCGTCACCAAAACCCTGAATCCTCCAGGCAGCAGCTGATTTGCACATCCTAATCACCAGATGTGGATTTCAGAGCATGTTTCAGACTCAAGCTGCCAAGTGGCTGAGTGGGGACCCTCGATCGGCCCGTGATAGTGAGTGACCGCTGGATGGTCCCATCAGCCACTTCAGCCAGCTCTGTAACCTAGCAACGTCATTCAGGATGCATAATTGAGTGTTATTACCAAGCATTTGGAGAGCTGACAGATGACAGTTTGAAATGTGTCCACAGCCTCAATTCTCATCTTGACCGAAAACCATTCGATTGGAGAGAACATGTGGTCAAGTGCAGGGCGTCCAAATGGATCATTTCCGGTTGAACTGTGGGGGTGAGCTCATGATTTTCCCGTAATTCGTTTTTATCTCCACCCACGAGTGTGTATTTAATGCCCCGTTCGTCACATTGGACGCCGTAATAAAAATACGGCCAAAAGTCGAAGCGCCGAAAACACCGGTCTTCCCTTTCATTTAAGTGGCGGTGGTCCATATGGGATTCTGGGAAAACAAAATTGCAACAGAATCAACTTTTGGAGAAATGCTACGCAACGACAACCAGAGTATGTGAAGTGAAACAAAACCGCTCTCTCCGTTTTTACACCGGCCGCTGTTGCTCCCTTGAGCCCGGCGTTTACACCCTATAGTTGCTCCAGCGGAGCCTCCATCAGATTTAGACTGGGTGAGTAAGGGTTGAGAGGGTGGGGTCCAGAAAACAGATCAACTAAAAGAGTCACAAGTTAGCATTCTTTCAGAAACAACATTTCTTTTTGGCAAATATTATTTAGCATTAGAGTCCAGAATCTACAGCATTAAGGAATATGGCTGAAATCAATGCTCTAATATTAATAATACTATTTTACCGTATCAGTATATATCACATTATGGCAGAAGTATGCGTGATCACAAACAATCAAATTGATTGTGTCTATGCAATGATTTGTGTTGCACTATTATGTATTTCTAAAGACACATTTTTTACAAGTTAATGGCTGAAGGTCTCAAGACCCTGATCGTCTTTGATCAGAAACTTTGTCCCTGCTGGCCACCATACACACTCCTCCATTATAAACAGGCAGTCAGCTCTTTTTGTGGCCTCCCTCATGACTCAGGTAAAAAGCACCCGTTTCAGCTCACAGTAGCAGTGCTTCGACTTTTGACTCTGAGAGCAAAACATTTCATAACACAAGTGGAGCTCTCTGGCAGAGTTATTGGCCTCTCCACTGTACGCTGCAATAGAGGAGACTCACGACGCCCACTCTGCCCTCTCTGCCCCGCCTCTGCAGTCTGGTGCCTGGCTTTACAGAGACTCTGCAGTCAGAGCGCAACACCGCGCTCCACATCATCACATACTGAGGCACGCGCTGCACTCTGCAACGCAACACATACATTGTTGTAATTACGGTACAGGGGTTAAACTCAGATTTATGTGCACTTGAGAAATCATAAAAATAATTTTAGAATCAAACTATTTACAGTCTAAATATAGAGAAGTCTGCAACTCTAAACACAACGTATTTGTTGATGCATGTAATATAGTAGTATCTACATTTCAGAAGACGTGTGCCTCTAACAGCACCCCGACTCCCAAATATGCTCACAGCTCATTGTAGATGTTAATCTAAGAGCTGAGAGGAAAATGAAGAATTGGAGGCTGTTGCATGCTATAACCAGGCTGTAAACCCTTAAGCAGTGGCGGGCCGTGCATTTTATAACTGGGCCTTCACTGCTGTCCTGCAGCTGAAATACCACCTTATAACCACATGATAGCGCCACAGCTATTATTCATTTCTAAGGCTGTAACTATGTCCGTCTTCGTATTAAACCGTTCGGTACGAGGCTTACATATGTTTGAATAATGCTAGAAGCTTAAATTCAGGACAACATAATGTTTTCTGCGCTCATGGAGGACAGTGATTCTCAGCTGTGGGACATTGTAGTACTGCTCTGCAATGTCTTACCTTGTCTCAGCCCCCTGTGTCATGGTGTGTGGTACATCTCACTCGGTTCAGAATGCCCATATTTGATTGGCTGAGCTGCATCACGTGATGTGATTCACTACCCGACTAAGCCTCTGCTGTTAAGTTTCGTTTCACGATAGTCACGTGCTCGCCCACTGACCAATCACAGCACACTCTGCACCTCGCGGCAGAGCTGCACATGGACACTGAGCTGCACTAATGCTGACATCATTATAGGCCGGCTAGCAGGCTCTGACACGTCAAAGAATACGCCCAACATGTCAAACTAAAGATCTGATTGGTTGAACATTATGACAATCAACAATATTGTCCCCATTCACTTAAACTGCACTGGATGCAGGTGAGAGTCTGCAGGCCTGGGGCCTCTGTTCCTACCTAGAGACACAGAGGAGAAATCTGATTGGATAAAAGCTCTACTTAAAACAAGCTGCACTGGAAGCAGAGCAACTGAGGAAGACAGTAGCTGTGCAATGAGAAAATAAGATAATGGGAAAAATATTTTTATAAATTGCAATACATGTAGTGTATTTAAGAAAAATTATTAAATTATTAAATAGCTATAGCTTTGTGATTCTGTTTAGGCCAGCAGAGAAGGCCTTGCAGGCCCTGACGGCCCACCACTGCCCTTAAGAATAGCATGTCCATTTAAGGTGGGACATTTTCTGCGTGGTCTTCTCTAACAGTTTCGGAATGCAACTGAACATTTAATTAAAGCCACAATCGGGTCCTAACCAACCCAACCAAAGTCCTTCTGTTGCCTAAACTTAACCACACACAGGACTCATGGCTGTTACACATCGGGGCATCAACCAGTCACTTTGCGCGGAACATACAGACATATTTAAAAGATAAATATAGAGGCTCTGCAGTACTAACCAGGAAGGACAACTTTGTTACTCCTTTCTCTCTTGACAAAGGAAGTGAAGACCAGATCCACTCACATCCATTCTTACCTTTCACAATAAAAGCTATAGACTGCCTAACTGTTTCCCAGAAGGAACTCAAATCCACTCAGAGCATTTAGCAAAAAGGAAACTCAATAAAACAGCTTAAAGTAAAAAATAATTAGCTCAGACAGACTGCCAGAAGCTGCTCTGGGTCAATAAGATCCTGGTAGTTGGTCGTCTGCCTGCACAAAGCTATTTTAAACTGTTATTGAAAAAGTGTTGCAACTACAGCAAATCGGCATTACTGCCGGTAAAAATAGTATATATTTCACATTTTCTTGTTGTTTATTTGTCACACCCCCAGTGTGTAAAGGCCTTCAGGATGTGAACCGCAGTGTGAAGAAAATGATGTAACTAAAGCTAATCTTAACAGCATCCTCTTTAACAGCTTCACAATGCAACAGAAAATGGAGAGAACTGGCAGTAGTAGATGATGAACGTGTCAGCTTGCACAGTTTTCAAAACTGCAATCTTATAACATCGTATCCTAAGACAATGTTTGCTTTATTCTTAGAGACATTTTGTCACACTTTTGTTAACACTAAATATCCTTCTACTTGGATGAGAATATCTTGAGATATTAACATAATGACATATAGGGCAACGCATATTTTACAATTGTGTCTGCTCAACGATGCGTATAATATCTTACTATATATATATATATATATTTTATGCGTTTTCCTACAAAAGTCCAGCAACATGTGTGAATTTCCACTCGTTACATGCATACCGTGTTTTCAAAATAAGCTTAGTTAAAACAAAAACCAACAAAACGACTGAGAAAAAGATCGTGGTTTGGGTCACACTAACTTTGGAAGTGAGGTTACTTGAGCACGCAGGTTACTTGACAAACAACTCAATGTTGACTTTGGTTTCACACAAACAGTTATGTTCTGAGTGAAAGACCACTCGTTTTTTGTTCATCCATCTCCCGTCCTGCCCATCCTGTGTGGGTTTTTTTGTGGTCTTCATACTTCCTGGTTCATGATTACGTGGATTGCATACAAATTGATTCGTAGGTATACGAACGCTGTGTGAGAACAGCCTGCTGCACAACATGTGCCATTTTGAGAGTAGTACACTTGGATCAAAGTGTTCAAGAAGAGAGTCTGCAGCAGACCATTTGAAATCTACATGAGGGAGCTCTCTGCACCTCCTCTGCATTCTCAGAGCAGTGGCAGACAGAGCAGTGAAGGAGGGAGGCACTACTGTAGGAGTGTGTCCACCGTTAGAACAAGTAGACAGATACTGACAAACATTTTGTTCAGATCCTCATGTGGACAACAAAGTGATAACTGCAGTATCAGCAAAAGTATTGAAACCTGCGATACCTGTGAAATCTCACCAGTTCTTGGTCAAAGTCACCTCCACCCCACACTGTTCTAAAAGTGCGGATGCAGTCAGCTTCCCCACAAATGGCACGTCCAAACTGTGCACGGCCTTTTTCTAACCTTTATCTTTCCAGGGAAAGCCGAGTGAGCCGGCCTGCTGTTATTCCCCGGCTTGCTTCAACATTCACATTTGGGAGCTGTCCAATACTGCTTGAACTGCATTACTCGTGTGAACTGAGCAGCCGCAGTCAGCCGGTGGTGCAGCAGCTGTGTTCATCGTGGAGGTTGTTGAGGGATGGCGGGAAGCGAGGAGGGGTTTTGCTCATTCAATTTCCCAGCCGCTGATCTTCCAGTCCGAACCCTGCCGGCTCTTCCCTGTAGGCCGCTGCTGCCCTATCATAATGGCATGACAAATGGGGCAATGAGATTTTTAGAAGTTCAGTGACCATCATCACGGCTCTAATTTCTGCCCGTGCCACAGGGGAGTACAGTTCAGCTGAACAAATTATGCATTACACACGAAATAGATGTAAGAAACCTTCTCCAGGTTTTTTAAATTGGGCACAAATCAACAGATGTGTCCTCTCCCACTAGCATAGCCTGTCCTCTTCTTTCCCTTTAAGCTGTAACATGAGGAGAAGATACACAGCAGCGAACATCACTACAGCTCACAGTATTCAGTGGAAGACTGACCCAAATGTAGCTGCACAAAAAGAAACGTTGGAGACAGGAAATAAGGTCAAGAACAAGGGTGCTGTAATTTAACAATGCAATATTCATGTCCCTTTTTTTAAGAATAATAAGTAAACTGTTTTTCATAGGTTTTTTATTTGGGAAAAAATATAATGAAATATAATTTCTGAATCAGTTCATTCTATTCTACTGGGGAAAAATGTAAGGAAGAATTAAATGCTTGGATGAAGGCTGTGATATATGTAATTAATAAAATAATTATTTCACTATATAGGAAGTTTGGTGAGAAAACTTTTTGGGCGTTATGTAGTAATAATAATGGTTCATAAAGAGATGGTGTGAAATTGCTTAGTTTTAAGTCAAAACCTTCACATTTTCTTAGTACCTCTAAACCCACTATTTCCTATATTCACTAGAAATAATGAGGAACACGTGAATAAGGAAAGTACTGGCACTGTATATTATACATATATATATATATTTATATATATGTAAAGTCACAAAATGTTCATCTATTGAGTGAGTCTGCCAAACATTCACTGACAACGTATTTAGTATGTTCTTCTAATTGTGTTGAGGCACTTAAAGCACTGGTTCCAGTGAAGAAGGATTGTGGTCAATAATGAAAGTCAACTGTGACCTGAAGCACAAGTCACAAAGTGTTTACTTTATAGACATTTAACCGAAACCACAATCTGTCCCTAACCAACCAAATCAAAGTCTTTCTGTTGCCTAACCCTAACCACACTCAGGGCTGAGGTAACAGAATCTTAGCAGCAATTGAGCCATCGCTAAGTCCCGCCCCTCGAACTCAGCCTGGCCAGTCATAGCATTGTCCAGCTCTGACCAGGGTCTGACAACTATCTGGCTCTGCTCCATAGATGCAATCCTTTCAGATTTTGAATTTGGAGCTAGTCATGGTTAAATGTCACATAATAGTGATACTCATTACCCAGAGAGGTTGGAAGGACATGTACTTTTCTAAAACGATACGTGTCTGAGTAGAAACCTGTGGAGCTAATATTAGCTGAGTACATCATTGGCTAGCGTTAGCATTTCTATGCTACGATAGGGAGTGCAGTTAGTGACAGTGGCTGTGTCTCAATTCAGGGTCTGCATCCTTTGGAGGACCCAGCCTTCGCGGTCTACGTGGGCCACGTCCTTTGAGGACCGCATAGGCCAGACTGTGCGGTCTACGAAATGAGACGACCTACGCCACAGAGGACTTCCTGTTTGCATCAACAGCTGTTCCCGCCCCGCCCCCCTCTTGCTGCTCCCGTCCCTAAAATCCCTGCTCAGCAGGATTATAAATATATATACATATAAATACATTAAACTAAAACCTATTCAGTATATATACTGGAAAGGTTTTAGTTTAGTGTTTTAATCAGTTTTTTATCATATATTCAATAATTAATTCATAGATCTTTTTCATAATATTGTTTTTCTATATTAATAATCAGTTAATTAAATCAGTTACTAATAACAAATTTTCAATCAGTTATAGTTCTGGTAATTAAATTAATTTATCAATAACTATTTCATTTCATTCACACATACATATATATTTACATGTACATATATATATAGCAATCCTAAGGAAATCAATCAAGACAGTTAATATTAACAGCAGCAAAACAAATGTCAGCAAACGTGTTCATTAACTCTCAGTAACACATGTGCATATACTTTATATTTTTAAATAAGTTGATGAAAAGAGAAACATTTATCAATAATGTTCACATAGGGATGCAAACTTCGAAGATTGACACATTTTACACAGCAGAATATATACATATTCACATAGAAATCATTTACATGGATGTCTTATGTAAATTTAAATAAATAAAATAAAAAGGTGACAGTCACAACTGTCATCTCTGTGACAGCAACATGAACACATGAGAAGGATCTACTGGTTGTGTTATTAGTGAAGGCTTTGTACAGGATGAGAGCTCATGTAACTGTAACCTTAAGTACAGGATGGTCAAATGGACTAATGTCTTAATTCAAAGCTACGGCTGCTGAATGTTTGTCCATCGTTCTCCCCTCAGCTCCTGGCTCTCTGTAACAAAACATGAACAGAATCAGCAAAATACTCAAATTCAGTGTATTCGTGTAGTTAATCTCAACGTTTGAAACGTTACCGGACTTAAAGTGATATTTCAGGTTCACAACCTGTCTACCTGAGCTCACATTGGTCCGTTTATGTACATGATATAAAGTCTAAATCATCTGTAAAATCATCACAAACTCAGTAAGATATTATTCAACCTCTGAGGTTTGTATGTGAAGTTATTAAGTTACTTTACAAGGCTTACTACGGTCGGATGCAGGCAGCCGAGCTGCCGGTAATAGCGCACCGGCACGCAATGCATCTTGGGATATGCTGGGCCGCGAAGCATACATCAGATGTGTCCTCCAAATCTCCGACGAGAAGGCTGCATTGAAGAACTCTTCAACAAAAATGCAAAATGGGACAGCACTAGTCGCAGCGCTGTGACGCAAGTGGTCTACGAATGCAGCATCCAAAGGATGCAGCCCCTGAATTGAGACACAGCTAGTGTGAGCTCCATGGTAGGTCTGACACCTTGATGGAGTGATGGGGGGTGGGGCTTAGCGAAGTGTATATGACATCTATTTTAAAATGTGTTTGGCAAAACAAGTCAGTGGTGCACAGAAGCAGAGTTGGTAAAACTGTAAATCTAAAGTAGACCAATCATTTTTCAGAAAAAGGAGCAATTCGGGTCAGAAAAGTTTGAAAGGAGTATGGGAGAGAGAGAGAGAGAGAGAGAGAGAGAGAGAGAGAGAGAGAGAGAGGGAAGCTGATTTGGAGGTGCAGTCAGACTGCATGGTTTCCATCAGCACCTCCTCCTCCTCGGTGCCTCTGTGGGTTGTTTTCTTTTGTTTTTTTTCATCTCAGTTTCATCACACTCTCAGGTTTTCAGCTAAACGTGCTGCGCTGGCAGAAAAGTCGTGAACCGAACCGTCGAGATAACAGATCGACATGTCCTCATCTCCCCCCCCCTCTCTCTCTCTTTCTCTCTCTCTCTGTCCCGCCCCTCTGTGCCTGTTGGAGGGGAGGATGAGTGGAAAGGAAGTTTTATTTTTACAATGTGCCGTCCTCCTTTTTCAGTTTTGCCTCAGGGTAAGAATAACCTGACCAGCTTTATCCTTCACCTCTCTCTCTCTCTCTCTCTCTCGTGCTTACTCTCTCTCTCACACACACACTAAGGATTATGGGTACAGGGAGAGATCAACCTCTTTCAGCACCAGGAAATGAATCTATTGATTCCCCCTCCTTTTAATATTCTCTTCTGCTTCTCTTTCTCTTTCTGTCCCGAAACGGAATATGTGTCTGCATGAAATGCTTTACAAAGTGTGTGTGTGTGCGTGTGTGTGTGTGTGTGTGTGTGTGTGTGTGTGTGTGTGTGTGTGTGTGTGTGTGTGAAGAGTGTGTGTGTGTGTGTGTGCATTTTAATTTGTGCGTGTGCCGGCTTTCTAACTACCATCCTGCCTGGCCCTCGAAAGAGAGAGATTAAAGAAGAGAGAGAGGCAGAACGGAGAAGTAGAAAGACGGAGGGAGGCGGTGATGGAGGAGGGGTGGCTTGATGCAGTGCTGTGCGTAGGACAGGATTTTTCTTTGACTCATTTGATATAGGTGGAAGTGAAGGAGGAAGGAGGGAGGAAGAAAGGGGAGCAAGGGTGCAGGAAATGACAGCCGATCAGATTCCGCTGAGATGATGAGGCATCAGCTTTCCTCTTCTTCTGCGACACCTCTCTTTTTTCTATCACTCTATCAGTGCACAGACCTTTTAGAAAGTCACTGTAATGTCATCTTTCTTCTCTTTCTCTTCCCTCGCTCCATCTCCCAGTATCACCTCCGTGCGTACCTCGTCCCTCCTGCCCCTCCCCGTCTTTTTTTTTCCTCCTCTCTGCTCTCCCTCCGTCAGCCAAATGTCACGTTGTCCCGCTCGGTCTCCAGTTAGCAAAAACCTCAAGTACAGAAGATGACAGCCGGGCTTTTAGGCCAACATCAAATCAAAAGGTTTTCTCCACTGTTCATACTCACAGCTCGGCTCTCAGTGTCATTGCTCCAGACGGCGGGGGGTCGGATCTTACATCATCAAAACAGTCATTTTCAGAGTTTCCCATGTCAGCGAAAGACATTAGGAATTATTCTTAGTGGCTCTGAGAATGGCAGTCGTGCCAGCGCATGTACAATGAATTTTAGCTTGAAATGTCCACTTGTCCAATACTTTAGTTTATGACGGCTGCCTCTACAAGCAATGACTAGATCCTCATTAGCCCCAGTTGTACTGTGAGGCCGATGCTTAGGTAACCTTTCATTTGTATGTTGCTAAAGTCAGAAAAATCAGCCATGTCTCCTAAAAACTACATTCCCCCACAACAAATGTGCATTGTGAATTACATGTCGAGGGAAACAATTCTACAATGTGAACCACGTGTTTCAAACTGATTCAAACTGTTTAAAACTAAGAACATAATCCGAGAGAAAATACGTTTCCCTCGAAAGGTTATTGAGGGTGCAGGTTAGTTCTATGGGAAAGTAATGTTATAGAAAGCAGGGCTTGTAACAATGTATGCATACAGTAAGCCTAATGTTTACCAAAAAGAAGAAATAATTTCATAAAAAGGAAACGTAAATATATTTAAATATATGTATGTAAAAGTACTTAAACCCGAGGTAGCACGGAGTCACCTGTGCCAAGAGGTGATGATGATGACACAGAAGATGTTTTGGAGCAGCAGAATTAACATCTCAGTCATCTATTCGGCCCCCCACACAGCAGACCAGTATCTGTATCTGACACCATTATCTCTTGACCTTGCTCCCCTGCCTCAGTCACTTGTTCACCTTCCCTTTACCAAACACACCCACACATGTCTGCATGTGTGTAGCTCCTACAGGAAACCCAACCTGAGGCCATGCTGACCTTTTCCTACTAATGATGGCCACTCTCTTCTCTGCCAGCCGTCTCTCTTTTCATCTCTCTTTGTCTGACTCACCCTCTCTGCATTGTATGCCCTGTCAGTTTCTCTCCGTCTCTGTTCCCATTCAAATCTCAAGCAAGTCCTATTCAGACTCATACAGTTTAGAAAAGCTACTTCCATCCAGCTGAATTGTAGTCCATGTCTTTGTTGTGGTCTCTAGGTAAAGATAGGAAAATATGGCCTATTGACATTCACTCCTCTTTGTTATCTGAAGATGTGCATTATAGTCAGAATGTCTTCTATGTTCTTGCACCACTGATCAGTGACACCCTAAGGCCAATCTGGTCTTTCCTAGCAGGACCATTTAAGACCAGCAACACTTAAAGAGTCAGCTCGCCCACATTACAACAACATGAAATCAGAGCCCGTCTCATCATGTCGTTTTTAACAGCCTCCGAACCTTCTGCTTCCAGGCTGGTCTCGTCCAGCATTCGTAGCTATACCTGCGAAAAATTATGCGCCATAATTTGTAGATGTCCCACAAAATAGTTTTATTTTCAAGCCACGTCATCATGAACAAGGAAAAGACGGCAAAAGCTCCCACAGGGCAAGAGGGGAGGTAGATGGGTCCAACAAAACCATCTTTCACTCAGAAGGCCGCTATTCGTTTCAAATGTGAAACGAGAAGTCACCGTCAATGTATTTATTTTCTCATTTAACTGGAGTACTTCAGTTACGGCACTGAGTAGTTTCCTGTGAACACGGACTGTATGCATGTAACGAGCAGAAATCCACACGCGTTGCTGGATTTTTGTAAAAAAACACTCGAAAAATGTTACTAGTATACATTTTAACAGTGGAGATGAATAGTGAGTTTCATTTGTGCTCCTCGACTAACAATTCAATAGCCTCGTGTCTTTGACAAAAGAGCTTTTACAGAGACTTGTTCTTTGGCAGAAGGTAGTCGGAGGGAAAACTGATGGGATTTACATCTGTGGATTATGAGGACGAAGGATGTTGTGGATAAACACTCTGTTGTTGAGTTTTCAATGCCGTAAACGCTGAAAGCAATCAATTCACTTTCATTGTATTGTGGTGATGAAGACAGCAGAGATCTCCAAAGCTCAGCAAATGAAAGCTAAATTATCTGCATGCCTTAAAATCACAGAAGTTTTGTTAATTAGTTATGTTGTTTAACTCACCCCTTAAATACTGCGGTTTAGTGTATTTAGTAATAAACTCTGTTTGCTCCACACACGACGGACCGGTTATCTTCGGTTATCTTCGGAGTGGAAATTAAATTCATCACCATTTAACATGTGTATTCTGGAATAGCTTTGATTTCTCTTTATGCGTGATTTTCTGCTAACAGGTCTTGTTACATGCCACAAGTGTCCATGCAGCTATTTCCCTCAGTTCAAATATTGAATGTAACTTATTGTGTTTTCATCCTGCACACCAGTTTAAACAGCATTCACTGCTCAAAGAGACAGGAAGGACTTTTTACCGTTTATTATTTCAGACAGGATTGTTTTTTCTTTCTTTAGCTGCTGCTGTTTGTATGATCTGTGAGATACCGAGCACACATTATGTTGGTGTATTGAGTTGTGAAAGAGACATCTTACTAGATGTGTGCCTGGACAGGTTCCATGCTTCTTTTTATTTATTTTTATTTGATCCGTCTCTTCATCTACGCAAGGATGCTTGCTTGTTCTTCCTCTACTCATCCCCCTCACCATCCCCCTCTCCTCAACTCATCTTGTCTAGTTTGTTTTCCTCTCCTCTGCTCTCTTTCTTTCCTTGTTGATATTCAGAGGATGATGGCGATGAAACTCTCACCCTGACCTTGTGTCTTGCTCAGGGAATCATCCATGTGTATTTTATACCTTCAGTGTCCTGTGGAATCTCCATAAAGTCACCTTTTCAGGAATTGAAAGAATAAAAGAAAGTTCTGTTGATGTTGTTCGGATGTTGATTGACGTCACAATGAATTGTCGGGAATCGAGTTCCATGAAAGGCTATTTGGTCATTAAACGGGTTCACTCTTTCTCTGGTGTTGGATTATTGGATTATTGGTGAGCTTTTCTCTCAGTGTCTTCAGATGGCTGACACCCTGGCAGGTGCTTCCCTCAGGTGCAGAACTAATTGTATAGCTCTGACTCACTGCTGTCAATTACACACTTGGCTTGTTGTCCGGCTCTCAGTAGGGTGTTGTCTCAGTACACTTTTGTTCAAAAAGCCCTTCTTGGCATGCTCCCATCATGCCTCTGTGGTTTTATCTGCTGGAAAATAACTGGACAGTTTACGGGACGTTGTTTCTGTCTTCAACAAAATGCTGTAATGTCACAGAATGTTTCGTTTGAATGCTTGTGTTTTATGTCATGGAGTGAGTCTGTTAATGTTTTATTTGTGTTGCTGCCGGTCTGCACAAAACCTCTTTGAAAATGTGATCAAATCAAGACATCAGTCAAGTTTTTAGCCCTCTGCATAAAATAATTTACTTTACATCACAGGTTATGTTTTAGAAATGTTTACTTATTTTTGTTATTTTTGGGGGGTTTGACACATTTTGAACCAAACACCATACATGTAGTCTTTTTTATATGAAGGACTAACTGGTTTACCAATGCCGATTCTTTTACTATTTAAAGGCATTTTCTGGTTCTTCACTTAGCAACAAAGAAACTAAACATTAGTGTTCACAGTGATGGATTACACAGATCAGGGTGAGAGTCTCATATGAGATTTGAATACCATACGGAGATGAATAGAACCCAAAAGCTGTTAATGGAGAATAAATGCAATGGGAAAGAATAACCACAATCTGAAACTGCAGCCTACAGCATACATTCCAGAAGGGTCTACAGAAATGATTAGAATACATGATTTGTATGGAGTGCCACTTTTTAAAATATTTAATATAAATATTCAATCAATAAATAAATAAACAAATAAATACATAAACACATGATTAAATAAAGGAATATGGCTACGACATGAATACATATAGCATTGAAAGAAACTTTGAAATAAATAGATGAGGCAACAAATATATAAATGTATATAAATATATAAATGAGTCAGTGTGGTTCAATAAATATATGATTATCATTAGTTGTATTAGTAGAAGTTGTAATCTGATAAACGAGCCCCAGTTATTTGAATAGATGTAAAAATATGGTATATAAATGTGATATTAGGAAACACAAATGAAACAAAACAATACATAAATGAAATAAATACATTACAAATTACAATCATAAAATTGAATTGAATAAAAGTATTCCTCTTTAAAAAATAAAAAAATGTGTTTATTTATCCAACCATATTGACTCATTTATATATTTAGATTAATTTATATATTTATTGGCTTTAGTATGTATTTGTTTATGTATGTACTGTATTTATTAAATATTGAATCAAACGTGTTCTAAATGGGACAGTATGCCTCAAACTTCAAGGACTGCATACACTTGAGTGGCTCAGGATTGTGCAATACTGGAGTAAATGTGTGTTTGTATTTAGTTATTTTACACAAGCATGTTTTTATGCTAATCGTAATTTAGTTTTTTCTGCAGCTTTTTTCTTTGTAGGAGGACACATTATGTTTCTCTGATGCCCCGACCAGGGCAGCATCATCAAGATTGATTCCAGTCTGAAAGGGTTTTGGGTTTGCCACAGCCATTGGTTCAGGTGTTGGCACAAAGGCTATGCAAAGATTGCAGACATGATTAAAAAAAGCACAATGTTGGTAAGGTAAACTGGCACCAAGCAGCTGACCAACCTCCTCCTTAAGAGCTTTACTGACGCCGTCACGCTACTTCCACATTTGTACGTGAGAGACAAGAGTGATACTCCTCACAGCTGTCAGCTAAACGTCGGCCATTCAATGCAATCAAACGAACGACAAGGGCTGTCATTTTCCATGTGAGAACAGGACCTCAATGCTCATTGGTAATGACATTAAAGTTATCGATCTTATCCAGAGTTAAGTGGGAATGACGGCAGTGTCTTGTTGACAGTTAAACAGGACTACAGTGCAGCCAATACAGGAATCAAACCTGCGACCTTTACTCCAGAGACAATAAAAGATGTAGGCAACCGTTTCCAGAAGCAGATCGAAATACATTTCTCTCAGTTCAGCACTGTGTCATTTAATAATGGAACATAAAGCGAATGGGAGCTTATGACCATTTCATACATATAGCTTGCAACCCGAGTGATGTGTTGGATTTAGTGTCGTGCCTCGTATGAAATCCTGAGTGGCTCTATTTCATACGGCTGTGGCCACTGCATTATTCACAAAGCTGTCATGACCAGATGGAGAGGCACCACTTGAGTTCATGCTTCTCTCTAAATCCTACGTGGCGTTCAACGTATTTCATGTCATTATGAGCACTGCATTATTCACAGCCTTAAATGACACACACTGCTATGCTGACGTAGTTAAACTGCTGTTAACTTGGATCTTTGCCTGATTTTCCATTGTTCAGGTTTCTAACTTGTTCCGTGCCCAATGCAAGGGTAATACAGACTATAAAGGATGCCTTTCACTGTCTGTATGCTCCAACTGCTGCTGTACATTTCATTTGAGTACGTCATAACTCAGTCTGCTTACAAATACACTAAGAAGCTGGGTTAACACAAGGACGTAAAGTCTGTCTCATAAGGTTTTGCACAAGTCCGTATTTTTCTCGCCATCTGATAAAATTTTAACAAGACAATACAAGACAAAAGTGAATTCATTTTGAGGGCGCAATGGATGATGCTAGTCCCATCGGGGCTGATGAATGACTGACATTAGCAAGAAGCTAACGTTTAGCTGCCTCGAGCACAATCACTTCACTGTCTAACCTTTTGTACATCCTTGTTCTGCAATCACCTGGCACAATATTTCAATTGCGCATCTCTGTATTTTCTTTGTTTGTCGTAAAGTGCTTTGTGCCGGGAGACGAAAGAACCAAGTGAATCGGCTTATCGGACGCCATCTTGGATGATAACGTTTGCATGTACAGTGGCTCTCAGTTTTGGAGTCGGTGTGTAAACGTGACACAAGTTATATGAGGTCGTATTTATTTTTAAACGTTTTTAAAAAGATGTACTTGGCAAATGTCTTTACTATAATGAGCCGAATAACAGTCAATGGTTTGAGTGCCTTGTTGTCATATTTCACTCTAAAAGAAGAACGAAATAGGAAGAAACAAAATGGAATCCATATAATTAATATTTAAGTATGCTGAGTCGCCATGATGAGTAATTTGACCATGACATGTAAAACCATTGGAGTGACCCTTTAACTAATGGTTGAGTGTATCTGCTCCTCCTATAATATATGTCATAATGCAACATGGTCAAATGAGAAATCTAGGAATCCAGCATTTCGGGATGAGCAAAAAAAAGCAGTGTTTCATAAACAGAATAGAATAGAATTCCTTTATCAGCACTCCTGACGGTGAATTCACACATATCAAACTCTAGTACAAAACAAAGATGGATAATCCCAGGTGCCTTTGCACTACTTCTCCCTGTGTACCTGGTCCCATTTTATTTGTCATTTTGCTCTTTTCTGGACGTGGACTTTTTGTTTTCATGTTTCACTTGTAGATATTCTGTTGGCTTCTAGACCAATGTGATCTCACTGAGATACATGGAATGACCACGACCTCTCAACAGCGCATTATGTGGTGGTGGTGGCACGTAATGTAAAAACAAATGGCACCACGTGTACGTTTTGCTTGGATGTTTTCTTTATCACAATCACCTTTAATCGTCGTCCCACGTCCCGTGTGTGCCTGCATTTGGGCCCCGCTCCTCTGCCTGCCTGCTGCCTTGTGCTGACGTCAGATATTTGCTGAGTTGTAGTGGCCCTACAAACAAGTTGCCATAACGCGCCTTCCTCCGCCCCTTGAGCTACACAGGGTTTAGAACAGTCAACCCTGACAGGGCTGCTGTATTTGCTGTGTAAAGTTCTGTCTCCAAGCCTCTACCTCCTGCAACAGCAGGGCCACAGGCAACAATAGTAGCTGTAAATTTAGAGTGTGTGTGCGTGCGTGCGTGTGTGTGTGTGTGAAAGACAGATAGAACCTGAGGCCTTCATTCAACCATTACTGTGACCCAGAACTCTGCAAGACTTATAAACCAGACATCTATAATAGACCTGGTGTGTCTCTCTTCAGTACACAGAAACATACACACACACACACACACACACGCTCGTATACACACTGAGGCACTTTTCTGTAGAGACACTATCACTAAAATAGACACTATCTGTCTTTTTCCTTTTATTCTCCCTCCCTGATTCCCTCTCTGAAACACACACACACACACACACACACACACACACACACACACACACACACACACACACACAAACACACACAAAAGCCCGGCGGGTCAGGCTAGGCTTTATAATTCCATTTCTTTTCTCGTCACCTCCGCTCTAGTTTTGATAAATAGGTACTGCCCTGCACCGGCTGACACCTGAATAATATATAGGAGGCATACACAGACCCACAGGTACACACACACACACACACAAAGGACATGCACACCTGCAGAGAAACACAAAGCTAGAGAGAATACAGGTGTCAACACAAATACAAAGACCTGCACACACTCTCTCTTGGTCTCTCAGATCCAGTAGTAATCCATAATAAATTAGAGTACCACCAGAGCAGATCGTGCGAGGTTGACGCTGATGATAATGTGAAATGTTTAAAGCTGTATGAACCTAACACAGAAGCAAACAGTTGGCTACTTGCACACTTAGCTGTCACAGAGCTATGGGGGCATGATTGCAGCAGAACTATTTTCAGATGTCTGCGGAGAGTTTTGTAACTGAATCTCTTCCACACATTTACAAATTGGATTACGCACACACAGATTGAGATGCAGTTACACAACTCTTCACACACATTTAGTCAGTTTAGCTCACGAAATAGTTTTGCTACAATGATGACCCCATATAGACACGATTATTCGTTCGGAGTGGTGTTTGCAGATGTGGGATGTGGGTCGTTGTTTTGAAAGTCACAACTAAGTCTTTTTCACTCAAGTCCAAGGAGTCCTGAGTCTTAAACAAGGCTGTGCTCTTCACCAAATATAATACCATTTGTGTCTCTCTCTCTGTCATTTTTGACCTGCACTTGTTTTGCATAGTGCATTTTGTTTTTTGTTGACCACTGTGTATTTTTTGTACGCAAAGAAAATATTCTTTGGTATCATTTTTTAACCAACTGCCGTACTTTGTGGTTCTATTCTGCAACTTCATCGGATGCTGTCCGGTTGGTTCAAACAAAGTGGATCTAGGGAGTCAAGTGTCGATTTTCTGGTAATTATTTTAAAAAATCTGGAAATGAATTGATTCTTGGAACACTTTTTGAATAACTTTTTAATCTTTTGGGCTAGGGGAAAGGTGTCAAGTATTTTCAAGTCAAAAGGCTCAAGTCCGAGTGAAGCAACGAGTCATAGTGACAAAGTCCAAGTCGTCTAAAGTTATCAAATTTGTGACTTGAATCTTGTGACTTGAGTCCATGTCTCTCGATGTCTTCCTGATGAATGCAAGTCCAACATTCTTTAAGCACTGGTTTACGCAGGAGTTAAGTCCATATTTAATAACCTCAATATTCACCTTCAATGACGTGAATATAAGTATTGTCGAGGTGTAGTAAGTAAAGTAAGGGTGTGGAGATCGGGGTGGTGGAAGGGCACGATATAGTAACCTAAACATATTTATGGTTTCTTTTTCCTGCCCCAAACTATTGTTTTTATTTTCAAAATCCACTTTGGGTCAACCTCTTCCTCTTAAAACAGGAGATGTCCTTATGTCCACCTATATTCCTGCATGTTTGTGTTTTTCCTCCAGTGTGTGTGTGTGTGTGTGTGTGCATAACAGAGCGAATGAGCGGCTCTGGCGTTAGCAGTAATCTTGGTGGTTCAGAGGGTGGCCTAGTTCACAGCTCCCATGTTTCTCCGCTCAGTTATCATTTTATCGATAACATCTCCCAGAATACTCCGTCTTTGTTCTTTTTTCCCCTCAGTTCTTTTTACAAGCTGTTCCCTCGTCTTTTCTCCATCACTATCTCAACTCAAATTAGTTAAGGAATCAGGGCCGATTTATGATCGTCTTAAGGGAGGCACAGTTAAAGCTTTTCTTCTGCTTTTGAGTCTGAACAGCCACCGTGAGGCCAGTTTTCTGCCACCCGCAGCGACTTTGTTTCAGTAGTTTCAAGGTTGAAACCCTCACTTCCTGTTATGGTGAAGAGGGACACGACTGACGAGTAGATGGTACATTACCATATGTACCATTCTGACAGTGGAGACGCTGTCCATGTTGATGGAGATCTCCGCCCACCGAATTTCTGTGCATTTCTAAGTGCAAGGTTGTTGCTACAACGCTGGCGAGAAAAAGCCACTGATAAACCTACGCCCCTCACATGTCCTGGATTCAGACAGGCCCATCCCAACTGTTTATCTGCATGCGTGAGGACATATAAGCTGCCATATGGGAATAACACGCTGTCATTGGTCGACATCGTCTAGGATGCAGCTCCTGGGAGAGAGTCTGGAGGTAGCCGGTTGTTCTGGAGAAATAATAAAACCTGTGAGTCACATTCTGGAGCCGTTTACTGGCGGGAGGAGAGCTCCAAGATGACTTTTACTTTTGAAACGTAAAACTGCAACAGCGAGTAAACCGTTAGCAGAGCAGCTGTAGCAACAACAGTTCTGTACGTGTGTTTCTGCTCAGCAGTGTTTACGAGCACCTGACTTCTGCATGTCACCGCCCCAATATGAAGTACCGCCCTAAACACTTTGGATTGGTTCTGCTGTACAGGTCTGTGAAATCTCTATAATTCTTTCCCCCCAGTTTTAGCAGCAAACTCGGGAGCTTGTTTTCAGCCTCTTTTTGAGGTAGCATTTAGAGTCTGTGTTCACGGCAATGAAGAAACATGCAACATTTGCTCTTTTCCTCTCTTTCTATGTGAAAGTGGAAATGTGACATGTTGTGTAGGTTTCCATCTGCTGCTTTGCAAAGCAAATATTTGACCAATTGTTCCAATAAAATGTGCAGTGTATTGTATTACAATATTATATCATAACAGAGTTCGACAGGTTGTGGACATTCAAAACGTGTGCTGATGTCTTCAACCAAAACACAACAGAGGTTTGAGTTACACTTTTACACTATGCAGGATTTTCTTTTCATATTTTATGATTTCATAACTTTATTGAGCATCATAAAGTTATTTGTCATGAAAACAAAACCTCTTCCACACAGGCTCATATTCATACCATCAAATGTCTGTATGAGGTTCGGTGCTGCTGAACATGTTCACAACAGAAACATGAAGTTGCTGCTACAACGCAGAGTGAGCTAGTTGAGCGTAATGCTGGAGATAAAGTCTTGTCATCTTGTTTAATGGGATATTAGATATGGTATGAAGTGATAGTGTCAGGTCATGAGCCTAACATTAATATGGATCCTTGTTTCCAGCTCTGAGAGATGTGTAGTAGGCTGTGTGAACCAATCAGGACAGACAGCAAAGAGACTAAGGTGGAACTGGAACAAATGGAAAAAATGGGTGTGCTGCTTAGGGTCAATATGTTTTTATCATTTGCTCAGTACAGTCTCACCTCTCGTCATCTCTCTTGTTTCTGTCATTTCTGTCTGTGCTGTGTCTCATCTTACCCTCGTTTCTCTGCGTCCTCACTTCTGTATCTTCACGCCCTCACCTCCTTTTCCATCTTCTCTTTCTCACCTCGTCCCCTCCTTCTCATCACTTGTCCTCAGCGCCTTCGCCATTGTCTGCCTTCTCTTTCCCCATATTTCCTTTTTTTTTCGCCACCGTCTTCCTCGCCTCCCCTCTCTCTTTCATCCCACTCTACCTTGTATCATTTGATTTTCAAGTTGAAATTGAAATTGCTACAATGTCCTCCATTGCCTCTTCTCCTCTGCTCTGCCTCTCTTTCCTCTGTGTGTATATTCTTTCCACTTCAATTTTCTACCTCAAATCCAATCTTTAACTGAACAATTGTGTTGGATCTCTACCTCTGACTTCTTTTGGAATAGAAGTCATTTCAATCAGCAAAGCTGCAACATCAACACAATAATCTAGACATGTAAGCATGAGGACTATCAGGTATTGATCAGATAGAGACTTCTCTTTGCAGCACCACGTGGAGGTAAAAATGTAACTTCAGTGACACTCCAAAATGTCTAAATAAAATATGACCGTACACTCTGGGTAACAGAAGATCCATCAAACATGATGTCACTTAATATAAACTCATATCAAGCTATGTGTAACAATCCTTACGGCCCTGGTTCCTAAAGATTCTGTCCTCATACGATGAAACTGCATTGTGAATTATGTTTTGAGGGAAACATATTTAGCGAACGTTTGCTTTGGATGTATAACAAATGTGTTTTAAATGATTTAGCAAAAGTGCATATTGGGAGGAGATCATTGTGGAGACTGCTGTTCTTGTCTCATGTGACCAAAATTCGTTTTTTATCCTCAACTTAACCAACTAGTTTTTTTTCAATTTGAGAAAATAT
Source organism: Anarrhichthys ocellatus (assembly GCF_004355925.1). Classification (NCBI taxonomy): domain Eukaryota; kingdom Metazoa; phylum Chordata; class Actinopteri; order Perciformes; family Anarhichadidae; genus Anarrhichthys; species Anarrhichthys ocellatus. The sequence continues at coordinate 657,120 of NW_022280094.1, forward strand.
AATTTCCTCGAAATGTAATTGAGAGCAGTTTATTGTACAGGATCATCATTTTGTAGGAGACAGGGTTGACAGAGCACTATCTTCAACACAATGCATTTGTATGTCATTTAGAAACACACTACATGAGTCAATGTGCATGCAAGTTGATATTTTGCTCTGTTGAAAGGCATCTTTTATTCTATTGACTACGTTTTATTCTGGCAACTGGCTCGCCTCTGAAGACCTTGTACTTTACTTGGACTCGTGTCAAAAGACGTACAGATAACGCCGGCATTTACTGTATATCCAGGACAAGCTGGCAGAAAGTACAAATAGTATTTGCTGCTGGCAGGGTTCTCTCTGTGAGGCTGAATTGTTAGAGCGTGGCTCTGAGACGGCAAGTAACAGTGAATAGTTGTGGTATTTTCTGATAGTTTTGACAACAACGGACGGAATAACCCATCCAGCACAACAATAGAATAGGTTTTTCCCAAGTTTTGGTAATCATAAACTTATTGCACAAGGACACAATTGCTTGAACAGTTCGTGGAGACAGAGAGAAGTTCATTTGTGTCAGAATTCAGTTCCTTCATTCTGTCTGGTTGAATGCACAGCAGCAAACCTCTTCACCATCTGTCTCCACTGTCCTCCACCAGCTCATAATAATTGCCAGAGTCACAGTGAAAAACCAAATAGAATTTTGCTCCTGTGGTTAAGCTCCATGTCTGTAATTACTGTACTATATGGGACTTTCAGGGAATTTCTGCACAGAATATTAAAAGGTTCATGAGATTAATGCTCTGACCAGTTAATCTGACCTCTGCAGCGGGTGCTCCTGTGGTTTGGTGTGGATGTCCAAATGGGAGTGATGAACTCTGACACCCAGAAATGGTCTTCTACAAAGAAACATGTGTATGCAACCATATAATCTATAAGGTCCATCTGGATGTGGATGTCTTTTATCTCCATCCGTCCACAGACACCTGGTCGATGACCTTTGTCTCCTAAAGATGACGATGCCTTCACGCTATTGGTCCCAGCATCGTTGGTTTTTGTCACTGGTCGTCAGCATCTGATACCGATGCATAAGGCACCCTTGAGTGTCTGTAAGAGGTGCACCGGGACTCCAATGTAAACCCATTTGCGGCAATTTTAGACACATTTTAGAACAAAGGAGGAAGTCAGGTGATGTAGTTGGAAGAGTGACAAAGTCCACATAGTGAGGAGGATGGGGTGGATGGATGGGTCAAACAAACACATGACGTTGACCCAGGAGACCACCGTTTGTGTCTGTGGCTCTTTTATTTAATTACCATACATAACTTAACTAACGTAAACAAACATACTTATTTTAACCCAAACCACAAAGTTTTCCTAAACCTAACCAAGTAGTTTTGTTTAAAATCACAACGTTAACTACGTGTTTAAAAGTGTGACCATAGTATCATGCAACGGTTTGAATGCTAAGTCACTCCTCATATTTCGTGCGTTTTCCTAATAAATACAGAAACACGTGTCAATTTTCCGCTAGTTACACGCATACAGTCTTTTCAAAATAAACTTCCGTGTTCACAGGGAACAACTTCAGGCAAAAAAAATATTTGGTTAGGTTTAGGAAAATATCGTGAAATACTTAGTTAGGTTTAAGAATAGATTGTCAACTACTAAGTAAGGTTTAGGCAACAAATCTACTTCGGTTTAGAAAAAGACTTGTTTAGGTTACAATAACTACGGAGGTGGCGTTACTAAAGTTACGAGACAAATAAATCTATGTTGACTTCTCATTTCACACGTGGCACGAACAGCGGCCTCCTGGGTGAAAGATCGTTTTTTGTTTGACGTGGGCTTTTGCGGTCTGGTTCACATTCAATTTAATTTTGTGGGATCGCTGGATGCAAAAAGCCTGCATAGTTTGATGCGTATGTCCTGGCCAAGTGTCTTCATGTGAAGAGTTGGGAATGAGAATGTGTTGGGTGTACATAGACAGAATTTTGCTTCATTAGGAGGGAGAATGTAAAGCTAACCAATCACAGGAAACAATCTGAAAGAAGAAGAAGAGGTCTGGATTGTGACTCTTAATGTATCTCTAATTGATATGAACAAAACTAAAGCACCAAATAATCTGTCTCCGCAACCTTCTCCTGTTCTATTAATGACAAATCAGGACATCAAAGAATAAAATGTGTTTGTCTCTGTCTTCTTCTCATTCAGGATGATCCCAGCCAACCACAAGTACTTCCTGCTGAGTGACCTGGCGTCATCGCGGGACTACGAGCTGTGTGTTCTGGCCGTCTATGATGACGGCATCACCGCCCTGACGGGCACCAAGCTGGTGGGCTGCGTGTCCTTCTCCACGGAGACGGAGTACGGACGCTGTCACTCGATACGAGACCAGGTTAGTGTATTACACCTCTGCCAGTCTGACAACGTAAGGAGCCCATTTGGATGAACGCTTTATTTCACAGATCCCAGAGTCACTTTGTAATTAGCTCTAATTAATCTGATAATGCCGACGGTGTTCAATTATGTCATTCCAATTCTTTTGTATCTTAAAGAGTCTTTCACACAGTGCTCAGCAGCAGAGATGAACATGCAACAGTTTATGTTTGGTTGTAAATAACAGGCAAGTATGCAGTTCTACTTATATGGAAAATAAACTTTCCAGTAATACATTAATATAGATACTGAGGTTTAATTTGATCTAGTCTTTTTTCAGTCATTAACAATGTTGCATTTGTTTCCAGAAAATACTAACCAAATCCTCGATTTCTATTAGACAGCGAAGCATCTATGCATGTTCATACAAATTTCAATAAAAACACGTAAAGTATTTTGGAAATCAAGTTACAATTCTCCCTTTCAGTTCCCAAATGACATTAGTTATTTATTTTCCCTCTATTTGTGTAGTTAACCATAATCCAGCCGCAGTTAATGTGACAAGTCAAAATGGCAGATTTGAGGTCTTGTGATTTCATAGATGGCAAGTTAAATTTGCCAGTTATCGTAAATTCTTTAAAAAAATAAATAAAATGCTTTTGGTTGCATCACACATTCTTCCTCATCAAAAGGAGTTTGAGCAATTTTCGTTGAACCGTAGATGTTAAAATCAATTCTGAGCCCTTTGAAGGCATCTTGTTCAGGCTGATGTAAAAGTTTGTTTCCTTGGTCAACGATGAACTTCAAAAAGCAAGTAATTAGCCATCTTTAAAGCTTTTAATAAAAGTGTTTGTTTTGGTTTGTATTCAGTTTTGGATGTTATGATGTTGATAAATCATCTTAGTGAAAGGCGAGGTCAGATGTGCTGATTATACATCATGGGATCTACACACTGGGCTAACTATCTTTCTGGATCTTCTCCTTCAGTTCCTGGGAGGTACCATGATCATCATCATCGGGGGAATCATTGTCGCCTCTGTCCTCGTCTTCATCTTCATCCTCCTGATGAAGTACAAGCTCCACAGTAACCATTACAAGCAGAAAGCCGCCGCGCGCCACGCCAACGTCTGCTCCCAGACCAACGGAGGAGGGGGAGGTGGAGCCAATGTCCTGCCTCCGTCGTCCTCCTCTGCAGGGCAGGGTAACTGGAGGACAAACGGACGGGGAAAAGAAAATATGTGACTCGCCTTTGTCATCTGCTCCTAATAATCGACCTCCGTCTCATTGTCTCCTAGGTGGAGGTGCTAATAAAAACTCCCAACCGTCATCGTCAACGGAGGGGATAGGAGGAGCTTCTCTTCGAGGGACGACTGTAGTAGACTTAAATCCCACCCACGACGATGATGCCATCTCCCAATAACACACAAGAAACTGTCAATCAAACCACAACTCACCAATCTCTGAGCCCAAACCAATACTCCACCTCCCGCCCCTTTCTTTTTTTTTAAATTTGTTTTGTTGCTGGTGCCTGGAGCCAAACTCCACTTAACGCCGAGGAGCGACTCCTGTCATTGGTGAGTAGCTGCTGTTGGGCAAGAACAAGGTGATGGAGGCGGGGAGGAGCACTAGTGATATGCAAAAGTAGCCGCATATCCAGCACCTGCAGGGTCAGGTGTAGGGGTACGGACCGCTGGTGGGACCGCTGGTGGGGCCCCCGGTGTGGTCACAGACACATAACTTGCACCTTTTTTTTTGTTTTTTTTGCTGCTGCTGCCAATAAGAAAATTGGCAGCAATTCAGTTAAATATGATAGACAGCAGTGCAGACAGCAAGATGGGGGAGGAGAGGCAGAGAGAGAGAGAAAGAGAGTTTCATTTGAAGTTTGTTTGAACTTGAGATCTGAAACGGACAGGCGCTGAGAGAGGAAGTGACAGAGAGGGCAGTAAACCATGCGGACAAAGTTCATTCAGCCTGCACGGCTGAGCACCAACTGAACACTCTTCCGTTAGAAAAACACGCTTTAATGAACAGTCACTCACCTGGATAAGGGACACACACACACACACACACACGCACAACTGGGTGTTGCTGGTAGGCAATGCTGCTTCCTCAGCTTGAATGAAATAGGCATTCACCATTAAATGACTCTGTGCATAGAGCCTATACAGTGCACACACACACGCACATACACACAGAATTATCTGGTAATATCACCTATTGCACGTGTGAGGAATGATTCATCACCATACGGACATCTAGGAACTAACGCCCCTAAATATTTCTCAGTCTTCTCAATAAACTCATCTCTATATAGTAAATAGTAAATAGTAGTCATTGAATGCAGAGTTATTCAAGAAGTACCTCGTAGGTATTGGTTTATTAATAGAGCTTTGAATGCAGTGGAGCCGCTGGTGCCAAAAGTATTAATCCGCAGCGTTCCTCAACATGTGGACACAGGAGGCTCCTGTCTAATGTAACAGTGCCATGGGTTTATGTTACGGACATAAATTGCACTTGTTTCAACTTAAGTTCTGAGACATTGTGTTTTTAAGTTTTGTTTTGTTAGTTTGATGTATCACTACAATACTCATGAGACACCGTTTTTCCTCTGTTGCAGACGTGAATCAGAACTTTAGCAAATTCAAAACCCATTCCTCAAAAACTGAACCCCAATTTGAAGGTGAATTAAAGTTAGGCATTCATCAGTAATTCATCCAAGGCCGTCTTTCTGCTGCTGTGTGATTTCCCATCATCATCATCATCATCATCATCATCATCAGCCCATCGACGCTCCAAGAAGAGCAGATATTTTATCTCATTCACTGCTAGGGCTAGGTGAATATTCAACACAATCATTATATTGTGATAATATCATCATACTGTGTGTGTAACAACATTGTTTCCAAATGACTGATTCAAAGCTATGGAAAAGAGGGAAGGTAGGAAAATATTTATCTTTGAAAACAGGTGGAAAAAAATGTTTTGTCAGGTGTTTGTGTTTGTTATCATTTTTCAAGTGCCCTGCTATAATAAATAGGACTATAAATGTTCATGTTTTCTTCCAGGTGAGTTATAATCTATCCGTGCACTCCAAACACAAGGTGGAGTGTAATCAAGCTATGTGAGTTAAAACTCACCTGGTCAGTCCTGTAGTGGTGCGCTTCAGCCTCTTGTGGCTGAAATGTGTATTACAACAACAAACACTTGCCAAGACTTTTTTTTTCATCTGTTTTCATTGGTGTAAGAAAAATGGATGTTAGAAAAATGTTCCTGTTCAATACGATTATTTTCAACTGCCCAAACTCTTGACCTGTCCTCAAGTTATAAACACAGGAGACACAGGAGAACAATTTAGATCAGACTTTTAAATTTGGATTTTTTTTCCCTCAGGGCTTCCATATCAAGCTTTTTCTCACACAGATTATGATTTAAACCTAGCACATTGCGGCAACTTTGACTTCTCCTTATGTCTTCTGATATGATAATAACACTACACCACATGGTTTACGCTAACTGTTGAGGTAACTTTGGGAATGAAGTAACTGACAGTGTGAGTGAATTCACAGTTCCACCAAAACTCAAATGGAGAAGTAGTCTGTCGTAATAATAGTGCAGTACGAGGTTATTACTCGGAACCAATGGACGAAGGCATTATCTCCATTACTTCCTTTTGCCTCTTCTTCCCAATACGAACAAGTGTTGTTTCCCTCTTAGTGTCTCCTTGAGTCATTTGTTGGATTTTAATGAGTTGTTTTGTTTTGCTGTCTTCTTTCTCTTCTCCTCTCCTTTCATATCTCAGTTCAAGGTCGTTTTGTTCGTCTGTTAGCCTCCGCCACGGCTTTTCTCTTTATCTTGTGATATTTCCGTCACAATTTCCCTCTGAAATTGTGACGTGCATGTATACATATATCGCCAGGTATCTATCAAAGCTCTGAAGGATTTTCTGCCCCTTTCACACAATGTATGAGCCGTTTCTTTTTCTCTTCTCTTTATCTCTGTGAATTCTGTGTCGCTCAATGGATGGGGTGTGACACTGACGCTGTCGGCTCCCTTCACTGTTTAACTAAACAGGCAGGACGAGTCATTTGTGCCTGTGGTTTACGGGTCCTGTGTGAGCTGGCACAGACGGGCTGTGCATCCAAACCTGAGGGAAGAGGCTCTTTTCTGTATCATGAGGCTCTGCATCGGCCTGCTTCCTTTTCTGTGCGTCGTAATATCGACGACAGACGAGCTCCTCCTCCGCTGCGTCACCGTGTTTGTTGCCAGCTCAGCTTATTATAATCGAGATAATGTATACACATAACGAGTGTTTTTTTTTCTTGTTTCTTCAGAACAAATGTCATCAACACGGTTCTTTCAGTCCTCTTCTCAGTCTCCTGCTTTAAACTGTCATTCCGTCATCAACGTGATGAATAGAATTAGTGGTTAAATGTAGCTGAGGCTTTTACATGACTGCTACAGCATGATTAAAGTATCAAGTAGTACCATATTGGCCCAAATATTATTTAAACAACCTAAATGACAATCCATTTATGCATCTGTGTTTGTGAAAAGACCAGGGGTCTCTTTAATAAAACAGAGCGTAGGATTCACACTAAACGTTTGCATACATACAAATGAGGCAATGTACTTACGCAAACTAATGTTCTGATTTATAAAAACCTAACGTACGCCTGCCAGTGAGCAATTTCCTTTTATAAATCCCAACTCGTATACCGCCATGAATGTCTATGGACAGAAATGAGCCTGCTGATCACTGGTTCTCTTTACGGAGGAATAGTGGCAACAACACAACCACCAAGAAAAGGATTTTCTTCTGACAGAGAAATGGAGGTTGTTGCTGGTGAGCTGATCCCCGAACACTCATTCAGTTTGTCTGAATACAGCATTCTGTCCCCTTGAATGAAATAAACAAAGTTGTGTTCACTGCAGCGATTTTACACACAAAAACTATATGAAAACTTAAATCATACTTGGTGTTATTTGCACAGTATTAGAAGATTATTATTCATTTATCATTCGCTCCATTGAAAGGAAAACATCTGCTCTTTTGAAATATCATCAAATATAATCTGACTCTTACTTTTTTTAGGACGCAATATCCATAAGAATATGTCATATAATGTAATCGTAATAAACAAATGCTGCAGACAGTTACCACCGTCATGCACTAGTGGTAATGTTGGAAGTGATTAATGAATCAGTCCTGGAGTGGGCGAACCAATCACAAGACTCACATGTGTTTTTACTGATTCAAGTAGATCATGAAAAAACAAACTTAATGACTATCTAATATATTACAAGAACATTGGCACCGTCCGCCATGTTCCGAAAAGAATAAGAGACATTATCCGCCACGCTGTCTTCTTCTTCTGTTGAGTTTTTTACGGCGGTTGAAATCCATAACTGTCGCATTACTGCATTGTGCTGGACTGTCCCTCGCTCCATCTATTCCTGCATCACCATGGCATGTGTGAAAAGGTGCCAGATGGAAATGTTCCTGAATGATGTGTGAATAGTAAGAATCACTAGCAGTGCCTCAAAGGCTATCCCAGTACTTTACCCGGAACATGTGTGGAAGAGACTTTCTCCTCTCCTCCTCACTTTCTTATTTGACTCTCCAGTCTTTGTCTCCTCCTTTTCTCTTTTATCCACCCGCCATGATTTTCTCATTCAACTCTAAGATTTAAGAGTTGACTCTTACTCCTATTTCTTTATCTTCATCTCCTCCTTTGTTTTTGTTTTCCTCCAGTCATCCATCCATCATCCACTACTCCACTATCACGTGATTCCTCTATAATATTACATGCTCTTTTTATCTACTCATCATATTGTCCCTCCTTTCCTTCCTGTAATAAAACACCTCCCATCGAAAACACACAGTTTGTCATGGATGTATGCATACACACCCCCACCCACCCACACACACACGCAGACACACACACACACACACACAAACACACACACAAGCAGAAGTACACTTTTTTTCTGATGGAAGCAATCTCAGCAGCCCCCTCTGGCCCTTAGACCATTTGTTGTGGGTTTAATATCAACCACACGCGCACACATACATACACATACACACAAACCTTGGCAATCTCAACGTGCCTGCTTTCTCTCCCACCCATGTGAACTGATATAGTGTTTGTTGATCAGCCTGACTTACCGCTCCTCAAAATGCCATCAGTATCCTCTCCCAGTAGACACACACACACACACACACACACACACACACACACACATTGAAAGTAGGGATGGCATGTGAGTCCGCCTTGGAAGGAGTAAAGTTCACCCAAAAACACAATAAATAGTACATTAAACTCACAAAGGCTGAAGTATTACTTCTTATAGACTTCATATGTTTACTCTTGTTTTTAATCTTTTGTTGTTGTAATTAACTTAATTAATTTTAGTTGATTTTAATTTTTTACAAAACTACTATTACACTATTGTACATACTGTATATGTTTACATTTTTATTACATAGTTTTTTTAGTTTTTCTTCTAATCTTTGACCAAACTCTGGCACCAGAATTTCCTTTGGGATAAATTAAAATCAATCCCATCTTATCTTGAAGTCCCGGAAAAAGTTTTCTGGCGAATGAATGCGTTATGGAGAGAGCTTTTGATTTTGCCGGTGTGGAGCGATGTCATTGCTTGTATTGTGTTAGTAATATATGACAACGTTATTGACATTTTGATAGAAAACTTTGTCTGGGACCATACAGAGCCCAGGGAGTCGAGTACGATGTACAATTGATATTGTTTTTGGGTGAACTATTCCTTCAAGTCTAAACTGAAACATGTCCTAATATAACACCTGTTGGGTTGATTATCATGGTCCCCAGAGGATGAAGCCTCTGGCTTTTCATGTAGTGCCACAAGCAGGTCAAACTTTTATCCAGTGAAATATTTCATCTGCTTGATGGATCGGCTCAAAGTTTGACACAAACATTTATGTGGATTTTTTTTTTCAGAATTGTCTCTAAATCAAAAACACAAAGAGGTAGATTAATATCAGAGGCAGCAGCATTACAACATTTAGTCTCTTTTTCCTTGTTCAGTACAGATATAAGTGTAAACAGCAGTTTTCTGCTTTGCTTACTGTACTGAGATTGCATAAACATAGGATACCCAAGAATAGCTTAGTATTAGTGTGTGCAAGGCCAGCAGCCTTATTATACGGAGCACGATGGGTACAGGCTGTCAGTAATGAACTAGAGCACTGTGGTAAATAGAGATAAGAGTATGCAGGCATTAAGACGAGGGATGTCCATGTAAAAAACACTTGAAATGTAATATATAATGTCTTCAAGCCGTATTTTCCAACAACAGAAACACCAACACAGACCACACACGGTACAGAAATATACACCTTAATTCAACACCGCCTGGCTGCCTCCAATACAATCCCACCATCCCACCCCGAGTACCACAGAGAAAGGTAGAGAGAGACAAAGGCAGACACAGGCGGATAGCATCACGAAGCGACCCGAGAAGCCACGAGGCATCGGGGCCTCATTCAGTGTTTCTTTATTATCCGAAGCCTGGCACAGTGACTAAACGGTTAGCTCCCACTGAGGGCGGCAGGCTGCGGCCCCACGCAGAGCCACAGTGACACCTGGTGGTCACACCATGTAGTGGCTTTTATTTCTCCCCTCGAGTATCCAGGGAAAGTAAAGGACGCAGTCATTCACATTCATGCATTCACACGCTCATACTGGGAGCTGCTCAGTGCACACCTGCAGTCTGCTACCGGAAGATGTTGGGAAACATTTTTGAGGGAAACCAACATGTTTGGCTGTGAAACCAGCATTCATCAGGAGGTTTATAAAGGTTTATGAGTGGGTGTTCCCAATATTTGTTATGCTGTATTTAACGTTTCAACACTCTCTTCATCACAGCATGATAAAATAGCATAACACCAAAGATACATTTAGGAAACTAAGAAGGCCCTGCATGCAACAGCCTTGACAACAACCATCTACCAGGTCCAGAACCTCCCTTTCCATTAAATAAAAAAGCCTCCAAGTGATGGGTCACCCAGTATTACTCAAATTAACATAATCATTGTATCATCATTACATATTTTAAAAAGCCAGCAGTCATTGTAAGTGTGAGTCGGCTATGAACCCCAGTTTACGGCGTCTAATCCGATTGTATACCCATGAGCCCCTTTCCAACATGTGACATGAGCATCATACTACTTCTTCCATTGGAGCTGAATGTTGGCATTAGACACAGCTGTGTCCTCCAGAATGATCCAACAAGACATTGATTATAAGAAAAACGGATTGATTACAACAAAAAAAAATTTGAGAGAAAATACAAAAAAAATCATACAATGGTTCGTATGATATCTTAAGAAAAGTTACTGCTCGTTTTCTACTAAAGTTCAGCAACTCGTTTTAATTTCCCCTCGTTACATACGGTCTTTTCAAAATAAACTTCTCTCTTTGTAATTAACTTAGTTAGGTTCAGGCAACAAAACTACTTCGTTAGGTTTAGGTAAACATGATTGTTTGGGTTAAAATAACAAGTTACATGACAAATAAATGAACATTGACTTCTCGTGTCACACGGGGATCTGAAAGATTGCTGTTTGTTGGCCCCATCTGACTCCACTCCCTCCCGCCCTGTGTGTGCTTTAGCGGCCTTTATACTTCCTCTGCACTTTATTTTTCATCAGTATAACTATGAATGCTGGATGAGACCAGCCTGAAAATTCACATTAAAAACAACAGGCCAACAAACACCAGCATCAGATGATCAAACAGGTATAAACAAGCCGACCGTTCAACTACATTAGCTAAACCAATTTATTGTGAAGTATGTGTAACTAGAAAATACCATCAATGCTCACAACCACACTGAGTCATTGGCAGGAAGTGGGTCTGTAAACTGTGATGAATGTTTAAAACACATAATTTTCATGTTCCCTTACCTGGAGGTTAACTTGCTCTGAGAACTTCACGTTGTACTTGCCTTTAAATTTGCTGCAATTTAATTATTCATAAATATTTTTTTTACATTTTTTCTTTTTGTTTTTTTTAATTGACCGGCGAGTTCACAAAGAATGGATTGCGGTCGCTGATAGCAACATGACCTGCTCGTCATTTGCCTCGTCTTATGGTCTGACACACAAAAGATACTGCGCTAATGATATTACAGAGCAAACACATAAAGTTTGCAGTTGATTGCAATTATCCACGAGGCAAAGACTAAATGCCGAGAGCACAGTAGGCAGAACAATGGCAGTGAGACAAATTAAACAAGGAAATGTCAATGAGGTGCAGAGGCATTCCTCAAAACTTCAGGCCAGGACTTTATACGTGACAGAGAGAAACACTGTTTGGGACTGAATGCCACAGTCTGTCAGTATAAATGTGCTTTAGTTCCCACCAACTCTCTGAAGATGCTAATAATTTCACTGTAACTGCGTGTGGCTATCAGCCCTGATCTTTGTGAATTGGACTGTTTTTGCATAGAAAGAAGCCAATTTTGTGCCAAATTGAACTTGATTTAAATACATGTAAATAGCAAAGGAGCATTGAGACTCTATTTGCTTGGCAGCGCAGTTAGGGTGGCCTTTCACCCTTTGAGGTGCTTCGAGAATTACTTATTTTGAGAGTCTTATTTGTGCCGGTTTAACGTGAATTGGAGTTGTGTTTTTACAGTTCATCATCTGTAAAGGTTTTTTCAAAACTCTGGACATGCTTGAGGTTGGGTTGCATACAGTATCCACGTGTGAGTCATGCGTTGCAGCCATGATGCTAAAAGTAGAAATGAAGTTCCCAGTTTAACCGTTTTATCTGCGGTGGGAGCACCAGCAAACCCAGTCCACGCTGAACCACGAAGTAGCCCTCCAAAATCCAGCACATGTTCCTTTTTTCACTTTCAATGCCAGTTACAATAGCATACTTGTGAAAAGATAACAGAATAAAGTACCTTTAAGGTTTAAAATAGTTCAGTTTCACTCTTTTCTACACAGCTGCTCCCTCTAAATATATTTCGTGAATGCACATTTTGAACTCCGTCTCTTCTGTTTCCCCATATCTATTTTCACAGGGAGGCGTTTGAATATAATTTACAAAATAACATTGCCAGTGGCTTCTCATAAAGCCTTTGACTAAAATAAAACAAAGTCAAACTCGTTTTAATCTCCATCTGAAAAAGACATGACTGCATGTGGAAAGGAAGTAGAGAGACAGAGAGAGAGGGACAGACGGGCGGATTGTGGGCTTGGAGTTGGTGACGGAGAGAGAGAGACATCCCGAGAAAGACAGAGAGAGAGACAGAAGGGAGGATTATGGACTCATATTTAGTTAGTGAGACAGAAACAGCCAAGCAAACAGGGAGCGAAGTACAGATGAGTCACTGAGCCCCGAGACACAGTTATTGACGAGCAGAGATGGAGGGATAAAGAGAGATGGAGAGAAAATGAAAATTGAGGGGGATGTGGAGGAGGGACGGAGGGAGGGATTGGGAGGAGATTGGATGTGAAGAAGATGAGGAGAAGTCTGCAAATAGAAAGTTGAAGCCCAGATTTTCAGCTCACTGAGTACCTAAATGAGTGTGGACCGTTGATTTGTCCTTTACCGGACATGTCTTGTTTATTTCTCAATAACTTAGAGGAATATTAAAATACTTAACATATTTTGCTCTCCTCGGTGGCATCTGTGCTGTGATGAGGCTGATCCAAAGTGAAACAAGGTGGTTCCTTGACAAAAACACCTCACAATATTTATGATTTATGATTTATTCTTTTATTTGTGACTTTAATTTTGGAGAATTCATGAGTTTTGTTATTACCCTCCCCTTGTTCTGTATTATTGAAAAATATGTAAATACTGTATATTGAGCTACAATGGCCATAATACGCCGTCATAAAATATACTTTCACTCAACCACAACCACGTCTTCAGCTGCATATTAGAGTTTTCTAAATCTATCTATCTATCCGTCTATCCATCTATCTATCTATCTGTCTGTCTGTCTGTCTGTCTGTCTGTCTGTCTGTCTGTCTATCTATCCGTCTATCTATCTATCTATCTATCTATCTATCCATCTATCTATATGTCTGTCTATCCGTCTATCCGTCTATCTATCTGTCTGTCTATCTATCTATCCGTCTATCCGTCTATCTATCTGTCTGTCTATCTATCTATCTATCTATCCGTCTATCTATCTGTCTATCCGTCTATCTATCTATCTATCTGTCTATCCGTCTATCTATCTATCTATCTATCTATCTATCTATCTGTCTGTCTGTCTGTCTGTCTGTCTGTCTGTCTGTCTGTCTATCTATCCGTCTATCTATCTATCTATCTATCTATCTATCTATCTATCCGTCTATCTATCTATC
>NW_022280094.1:673439-688439 GCF_004355925.1 Anarrhichthys ocellatus
AAACTCAATATCAAGTACAAATGATATTGTTACATTTGCCAATTAATAATTTCCTCATTCTATCTTTAAATGATTCATTATTGCATATATATTTCATATATATTTCACTTATCATTTATTTCCTTTGTAAAAGATTAGAGTCTTACTTTCATGTTCTCTTTGATTTAAAGACATAATGAGCTCTGATTGGCCAGACTGGCAGCTGACCACTCAGAGCTCTTGCTGCTGCCCTGCAGCTTTTTAAAATATATCAATTTATGAATTAGTTATAATGATGTACTTAAAGTCTATAATTACTCGGGCTCCATAATCAAGGCTCCATTATGCACAATCCTCACTTGTCAATTTCATACACTAGTTGCACAGTGGGAAACCAACTGTCGGCCAATTATTGACATGGAGAGTTCATTTTAAAGCACTTCCCTTTTTCCAGGAGAACTTGTAATATAAAAGGATTTTCTATGGTTCTCCTCCCTACCATTAGTTGACTGTCATTTGCATTCACTGAACTTTGAGGGCCCCCTGCTGGCAAAACTAGAGTTGTACCTCACTTTCCTGCCCTTTCGTTTATTAGTAGTATCTCACCATGCACCACAGCACAGCTTTACCATCTGCTTTATTAAACAGACAAAAAAAAGTTATGGGATTCCGTTTGTTTGCGTTTCAAGCACAAGTACAAAAGGGTTTGTGGGTGTGAAGGGGGTAGTTTTCAAAGCAACGTGTAGGCAGGAAATGGCTTTTAAAGCCTGAAATCTCAGCAGTTGGCCGAGCAGTCACTGAGTCATCATTGCTGAAAAACAACTTTATAGACCAGTGCAGATACTGCAGGGGGTTTATGTGAGTCTGGACAAGGTGGGAGAGGATATCTGCACTCTTCTTTCAAAGGATGTCTCAGGTGCGTAGGTTCAAAAACAACAAGCCAATACTAAAGGAACATGCACAGCTGAGGAAAAGCAAGTTCACTTCCACCACCCCCCCACCCCACGCCCTCCCAAAGTGAATTCCAGTCATGAGACTAACATGTGTTCTGTTAATGCGAAAAGCAACAGCAGAAAACAGAAGTGAAATGTAACCAATTGAGATTAAGATTTCCCAAACCTGCCTGTTTATAGAATATGATGCACTGTCTATACCCAACAGCATGCATACTGAACGGGCCTGAGGGGCATAAGCCCCGGGTCCCAAAGTGTCATCGTCTCAGAATCCATGCCCAACAGTATGCAAAATAGTAGCTCAAGTTGGATGTTAATGCTTCAATAATTATATAATAATAAGATATATAATGACGCTCAAGAGAGCCATTTCCTTATATTAGATCACTTTTACCAATTAAATGTTGTTTATAATCTACCATACTTTTGCTCAAGTAATATTTTGAATGCAGGATCATTTTAGTTTTTTCTTTTTGCGATGAATCAGAATACTTCCTCCACTACTGCCATAAAGTCAACATGAGTCCACAAACCGCTAAAATCCCACTTTATGCACCTTTACTCACAGTCATCAATCAATCACTCGATCGATCTGTACCTGTCTCCCTCTCTCGTCTCCTACAGGTGCCCCTGTGGGTTGCATGGTCACATCCTTCTAATGAGCCCCGATGTTCAGGTATTCCACCCAGACACACATGCCCAACCCCTGACACCACCTCAGAACCAGATGTGATGTGATACGAAGATCCAGCGGGCATCCAGAGGAGGAGAAACAGCCTTCCTGTTGGCAGAAGAAAGGTCTGCTCCCCGTGGGATACAGGTCTGGCTCTGGGCTTTGAACCCTGCTTATGATCGGTGCTTAACTGGAGCTTGAAACCTTGGATCGGAGGAGTCGGGAGTGAACATGGTCGGGGATCTCTTCTTCTTTTTTGAAGGAAGTATCCGATGATCTGACAGGGCTCTTAAGGGTGTCGCGTGGATTTTTTGGCGTCTGCATTTGACAGTTAGAATCCATGCCAACACTCAATGCTGCTCTGAGAATACACTGAATGGATTACTGGATTACAGAAAACCCCTTTTATGACATTTTTTCCAGGATCTCCTCGATTGTGGTTTGTCGATGGTTTGGTGGCACTGCTCCTCTCTTTTCCCCAGCATACAGTCATATGCCAAAGGATTACTACAGTATTATGACAGCATTATAACAAAACCGGGAGAATATACAGACTTCCAAAAGCACACCTCTCTATTATCTCTTGGCAGTCAAAGAGAAAATCCATGTTGGGCCTTGGATTGAAAATACGAGCACATCGTCAAACGTCTTGTCTCAAAGCATCAATAACAACCAACTGTCAAATTAAACGGTGAACTTCTCTGGCACTTTAATTGTATGTCTTCACCTTCTCTCTCTCTCTCTCTCTCTCTTATTTTCATGAACAACTGAATAGTATACTCTCCAGTATTACCAATCGAACTCTTCTGGCTGCGAATGACTTAGATAATGTTGAAATAATCAGTGTGTTTGCATCCATGGTGGATTGGTTCTCTCTGTGTTGGAGTATTAAAAAAGAAAACCTGAGACCGGAGCCTTGAGGAACTCCTGCGAGGATTTATTCACAGCCAAACTTAAAGCACTGACGTCCAGGCCTCTACATTTAATGGTGAATCCTGATTTTCAGTTTGACACTGGAAAGCAACTGTACCTGTAAGAAACACTGGTGAACCTCCTATCACTGAAAGCTGGCGCTCGAGTTAAATGTATTAAGCGTTTTTAAAAGATGGCCAGCAGAACTTGCGCTGTCCCGTCCACTCCCTCCCCCCTTTGCTCCCCCTTTGCCGTTTGCCAGTGTCTGTGTTTGTATGTGACATACACCTTACAGTCTTCGATGGTTTGATACCCATGATTTACTTTGAATATTATGAAACAAATGACCACAATAAGGAGAAAAAAACACAACAACATGCAAAATGGGGATTTTATGCTTTCATAGATACACTTATGTGGATTTATAATGAAATAAAAAGGTATTTTTCTTGGAAAAAGTGTATGTGTTGTTCAAATTTCAACCAAGCTGTGCTTGTCTTCTTCTTTTGACAGAAGCACTTTATTTATTTGGTGAGGGGGATTAAAAGCACACATCATGCTGGTTCAGTCTGCTTGAATGGTAGGGAAAGTTTTTTTGTTTTTTTTACACAATCATGTTGTTTGATGAAGAAAATGCTTAATGCCTCATTTTAAGGTGATGAAGATTTAAGGCTGCAAAACACAGAGAGACTGTTAAGACCGTTACACACCAGGGGCGTTTCATTTGTGCGTTTAATGTATTTTTTTTGTTTAACGTTTTTTTTGTCAAAGGTTTTTTTACACAGAACGTGATTAATTAGTGAAGAAGGGATCGAAACAAGGTCGATTTTTTTGAGCTTTTGCAATCCAAATAAAGGCATCAACCAATGAAGTTGTGTGAAACGGACACATTCAAAACATACACTCCAGTGTTCTTTTTAACATTGACAAAGCACACCAGATCCACTCATTGCATTCTTACCTTTCACAATAAAAGCCCTAAAGATATTCACAGAGTTACTTTTACCAGAGGGAACTTACTCAAAGTATTTGGCTAAAAGGAAACTCCATTAAATATCTTACAGTAGCTTAGACAGACTGGCAGAATCTGCTCTGGGTGACCCGGTGGTCCACTGACTGAGCAAATCTATTCCATCCTTTCATTGAAAAAGGTTTGCAACTGTCGCAAATTTGCATTGCTGCAGGTTTGAATAGTGTTGATGGATAATATTCGTAGGCATTTCCAGCATTTGGGGATACTCTGGGCCCTGACCTCTGTAGGGGGTCTGGGTGGATCCTGCCTGTGGATCCAAACATGTCATGTCTTCTAACTGCTGGAGGGTGAAACTAAATTACCCAAAATATTCTGTAGCAGCAGTCTTTTCAGATACTGTGCCATTTTTATGATTTTTTCAACATAATATACTTTAGCTTTTTTCAACCTACTGTACTATAACTTTTTTATGACTTTTGTCAACATATTGCACTATATGTTACTGTTACTTTTCAGGATATTTTTTGTTTTTTATTTACTATACTATATTTTGACATCCTAAACTAGGACTTTTAAATAACTTTTTTTTCAAAAAGTCTATACTATGACTTTTATATACTCGATAAACTATAGGACTTTTTTAACATAATGGCTTTTTTATGACTTTTTTCAACACGCTTACATTTTTTAATATGCTATACTACGACTTTTTTTAAATCTTTTTTTTGTCAACTGTGCAAAAGTTGCTTTTACAGGCAGGTTTAAACATGTCATTAAATAATTTATGACAAACATAAATTACAGTTGACATCAATTTACCTCATGCCAGTCAAATTCCTGTGTAACATACTTGGCAATAAACGGTTCTGATTGGGATTCTTTGTACAGATGTTCCCTGATGACTTGCCTGCTCTAGTAGCGATGACTTACAGAGATCGATACCGATATCATAGGGATCGCACAATTCCAACGGGTTTGATTCTGCTGAAAAAACAGGGAGAGATAGTGACAGAGTATCCTCCTGGCTCAAACAAGCAAGTAATGTAGGGAGAATATCTATGTCTGCACGTGTCGTTTTTCTCAATAAACAGCATCACCTCATCACCAAACTATTCATCAATAACAGTCACAGGGTTATTGGCATGACCTTTCCCAATACTCTGGTTAAACACAGACTGAGACGGCGTCCAAACAGTCTTGTATATACAGTATATGTATGTGTGTGTGTATGTGTATATATATATAGATATATATATATATATATATATATATATATATATATATATATATATATGCACACACATACAAATATATACACATTATACATATAGTTCTGCTGTTTATTATACACGGCTCTCATTTACTTCAATTCATCAAGAACCTTCACTGCATGAAAAACAAAAGTTTTCTTCGGGTTAAGTAGTTGATACACAAATGATTATTTTGTGGGTGAAGTTTTGCATTAATACACTTTTCTGGTTTGTTCTTGTGATGCTCAAATAGAATCTTCTGTTATGAATCATGTTTATGTTATTGGCCACAATCGCCAAAACCAATGATTCCCCACGGGAAGTGACAGATTTACAGGCATGAAGCTATAAATCGAAAACTTTCCTGAATAACGATTTTTTTTTCATGTAATTTAACCGGCGGTTTCAGCATAAGAGTGTCCTATTCTCAGCAGCCATGACATCAGACCATAAACTGTATTCACAAGCATACCATTAAGGCGTGTTAGCACATGTTTTTGTATAGCATCTTAGACACTAAGCATGTGTTGCTCTCCCCCCAGTAGCCATTCTCTGGTGGATCGCTCATTTAAGACGATGGATTTCTACAGAAAGCACCAGGACAACATGACACCTGTAGGCTTGTCCTTCTTCCAGTGCCAGTGGGACGAATCTATCACCGAAACATTTCACACCACACTCAGTGAGTCACGCTAATGTTCACAGACAAAGCACAACTTTGGTCTTGTGACATTTTCATTTTCTTTCTGAGACTTTAGGACAGCGACGTTGTGTGTGCGCTAACCATGAAGCCTCTCTGCTGTACCTTCTCCCTGTAGACATGAGGGAGCCAGTGATTGAGTTCATCCGGACTCCAGTGTACCACCCTCCACAGGTCAAATACCCTCATCGACAGCCCCTACGCTACCTGGACAGATACAGAGATGGAAAGAAGCACAGCTATGGAATATATTGATAAGGACACACGCACTCACAGAGTGGAGAAACCACATTTCCTTGCAAATGTCACAGTTGGCTTTTTTATGTTAAATAAAAATAAAGCAACTGTGCTGAGATTGAATTCTGTTAAAACCTGCCAAGGAAGTTATTTTTTATGTCTGTGTTTTAGATGGAAACTGACAACAGATATTTTGGACTTAAAGGGGAACTCCACATATTTTCCATGTATTTACAGTTCTTTGGGAGTACTACCCTTTAATGTGAAGTAAAGTCTTCTTTTCAGCACAAACAGAAAGAAAGCCCTAAAGCTTGTACATGGAGGTTGGTGACCTCACATAAATCCCAGAATAGCTTTGTGCTCCTTCGACATGAGTAGATCTAATCAGCCACAATAACTGCAAACACCTCCATGGGTGTGCAGGGTTATAATATCTATGACAATATATCATATTTCATAAGATGATAACACATATATCTTAAGCCTATATCTTATATCTATAGCAGCATTGTGGCTCTCAACTATCAGGTGGATTGCTATGGAATTAGCCACACATATCCAATGTCCACAGAGGATACATTCCAATGACTATTCTAGTGGCTGATGGAAGTAGACAGTCTTTTTTAATGTGACAGAAAGGTAACTACTAACTATTGCAGTTGAATACGTGTAGTAGAGTAAAAATGAAAGATTTGAAGAACTGTAAATCAGAATAAATTGTTTTCGCCGGACGTTTCCTTTTGTAGAAAATGTTATTGTTAATGTGAGAATGTATTTAAAATGATGATTGCGCTTAACATACATCAAAAACCAGTCATAAAATTCATAAATACAACATTTTCAGAGTTTTATCATCTGATAGATTGTATAACATTTTTCACAGGAAAGGTCTGGCACTGTCTCTAAGAGCTGATCAGCAACAGCTGTTACACCTGCCCAATGGGGTTATTTAACCTGCCATGTGGCACAGGCAACATTTTCTGTTGGTGACTGAAGCGATGGGAGCTTTTTGGGCCTTGTTTAATCGTGTGCTGACTGTCTGGCTTAACAAAGGTATTCATATTTGTTCGTATCTCATCTTTCATTAAATACATGCTTTACTCTACTTCTGGTCTTGTCTGCACTTGAGTCCTCCACCACACCCCGTGACATTTTTTATGATTTGTTTTATGAAATACTATATACATTTTATGTTATATGAACATACTACATTTTATTTTCATGGCATATTATTACAGTTTTTATGACATACTATATATATTTTTATTACATACTATACTATGACATTATTTTAACATGTTTAATGACATACTATGATAGTACTTTTTTAAACATGCTATGTGCTGTGTACAGACGGTAGTGTTTTTTAGGTCCACCTCTCCTCAATGTGACGTCCTCGTCTCATCCAGTCTGCTGCTCCTTCCCAAGCAGCTTGGGTGTGTCTTCTGAGAACCGACAAATAAGACAAATGATAAATGATCCATAAATTGGCTGTAATTTCAGCTTCAGGTATTCTGAAGTTCTGGACATCCGAGACAATGATAATCTTGGGACGTGTGAATCACACTGAATAATGTCTGAAGGTCCATGCCTATTACAGACCATATCCTATTATTTCATGACTTTATAAGAAGCTCACTTATAAGAAGCTAATGAGGCAATTGAATTCAAAATATATTGCATGCTTTCAATATTCAACAATGATAAACACAACGTAGCTGGTAATGAGGAAAAAAATACTCAGCTGGTCTTTGCACTAATAAATGATCTTTCATTTTATTTCATTTCCATTTATCTTGTCGGTTAATTAATAATTGTAATCCAATCAATCAGCCATTGATCTATAAATAATCAGTCATAATGTTGTCCCATCACTGGTAGAAGATCTTTTTGGTGAAGAGTGCATGTGACGACGTTGTGATGATAGCAGCATGACACATGTACCTTCACTTATGTCTGGCATGTTGCAGTGTAATATGGTGCAGAATTATTCCAGTAATCATAATGCTATATTTAAATTGGTTTCAGACCAAATGATGGTTAACTAGCTTAAAGCTAGATCCTAAAAAGCTTCTCGCAAATACTGTCTCATAACTTCTCCAGACACTCACACAACTCCCAGAAATCTTCTTGCTGCATCTATATTCATGTAGATCTTCTCAGACAACATTCAGACGAATCAGACTGGGCATGTGCGCATATAGTGCTGATCTCAGAAGCAATGCATAATGGAATAAAATGAATTCACCCCATTCTAGCGTCATGTAGATCTGTGCTGTTTGGGCAGCAATCGAAATTATGAGTAGAGTATCGTGAGTGTAATAAAAATGTAATTTGATGTGTGTTTGGATGATAATTTTGTCAAGTTCAGGGAGAGACGCAAATATTTTTAAGCACTTGCATTCAGCACATTTTTGGTGGCCCAAATGTAAACTCATGAACAATACATTAAAGGAAATTAAATGTGATTTACACATCACAGACATCACTAACGGAACTTCCAAATAACTCAACACAAAGCATATGAACTCATATGTGTCAACATTGCAGTCAGTACAGACTACATGGCAATATATACAGTATATATATATATATATATATATATATAGATATATATATATATATATATATATATAGATATATATATACTGTATATAGGTATATTACACTGAACTGCCTGTGAGGGTGACTAAAATAAGATGTCCTGACGTGTTTATCAAAGTGTTATTTACTGCTTTTTTTTGTGTTGGAATAAATATTAAATATTTAACTGTAAAGTAGTAATGCGTGTTTGATACCTACATTTTTTTGCATTAAATCACACTGGAATGTATGCTGAAGTTGATTGGATGGCCCTACCTAGAAAAGTTTCCACCAGCCGCCACTGGCGACATGTATGTGAAAAGAATGTGACAAGCAAGAATGTCCGAAAGCTCACTGACAGCCGTAGACTTACGGGAAGAAAAACCTGAAAGTATTTTATAAACTGTCACAGTGGGAGTGACAGTGTATATATGACATATAAAGATCGACAAAAAAAGATCCTATAGATATATAGACAATAATTTGCACATTTTTTGTTACCAAATATTTTAGAATTTACCAAACCATCCTCACAAAATGGCGTAAACATACAAATTATACACGTAAAAGAGAGTAAAGCAAGGAACCATCACCTTGCCCTCTCTGCCTCCCACCCCTTACCCTCCATCCCTCTTGCTGTTTTACAATTATGTTTGAAAGCATAGTTTATCTACTCACACACAAAATGCAATTTGATGTGTGTTTGGATGATAATTTTGTCAAGTTCAGGGAGAGACGCTAATATTTATAAGCACTTGCATTCAGCACATTTTTGGTGGCCCAAATGTAAACTCATGAACAATACATTAAAGGAAATGAAATGTGATTTACACAGCCTGCCTTAACTGTGACACAATGAAAATGTATAATTATTAATTTCAATTGAAAACTGGAGTTCTTTGTTCCCTCAGTCTCTTCACACACTACAAAAGATATGCAGTCTATCCTTCCTCCTCCTTCATACTTCTGGCTCATACTCGCTCTCTGCCTCTCGTTCTCTCTCAGTATTGAACCGGTGTCAGTCATGTCTGTGTACATTACCTCCATAGATGTGTCATCTTCTATATACTGTGTTATCTAAAATTGGAGGCTTGCTGTCAAAAACTGAATCTGTTAAATATGCACTTCTCTTATGATTGTTATGGATTGTTTGGCCTATTCTGGATGACTTATAGTCGGTTCGATTGTTTGGGGAAAAATGTGCATAAACTCTTAACAGGGAGACTCACAGCACAGCTGTATCAATTTCATCTCCAACCTTGGGAGCAGCATTAAACGGCTGCTGTAGCTGTTCATTTTGTCAACACAACAGTGACAAGGAAAACATAGTTGAATAGATCCACGATCTAGCACTAAACACACTAAATGGGGAGGAATATTCAGATTTGCGTTACATACAGTAATTGTGCCCGTGTTGTATCTGACATGTTTACAGGTGGAGCTTCGCAACAAGCAAACCAATTATAACTGCATCAAAATGGTTTGGGGTGTTACAGTGGGAACTGTGGTACCGAAAAGTGGCACAAGCATGATACGTTTTGTTTAGCGCTGACGTATTGACCTGGGAACCCGATCTGATACCGGTGAATCTAACAGATCTCCCACCATAACCAGTACTCCTCTCTGGTAAATGTCCAATACAATCCACTTGTTGTGTGGGCTGTTTTGAAAGTGACACTTTCAATCTAAACTGTGCCATGCACATTGCACTCTCCAAATGATGTGGTATTCTATTGGGAATTTATAGTGACCTAAAGGGTTGATAATGCCTATAAGTATACTAAGTAATGTTAACACATGTTATTGCTATTTGTAAGATTGAAACTCACCAAGAGATACATCCAAAAAAAGATAAATGATGCCTGATTCAGCTAGTTCCTCATTGAATAACCCAGAAGTGTGTCCAAAGAGATTGGCCATTCTGCCAGAGTTTGGTCATGATGGTGACCAGGTCAGGTGCAGTTTAGATGTAGTTTGTGCTACCAACCGGAGGGTTTCTCCTTACACCAGGAGATACATTTGAAAATCCTTACAATCACAGGCCCATTGTAAATAGCAATTAAACATCTGTTTAATGATGCCATTTATATAAGAGTTACTTTGTTTAAGGAACAAGATGTGTGAAGCATTATTAGCATCAAATTAACCTACCACACAACTTTAATACATTCAGGTCTTACAAAATATTAATACCAACTGCCTTTTGGTAAAATAAGATAACCAACTGAATTGTATTATCTGTTTCCTCAGAAAGGCATTGATCAGTAAGTCTAAACTGCTTACCGGGCTAAAACAGAAGAAAACAAGATTTGCTTTTATTTTACTTAGGCCCATTAGAGTTAGGAAACCTCTTTTAAAAGGATGACCGGACCAAGACAACAAACAACGATAATGAGCTTCATCATTTACCATAGAATTTGAGATAGTCTTGAGTTTGTCCAGCATTATCAAATTCTTTCATTTAAATGATTTCACAAGGTGAAAACATGAAGGCCTTCTGTTTCATCCCTGTTCTTATATAAGGGACACACTGCAGAGGAATGTAAAGAAGGGTCATTTGCTCTTCAATACAATCTGACTTCTTTTTGCAACCAGAGGAGTTCTGATGGACATCAGAAAGAATGCAGGGTTAAGACACTTCGGCATTGGCTGCACTTTTCAGACCCAGAGGTTGTCTCTGCTTCCATGTCATGAGTAACTATATATTGACCAACGACTAAGAATGACAATGCCTCTTGAATCTTTTCTTTTTTATTGTTGGTAAATCTGGAGAGTTTCATGCTGATTCAAGCTGCAGAAGTACTCCAATGTCTGCGGGAAAAGTGAATGTTTAAATTAAATTACTTTTACTTCCGGAAACAGGGTCGCCCGACAGATCACTTTTGGAAAATCACAATATTCATCCATCCAGAAGTCATTTGGAGTATACAATGTAAATGTAATAGTTGTGTTAAATAAATGATGGAAACCTTTCTCTATATGTATCACTATGTTTTAATCTTTGATGAGAGTGCACTACTCATACTCATTTATGAGTAAAATACATGTTTCCTTTAAGAGTAACTGAGTTAATGTTTACTTCAACTGTTTATCTCAGCATATTGCTGTTGAGAGTAAAGATGAAGATGATCTGCTTCCTCTTAATCTGATGGTGCAAAGAAGGAAGGGCTGAGTGAATGTTTCTCCCGAGCACCAGCCCTGAGAACCATAATAGAGATCATCATTTTTCAAAGTCCTAATCAGAAGTCAAACTATGATTACAATTCAATTAAAAGAGCTCTGTTAAGAATAAGTTTTGAGTCTTCAACGGCAGCCTAGTCGCCATGAAAAACAGTTGGCATTGTATGTTTCTGAAAACCCACGGATACGTTTCATGTGGACATTTTTGCATTTTGTCTGTGCAAGTGACAGTATATCTCTTGAGACCGTCAATGAAAATGGTATGGTCTAATGACGACTATATCAAGCGAGAAAGTCCATTAAGGGTAGACGGGAAGTGTGTTCGATGGGTTGGACCAACACAAGACTTTCATTCAGTAGACCGCTGTTCATGTCCTGTGTGGAAACAAATGCAAGCGTTGACTTTACACTTGTTATGTAACGTTAAATAAGAAAGTCCCCAAAGGGCAGTTGTTTATTTACGGAAGTGATGTTGTTACAGTTGTTTGTGTTACGTTGTTACGTTCAGTTATTACGTTACGTTGTCACATTATTATTTAACGCAAACCTTTTTTTTAAGTACTTTTGTTGCCTAAAGCTAACCACGTTTCACAGCATTAACCACGAGGCATTGTGCGTTTCAGCAGGTGTGAGAAGAGGCCAATATGAAACGTGTT
The DNA here is from genome assembly GCF_004355925.1 of Anarrhichthys ocellatus. Classification (NCBI taxonomy): domain Eukaryota; kingdom Metazoa; phylum Chordata; class Actinopteri; order Perciformes; family Anarhichadidae; genus Anarrhichthys; species Anarrhichthys ocellatus. Next base: position 685,536 of record NW_022280094.1, read on the forward strand.
TTTGGTTCAGAAACGTTGGCATTCAATGTTTCCCGTGGTTTGAAGAAACGTGTAATGCTGACATGTTTTTCTTGTCAACGTATTGAGATGCACCTGTTGAGGGGTTATGTGTTTCAGTTTGTTTGCAGGTTCATTGGTTATTTAAACAAGCTTTAATGGGACAAGATTCAGTTTTAGTTTTCAGTTGATTTAGTAGGTTTAGAAACATATTAATCATGATTTAAAACCTACCATCAAATGTGTTACGTATGTGATGAACAAAACAATGTGACCACGTGATTAGTTGGAATAGCAGCCTCCAGGTGGACAGGAGTGTGGCTGCAGTTTCAAGTTTTGTTGAGAGCTGAAAAGACAAACCTTAACCGATCAAACCAACATGGAGATGAAACAGATTCATTCAGAAACACTGTAAACACACATTGATGATGATCACACACTGGAAAAAAAGCTATCTCTAAAGTGAGAGCTTCTTCAGGGAGCACAATAAAGCCATCACAGCGCTCCACAGAAAGACAAACCAAGTGTGTCGATGAGATACGAGATTAACTAAAACACCAGTAATACCATCATATCAAGGCAATGTGTCAGCAACGCAACCAGTTACTGCCAGTAGATGCTTCACTAACACAGTCCTGACCTTGTGACCAGAATAAAAATCTCTTATCGCAACAGAAAATTTCATTTGATGTTAGTGTTTAAAAGGACTGCTGCAACTCTCCTTAAAGGGACAGTTCACCCCAAATCAAAAACAAAATAAATGTATTGGTGTTGATCAGGTGGCAACCTCTGGTTTTGAAGTGTCTTAAAGCTGCATTCTAAAGCAGGGTATACTTTAGGGCGGGGCCACACGGTGATTGACAAGTCTCTACCAGAGACGTATACGGTGTCTCTACGTCACTCCTCCTCAGTCCAAATATGGTCACTTCCTGTTCATTGGCTGCATAAAACCAAGATAGGGACGGCCAAAATGGCGAAATCTGAGATTCAAGACCGCAGTCCATAAACCAATGAGAGACGTAACAATGACTACGTCCACTTCTTATAAACAGTCTGTGGTGTAGATGGTTTTGGTGTGAGTTACAAAGACTTGGAGATATCGGCTGTAGAGATGTCGGCCTTCTTTCCAATATAATGGTGTGATGACTTCCCCTCCGCTCGGGGTCTGAGTCCTGTTGTCTGTTTGTCTTTCAGGATGTTAATCAGCCACTGATGAGCGACACCTGAGCATGGTTTGGTCCCAGCTGTAAAGGCTGCCCCTCTTCTTTGGCTGGGTCTCCCTCCTCTTTTGCTCCTCTTCTTTGGATGACATGGCTGCTTATTTGTTTGGATTGGTTGTTTAGTTTGGTTTGATTATTTGTTTTTAAATAAATGTCTATTTATTACTTTTATCACTCATCTTGTCTCCCTTATGGTACAGCCTTTGAGCCGGGTTGTAACAATGGGAATAGTTGACACACAGCTTACATTTGGAAAACTCAACACCAAAGTCTCTGTTCGAAAATCAAGATATTCCACAGTTCTTGTTCCATTATATTGGAGAGAAGGCAGACATCTCTACGGACAATTTCAACAACACTGGGCAACTCACACCAAAACAATCTAGATTGATAAATAGAACAGGTAGAAGGAAAAGTGTGTTTTTGATTTTTGGGGTTAATTGTCTCTTTAGCACTAAAAGCAGCTGCTTACATGTACGTGATGCTGTTGAGAGAAAGACACAAGCCAAATGCTACAATATTATTCATCTGTGATGAGAGACGTAGTAAATCTGGTTGTTTGGGTTGTTACGGGAAGAGGAAGTATTATGCATTATTTACTTGTTGTAGCATTAGCTATGATTCATTTTCGTGCAACTTGGCCCCGTTACAGTCGTTGACAGTAAAACACGTTGTGAAACCAGTTTTGCAGCCCATTCCGGCACATCGGGTACATTCCGTAAAACTTGAAAGGGCTGCCATCATCCGGTCAGCCTACAAGTGCGTATATATAATGATGCTGCAGGTGGATGTGAGTGGCAGAGAACCTCCAGACATAGTAAGTTGAGGGCATCATGGCTTCCACATCAGTGCTCCTGCTTCAGCTGCTCCTGGTCCCACTGGCGTCTGCACAGTATCACTTTGGGGGATCCGTGACATTCAGCGTCAAAGACAGAAACCCTGACGGATCATTTCGGGTGAGAGATGCAACTTTTTATATATTATGTGCAACGTGCATTACAGATGATGTGTGAATATGTTTCCCCTGGTATTTGTCATATTCTGGGAACGCTTATTTAATCCCTTTATTATAATTGCTGTTGTTATTTTAAATGGGTTTGAATACTAAAATACTAGAATATAAAAAGTTTTTGCTGTTAACTATATACATTTTTGTGTATCTTGATCTTGTAAAGCATTTTTGAGTACATTGAAAATATTGGTTACACTTTATAATAACTACACACTATGAAGCATTAGATAAGTATGAGTAAACACTTAATTCATCATTTATAAACATTGTTCCTACATTAACACTCATTAGTATACAATTTATAACAGTTATAAATGTTTTATTCTTGATTAATAAGCTCGTCTATTATGCGTTTCGTGATTGTGTTTTCATACTTTATAAATGATGGATTCCCCATTTTTTAATTAAGTATTAAAGATATTACAAACCAATTATTAAGGAGTTGTAGATGATTAATAAGATAATTTATAAAGTGTAAGTAAATGATTAAGAACTTATTTAGATGTACATTATTCATGCATTTATATATATAATGATTTAGGTATGCACTAATGGTTAGGGACTATGTTAATATATGCTTTATAAATGCATATTGATACTGCAATTCATGATTTAATTCAGGTAGTTACTAGTCATTAGTTTAAGTGTTTTGTGTGACCTCATCTAAAGTGAGGA
>NW_022280094.1:704939-733612 GCF_004355925.1 Anarrhichthys ocellatus
ATATACATATACATATACATATACATATATATATACATATACATATACATATACATATATATATATACATATACATATACATATACATATATATATACATATACATATATATACATATACATATACATATATAAAATATAATATAATATAATAGAACATGTTTATTTATTGAGATGCCCCTATGGACCTTGTTATCGGAGGTAAAGATCAGGAGAAGTAAACATGAAGTGTAATTATGAATACTGATGTTAAATTAAGCTATGATGAGTTTTCACTGTTAATTTACCATCTCAATTAAATGTTGATGCCTCCATGACCAAGTTAAGCAGATGAGACTGAGGACAACTATGTAGAAGAAAAGATGTTCACTTTGCCTAATATGTAGCTTGACAGAGTTCTCCATGTGTGTCCTGGTGTTCTCATGTTTCCTTACCTCCTCATCCCTCACTCCCTAACTGTCCGTGCTGGATCTGTCCCTGTTGTTTTAAAAAGCTGAATAAGTTATTAGCATGACGTCATCCAGCTAGCCAAACCTGTCTGGTGTACAGTAGAGAAGCTTCGCATGTACTGTTTCCCATGTAGTCTGCTGTCTGATTGTGAGGTCAGGCTGATCTGGGATTAAGCATTTCATACTTAACTAATGCTTCATAGTGTGTAGTTATTATGAAGTGTTACCAAAATATTTACATAAAATGTATTACTTTGCCAGGACTTTATTAATAACTATCTTCCTTTCTGAAACAGTAAAATTCCCATGGATGTTGCTTACAAGATATTTAGATGTTTTACAGCTCCTCAAGGGGGCCGGAAAAAACTTGTATTTATAGCAACTTCACATCCACATTTTATTTCAATTCTGAGTATGAATTTAATGTGTGATGGATGTAAAATAATATGGGCTGCATATGTTGAAAACTCTTGATTTTGGAGCATTGCTGCTGAGAGTTTATATTATGCTCTTGTGTTTTGCCTTTTCACTCCAAAAAAACACGGTGTTTCTCAAAATCAAGGCAAACTAGGTTCAGGTAAACACCCTCAGTTATTTAACGTTGTAAAGCCGAGTACCGTTCATTGATTAATATTTGATCTATAACTTGTTCAGGTAAAAAAAAGAATGCTGTGGAACTCCCCCGTGGCTGAAAGGGATGACCTTTACCCTTGCTTTAAAAAGTTATTATTTCACCAAGAAAAGAAGAAAAAAGCATAAAAGCTTGATAAGAACAATGGTTTTCTTTATCTAAACATGAACTTACCATTAGTATTGTTATCATTATGGTTTCCATTCACATTGTCCTTACTCATCACAAGATCCAAGGACATATTGCAATAATATTGTTTTTTATGATTTTAAATAAAAACCTTTGCACAAACTAAGATATGAACTTTAACTACACTATCAACTATGATTTGTTGAAATGATTATTACAGATGAACACCCTTCTTTAAATGGATTTCATTATAGAATAAAATAACTGGTGTGTTTACAAAATACACAGAAATGTAATTCATTCGAATGTCCTTAGCTTCAGTAGAGCAAGAGTCTAACTATGATCTTGTTCCACAGGTGGAAGTTCGCAGCAGGGCGACCTTTGATTGGTGTCACCCCCACTACTGGGATTGTTTCCAAGGCAACTGTGGCTCTATCTCCAGCAATGACAGAGGTATAATTGATAGCAGCACCAATGCACCACAATTCAACCAACAATGGTGTCAAACTGAAACAGTCACCACAAGAAAGGTCCGGAGTGACAGACCTTTTGAATTAAAGTGAGTTTTTTTTCTTCTTCCCTTACAAATGCTGAATATTGTATTTGTTGTGCTTATCATAAAAAGCAGCCAGTGTTCGGTGCAGTATTTCAAGAGTGTCTTTTGATTGATGCACATACCAGGTCTGCTAGCTGCTGTTGGATCCCAACGCGTCACGGGCTTAGTATTTGGAGGCTACTGACTTCACTGGATTTGGGATCAAGATCTGACACTGGAAAACCAAACAGATCACCTGACATTGCCATTCTACCTTTCCTACGGTAAGTCCTCCGCAGTTAGCATGAAACAGCTAATCTAAGCTACTATCAGTTTGTTAAAGAAACTGTGGAAAATGTCCTACTTCACTGCCTCCCAGTGGTTGTACAAAAAAGACACCGTGGCAGTCCACAAATACTGACATGTAGGGGCTGGAATCGAAACATGGTCTGCAATCTGTATCCTACAGTTTGTCTCCCAACAAAATTATATGCCATCAGAATAATTTGGAAAAGTGTATTCGCAAAAAAAATGTGTGACTTTAATTCAATGATTCTTTCCAATAAGAAGAGGGTTCACTTACTTTTACTACCTGAAGTGCTTGCATGGATCTCTGAATTTGTATAACATTCCAGCCAAGATAAATGAATCAAATTGTATTCTTCTATTTTAATTATGAATTACAGTAAAATTACAAATATTCAAATTTGTGATTCTGTATGTAAAATGTTATGAACTGTACTACACCTCTGCCAGCATGTCACTGGTTTTGTATTACTTCTTGCATTTGTGTAGCTATCCAGCTGATTCTTGGCATAGAAGACTGTTACTAACTCATGTTAATGTGTCTACTCAAGAGTTCCCCAGAACTGCCCACGGACATACGAGCTGATGTCCTTTGATCCTGATGGCGACAAAGTTCGATGCAGATATGGAAATATCAGAAATGTAGAGTGTGGCTCGTGTCACCAACCTTCAGGCTTCACCTTAGATCAGGTTAGTTGAAAAGTAAATTTCCTAATACATTGTTCAATACTTCACTGATGCTTTGCCTCACTTAACTTCAAAATGTTCACATCGTCAGGGCTCTTGCACATTACACTACCGACGATCCACTGCCAACCCCAGAGTTTATGCATTTGAGTTGGTGGTGGAGGACTTCCCGCGAAGGCACATCACTCTGGGCTACACTGATGGATCCCGATCCTCCAGGACTCCTCTGGTTGTGAGGAGTAAGAGAGATGCACACAGTGTGGGGGGGAGCGCAGCAGCCTTCATAAATACAACTACTTTGTGGTGGCCAAACCCAACCACAGCAGCAGCGACAACCACAACAACCACAGCAGCAGCAACAGCAACAGCAGCAGCAGCAGCAGCAACAACCGCTGCAGCAGCAGCAACAACCGCTGCAGCAACCGCTGCAGCAACAACAACAACCGCTGCAGCAACCGCTGCAGCAACAACAACCGCTGCAGCAGCAGCAACCGCAGCAGCAACCGCAACCGCAGCAGCAACCGCAGCAGCAACCGCAGCAGCAACAACAACCACAGAAGCAACAACAACCACAGAAGCAGCAGCAGCAGCGACAACCGCAGCAGCAGCAGCGACAACCGCAGCAGCAGCAGCAGCAACAACCACCACAGCAGCAGCAACAACCACCACAGCAGCAGCAACAACAACCACAGCAGCAGCAACAACAACCACAGCAGCAGCAACAACAACCATCCATGACCCCACTCCTCCACTCAGTAAACTACCTTTGCAATTCTCCTTTCTTGGTGAGTTGTTTTTTATTGACAGCATTTTCAATAAGCCAATCCACACAAAAAAAAATGTTGCAGCTCTGGCAACACTTTAATGAGATGTTACACAAGGCAGAAGACATTATTTTAGAAATCTTAAAGTCAGAAACTAGCTTTAGATTTTTAACATTTTATTTTTTCACTAAACCATTGTCTGTGAATTTTGTTTCCCACATTGAACGTCTCTGTCCTGTAAAAGTCATCCATCCATCCATCCATCCATTTTCCTCCGCTTATCCGGGGTCGGGTCGCGGTGGCAACAGGCCAAGCAGGCTGACCCAGACCTCCCTCTCATCGGCAACATGTTCCAGCTCATTCTGGGGGATCCCGAGGCGTTCCCAGGCCAGCTGGGAGATGTAATCCCTCCAGCGTGTTCTGGGTCTTCCCCGGGGTCTCTTCCCAGTTGGACGTGCCTGGAAAACCTCCAGTGGGAGGCGTCCAGGAGGCATCCTAATTAGATGCCCGAACCACCTCAGCTGACTCCTTTCGACGCGAAGGAGTAGCGGCTCGACTCCAAGCTCCCTCCTGATGACCGAGCTCCTTACCCTATCTCTAAGGCTGAGCCCGGCCACCCTACGGAGGAAACTCATTTCGGCCGCTTGTAGCCGCGACCTTGTCCTTTCGGTCATGTAAAAGTCATGTCTCTTTAAAACTCTTTTCATGAACAACATGAACAGCTACAGCCAGCAGACAATTTGCCTTTGATGAAAGTCAGCAACACTTACTGTGGCAGCTTTGAAGTTTTAATCCACAGACAGCAGCAAAGTGTCGGTTTTTAAGTATAGGTTACTTATTGCACTTTGGAACTTAAATTAAACTTCTATTTTTTAACTCTAGTGGACACACCTGCTCCCTCGTGTGAGGAAGGACTCTACTTGCCAGAGTTTTTGCCCCCAACACCTTTAAACGGAGCCCGCCTCCATGCAGAGGTCAACAGAGAAGTGGAGATCAGAGTCAGAGCACGAGCATCACACGCAACGTGAGTGAGAGGCAATGTGACCGGTGTTGCCTTGAGGCACGTGAGATAACATCAGCAAGAAAAGAGTCAATAAATCTCTGGTTTCTTTGTTTTGTTTTCACACAGAATACAGGATATCGTCATCAGCGGCCCACTGAACATCACCAAGCAAAGGAACACACATGGGGAGTTTGTCATCAGGTGGACGCCTATCCAAGATGACCTGGGGGATTTTTTTCCGATCTGCTTTGCTGTTGAAGCGGTGACCTGGTAAGCTTTGGGTTCCTTATGAGAGAATTTGTACGTGTGTGTGTGTGAAGCCATGATTTTACTTTGTAACACATTTTTTTGCAGGCGTGCTGGAACCGCTACCACACACCATCACAGTCACAATCACCACGCCACCCCATCTCCACAGTGAGTGACATTTCTCTGTGTTTGGTGTTTTTCTCTTAAGCGACAAGATATTCAAAAATTAGGAGCCAAAACCACCAGTAATAATTTGAAATTGACATATCAGCCTAACCGAAAGAGCCATTAAGTCAGCGTTCACTGATGCTTCTCAGGTCTGGCGTCTATCAGTCTGAGATGAGGTGTGTTTTGGTAGAAGTTCGGAGGGTGCAAGGTGAGTCTACTTTAATGTCAACATTTAGTTGTTTAAGTATAGCTGTAATGGTGTGTATTTTCACCAAATATATCACACGCTAAATGCTCAGTTAAAGTGCCAAATATTGGCTGTATGGCTGGTGTACTTTAGAATTTAAAAAGCCGCGAGACATGCACTTCTATAAAGTGCTGTGATTGGTAAACCTTCCTACCAGACAAAATTCAGAGCCGTCATTGGATGCAAAAAATGATTGCTCTCCACAAAAATACCACGTTCACTGTTCATACACAGTGAAACCAAACCAGCAGAACTGTAAAGAAACTTCACTATTTTTTTGATGGGAACACAACTTCAAGGTGTCCTGTGGAGTTTCCTAGTATACAAACAAAAGCCATCTTTACATTCATTAAAACACATTGTGTGTATCGTGGCCTTGGGTGCCTTTCCTCATAAAAAGTATTTTACATCCAATGTTGACCAGCACGCAGTCTTTGTTTGCTGGAACGTTGCTGAAGTTCTTGTTGACATTACTGCCCCCTGTAAATAAGTATACCATTGGTATGTAATGTTTATTTTTTAACACTCTCTTCTTCTAGTTAATTCCCATGTGATCTGCACCGAGTCCACAATGAGAGTAGAGGTTGAGAAATCTTCATTCGCTGGACTCCATGAGGATCATTTGCGGCTCAACGACGGTGCCAACACCGCCTGCAGGCTGCACTCCAACAGCACTTACGTCTTCGCCGACATCCCCCTCAGCGGTTGTGGCACTGAGATCGAGGTAACGCAGGCTTTTGTTACTGGCTGGGCTCTTCTCTCTCAGTCGTTGGTGTTGCCTTTATCTAGCAGTATGAGGACTGAATACATAACCTTTTTTTACTCTGCAGGAAGACGGGAATAACCTCAGGTTCAAGAATGAAATCACCACGTTTGACAACAGAGCCGACGTGATCACCAGGAAACACCTGCTGGAGGTGCAGTTCTACTGCCAGTACCCCAAACGTGGAAACGCGACACTGGCCTTCACAGCACACAGGCCCATCGTCTCAGTGTGGGACAGGAGCTTCGGCAGGTTCACCTACCAGTTTGAGTTCTATCCTAACGACCAATACCAAGCCATGATTGATCCAACTTCATACCCGGTGGTGTATGAAATAGGGAGCAGGGTCTACATGCAGATAGAGGCCACCTCCTCCGTCAACAACACCGTGCTGTTTGTGGAGTCCTGCAGAGCTTCACCATATGACAACCAGAACTCCCAGCGGACCTACTCCATCATTGAGAATGGGTAGGCATGGGCACACCCCCTAGTGGCAATAGAGGGCATAATAAAGTATTTGTAAAAATGTGTTCTTTGATTGTTGCTTTAGGGGCTCTTCTGTGTAATGTCACCCTGTCAGGATGTAGATGTCAATGCTTCAATTACTTCATCTTTTATATAACCTATAGTACTTTTCTTATTGTGTAAATACCAATACCTCTGCCCCTATAACGGCATCCACTGTACGGCATAGAGTAACAAAGGCAACAGTCTCATCTTTTTGTTTTCTTTTGCTCTGACTAGGTGTAATGTGGACCCGACCGTTCAGATCCATTCCCCCTCCCACCCGAGACAATTCAGGTTCAGCATGAAGACCTTCAAGTTCATCGGTATGCATGATCAGGTAAAGAACGGAGCAGTGGACTGTTGATGTCTCTGGGAAATCTCTAAATGCTCCAACGAATAGGTCCAGTTCATGATGTCCTTTCATTTATCTGACTAGTTTTACTAAGTGGTAATCAATGCACACTTGGTGGACAGGTGGATTCATGTGAACTTTATTAGAGGCACAATGTTCCCGTCATGGATCTTCATCAGGTGTAACACACAATGTGAAGCAACACATTTGTATGCTGAAGCCACAGGGCGTAACAACCAATCAAAAAGGGGAAGCAAATCTCTGAAAACACCCGAGACACTTACCACATCAATAATTGATTTAAAAAAAAAAAATACTTAAACGTAATAATGTCAGAATTTGTATAATACAAAATAAAATAGACTTATTTTCAATGAAACATTAGTTGAGCAATTCAAGAAAAGCAATTTGTCAACAAAAACACGTAATCTTTTACACGTTTTGTCAAACTCAATCTATATTTCCCATCTCACCTTTTATAGAACAAAATTGTATTTCCTTTTTTGTTTCCAATTGTAATATTTGGTTGTTACAAGCTGTGGCTTCACATTGTGAATCTGATATCTAAAGATCATGAAAGAAAAACTGCATCTCTAATAAACTCAGCGCTGACGACGTTTTAAGAAATAAACTGGTACCACTTGACATGGATGGACTTGAGGACGAGGTGGAACGTCACTGACTGTCGTGGAGATGAAAAGTGGAGCGGAGGTTTTAACTGGATCCGAGCACAGCTCTGCTGTCGGTCCGTCTGCTGGTGTGATGACAGCATGTTCTGTCTCATTCAGGTGTACATCAGCTGCACAGTCCTGATGTGTGAAGCAGGGGAACCCAACACCAGGTTCTCTGAGGGATGCATCAGCTCCACAACGCCAGCCACTTCGCCTCATAACCACCACCGCAGAAAGAGAGAGGTTGCCGTGGAGAGTGCGAGGCACTTCGTTTCCCAGGGTCCCCTGCGCTTAAAGAGATCAGCGGAGAGCAACGAAAGCTCCGGTATGAAAACAGAGAAAGTTCATTTGTTACGAGCACACTTCACTTGTTTGAGCCCTACTTTGGACCAGATCAAGTTAAAACATTGTGCTTCTTCTTTCTCCAGCGCTCCACCTGAATCTGAACCTGGTGTTCATCGCTGGATGTCTTCTCGCAGCTGTTGGCATGATCAGTGCCGTGGTCCTGTACAAGGCCAGGGTGTCAAAGGTCAAATACCAACCTTTGTCCACAGTGGAAAGTTAAGACAGCATGCAGAATACCAGTTCTGAATTAATTACATTTGACTACGTAAAGCTTTTGATTAGTTTTGCTGTCAGATATTGAGTGCTCGTGTATCTTTTGTGCCAATTTAAATGAATGAGCTTTATATTAAATCATTTACACATGTCTACAGCTTTATAAGTGGAAATACTTCAGCGAGGAAAAATCTGTGTCCGTGCAAACAGGAAACCAGAAAGTTTCAGTTTAGTAATCCAATCATGTAGCTTTACAAATGCTTCTATTATTATGTATGACATGATTTAATTATGATATGCCGCCCTACCCAATCATAATCATTGTTATGTCAAATGTTATCATCACATGTCAAAAGCCCTTTAGGGCTGGACCTTGTCATTTATGAAACAATTAGTTGATCAATAAAAACATATATTCTCATGCATGTTTTTGCTTTTGTCCACTTTAATTCATTTTTCTCTCTTACATACAAACACACTTCTCCTATTTCTTACTACAGAAATCAAAAGTGGTACATTAACTCTGGAGCTCTCAAATAAAGTTGGAATATGTCACAGAAAAGTATGTCGAAAAGAAACACCAAAAGGGCATGGTATAATATTTTAAAATAAGTCATAGTATAGTATGGCAAATGAAAAATGGCATAGTGAAGTATGTAGAATATGGTCAAAAAGTGCCAAAGTATATTATATCAAAATAAGTCATCAAAAGGCATAGTTTAGTTTGTTGAAAAGAAATCATAAAAAGAGGATGTACAGTATGTCCAAAAAAGTACAAAAAGGTCATAGTACAAAAAGTATATTATGACAAAAGAGTAATATAGTATGTCGAAAAACCCATAAAATGACATAGTATAGTACAAAATGGTCTTAAAGGCAATGTATTATATGTCGGAAAAAAACTTGTGAGAAGTAAATGAACAGTATGTCCAGTAGTATAGCCTGTAGAAAAAAGCCTTTAAAATGCACCTATAGTATGTCAAAGAAATTCTTAAAAATGCATAGAAAAGTATGTCAAACAGTCGTAAAAAAAATCATAGAATGTGTGAATCACACTGAATAATGTCTGAAGGTCCATGCCTATTACAGACCATAACCTTGTTGTTGTCCCTCCATCACCAAGTGTGGTGGTGGGAACTGCAGCTCACCCTCAGCCTCCTGAAGCCCGTCCACATGATCCGCACCAACGCCAACCTCTTCCTCCTCGTCCTCGTAATCAGGAAGGACCGGGTCGTCATGCATAAGGGCGGCATCAGGGCGGACTGAGGTAGGAAGAAAAACATTTATTTAAAAAAAATGCTATAAAATGCTATTTCCATGTGAGACCATAGCCACGGTCCAAACTTATTCTATAGGGAAAGGCCAGTGTGCACATTATCACCAGCCGAGCACTTTTAAAAAACGCTCTTACATTTGGAACTGGATTCACAAAACGTCATTCACAAACACTAATATAATCAGACAACATTTGCCCAAACTATTTTCCACTCCTTCATAGTGTATATGCAACCTTGTACTGTAAGAGATGTGTTGGTAAAAGCTGTTGTCCTCCATTGTACCATGCAGTACACACTGCAAAATACTACACACAAATACACCATCATGCTCTTATAGCATCTGTTTCTTCACTTAAAGAACATATTGACTGGGGTGCTGTGCAATAAATACATGTTAAATTGTGATGAATGGATCCAAATCATATCCATTTGTTATCGTTTGTTTAAAGAGTACAGTAGCAGCAATGAAGGGCTAAAGAGCTAAAGTGATGTGGAGTTGTATTCAGTCAGATTTAGTTATTTGGCATACAGTACTTCTGTCTACTTGGTGAGGGAAGAATGGATCAGTTTAACCCTTGTTTGCACAACACAATTCTACATAACAACCCTGTTCACATTGTATAGCCATAATAAAATTCAGACTACTATATTATAAGTCAGAACAAAGCATGTTGCATCATAGTTTGGACCTTGTGGTGATTCTGACTCTATTCAGTGAGAGATGACACTGCCTCCAATACTATCTAAAGTTTCCAATAAACTGTGAAAAACACTGAGATGAAGCCAAAAGGTTTGATTACCCGTGTGTGCAATTACGCAGGCAATTACACACGCCAAAACGTGGGTCCCTGCCGTTAATTCAGTTGCTAGTAACAACATGGTTTCTGCAAAATATCCAAAGTGAAAAATGTGCGTCTTGGCACCTCAAACTAATTTATTTTATTTAGTCCGCTGCATGACAAACCACTTTACAGAAAAAACTACATGACCCACAAATCACAATGTTATGATGACACTAACATGACTACAGATGACTGAACGCTTTGGGTTTTAGGTCCATTAACTGTCAGACATTTACATTCACCAACGTTAACGTTACATCTCTTTCATTCAGGCTCATAACAATATTGATCCGTTGGTGCATTTTAATGAATATCTTGAAGCTAGCTCTCAAATGTTCCTTCTTTTAGTTCTATCTTGCCATGGTGCAAGAAGAGTTCTATTTCTCAAAACGGTGGAGGCGCCATTTTGTTTCCGAGATTGTCAACACAAAAATCGAAGATTTGATCCCCTCAAACTAAAACAACGGTGTTTTCATGTCCCTACACATGTGTTAACACATTCCACACCTATTTCGAAGAAGAAAGTCCAGTCTTAACATATAATTATTGTTTTACACCAGAAACTGTGAGTGGCCTCAAAATCTGAGTTTTTCTAATTGGCTAGCTTAAATTTTGAACATTCTTTAACTTAATATTCAACAATTTAATGTAATTAAATGCACGTTTTGTACTGAAATGACCTTTTATGGAGTCAAGGAACATTAATAAAACACATTCGGCATGAAATTTAAAAATAAAAAATAAAAAAATGTACCTGTAGGTCTGAAGATGCACACTGGTCTGCACACCGGGGGTCCACTGGAAGCCATTATATCCAACAGGTATTGTTTGCTGTAGGTATTAAACTCAGTTCTCCAACAGTTTGTAGTCGAGGTGATCAGATCTCTGAGAGCTCAATCTTTTAGGTGCTGCAGGTAAACTTGTTAGGTTCAAGTGCAACTCAGAAAGGCCGTTTTTCGATGACGTCACTATTATGCGGCCACGCCCCCTCCACTAACGCAGGCATGCGTGTGTGAGAGAGATTTTATTTTATAGTAAATTGTGTAAATGTAAATAGTTTGGACTGCGTGTGTGTTTACAATCTAGGCGTTTCCATAAATCCGTGATGTGTGTGATGATCTGTGATGATACACTTCACATCATCTTGACCCAGAGTATACATACAAGGTTCAACCAAGAATGAAACATGTCAGCAGTTTCATTTGTGTTGTTGTTGATTTAGATATAAAATAATGAATAGAAAGGCAGTAGACATGAGTAGACATGAACTAAACTAAACTTGAATCACTGCATGCTTCCATCGACATCATGCAAAGATTGCACAATTCATGAAACCCAAATTTATCGCATTTAATTGAGTACCTTGTGGGGCTTTTTATTTGTCACTGGGATGATACCGAGCAGCCCACGGTCTGTGATTTTATTGCTTTGTGAGTAATAAAATCAGTTTTATTTTTGAATTGTTATTAATATTCAACTTTATATGCACATAGTGAGAAGATCACTTTGTGGTGCATTTTGCGACATATTTCTAAAAACAAGGGACACTAATGATGCATGTATGTCATCTGGACAACCTCCACATAATGGCAGTATTGTAACTTCATTCACTTTTTATTCACTGATATATTTTTGCCAACAGATGGCACCACAGTCTCACTTACAGTACTACAAGTAAGACGCCCTCTTTTCTTCTTCCAAACACAATCATCCCATCTCCCCAATTAAGCAAGACAACACTGTGCGGGGTGAAACTGTAACATTAACTCAGACTGCAGACTGTGTTGAAAGTACGACGTATTGTTCTCAGCCGTGACCTCATTTTACACGTTTAATCTGTTGCTCATTATCAGTCGGTGGGATAAGTCTGGGAGCAGGAAGGGTGGGAGTCTTCCTCTCGCTTTACTGTCAAATGTCTGTGTGTGGTCATAACAATCCAACTGAGAGCTGGACTGAGATTTCTATCCAGTAGATATCATGCAAATTGTACACTGATATGAAACAGCGTCTCCCCCCTGAACCAAATGTATTTACAAAACTCTCAGTTTAACTGATGTGGTGTTATATTATGAGTTATGAAAATACTATAAGGTCACTAACAACTGTTGCTAATTGCAACAGCTTAGTACCACAGTCACATTTATATCATAATAATACAATCAGTGATAGCTGAATACTTGAAATGAGGTGGTGATTAACACTGGATATCTTCCGTCTTGCGCACATGCAGGTCGAGTCTTTGGCCCAATCCCAATGTCGCCCCTAAAGCCTCAAACCCTGAACCCTCAAGGACTTACTGACATCACCTGGTAAGTGGGGGAGTGTGAGAGACTGAGGGCTTGAGACGGTGTAAATAAGAATGGGACAGCACTTTGCTGCAACATATCACGTTACCATGAAAACGACAACAAATATGATGTATAACTGTGGGTATTTATTTTATACTTTGTACTCCCTGATTTGAAAGACTTCCTGGCTATTTCCTCACTTATTCTACTTAATAGTAATACTTAACAGGAAGGCGTGCAGAGTGATACTTATCTGAATTCATGTGTTCAGCAACACCATCAGTGTCACAAATTCCACTTCATCTGAGATTGTTTTCATCCTGTCTGTTTCTCTAACTCTGCTGTTGTTTCAGGTCCTGCTATTCTCAACCTGTCATCACTCATATTCCCCTCACCTGGTCCTCCACGCCCATCTCACCTGCAGCCCATTCCCTCATTAGTCCCTCGCTATTTAGGTCTGTTCACTAGCACTCCCTGCCAGATTGTCTTGTGCGTTACTGCCAAGCTTTCCTGCATTATCCACGTTACTATTCGTGCTCGGCCTGTTCAGACCCTGCCTGCTTGGATTCGTTTGCCTTATTGACCGACCTCCCGGTTTGACCCTGCATCAACGCTAGTAAACCAAACTGTACTTGTACTCTGTCTCTGTTGTGCTTTTGGGTTCCTGTACTTGTGGACAGATAAATCTTTTTTTCAAAGCAGTGGATACAGACGTCCCAGTGAGCTAGCAGCCTGACAGCATGTTGATTCTCCTGAGACCTGAGCAGGGACCAGCTGTGCTTTTCATTTATGTCTGACGAGCTCACTGCGATATCTCTGTCTACAGAATCAGTAGCCTCATACTGATACATCCATAACACTACCAGGAAGTAGTAAAGAACCCACCATATTCCTAAAATATGTTTAGGGTTTTGTGTATGCATCTGGTTCAGTGGGTTTAGAAAAGTCTGAGAGAGACCTGAGTTACTGTGCATGTGAAAGGGGGGAGATTGGACTCCAGTGTTTTCTCTGCTGAAGTGCTTCTTTTCACGGCCTCCATTCATAGTCCGTCATTTTGGTTATCAGGGACAGAACCTTTGGACTGACCGCCAGCTGCTTCCTGGAAGCATTCTTCTCCACTTTCGATCCCTTGTCTGGGTCGATCTTATGAGGCATCTGTCGAATGAAATAAACGGTAATAAAATGTGGACTCTAGTGTAATATACTATCTTCATATATCACCAATGAGCTCTGGCATTGATGGAAGGTGTGTGACATTTGCATGTGTTTGTTGCTGCATCTTGACATGAAGAGAAAATAAGGACATTGACAAAACAAAATCAACTGCTGGGTGCATTACTAAGAAGCCACTCAAATGTTTACATACCCCATTAATTCAGTCAACAAATCCCATAAAACTATTTTGGAGCCTATGACTCACTTTAGTAGATCGGTTCACTGTTGCTTTTGGTCTTTTTGTTCGGTGATTTGTCGACAAATAGAGAATATCACCAAACTTATACTTTAACTTGCATTTCTACAAAACGGCCCAAAATCTAGAGAAATACTCTCCAAGCAGGTTTTTCTTCTTTTAATAATAATGTCTTTATTCTCAGGGTTTGGTTGTTGGAAACATCACACAGCCTGGTGTTACAGCAGACAGCCAGAGAGCCAGCTGCATGTTCAGTGAAGGGTGTGTCTGCAGATTCACAACACAATGCTATGAGCTGGACAGAGAACACGTCCTCTATTGTGGGCAGCAGAACTTCCATAATACCAACATGTTTCTTCAGACAGTCCCCACTGAATCTTATGGTTGTGTATTGCCGTCTAAAACACAAAAGCACAGGTGTGTGTAAATAACACCATTGTCTTTCATAAACTGCTATTTCGTAAAGAATTCAGACATTGAAGTCTTCCATGTGCTCATGAAAAAACAGAAATGTGGTGCTTGCCAGGGTGTCGGGTTAAGGATTGTGGGGTCAGATAATTTTCTGCAGGGGTTAGCTCGAGCTTATTCTACATTAAATCTACGTTATTTAATGAACCTTGCTTTGTGGTGGCTGGCTAGTCTTAACGTTCACCGGTTTACCCGGTCAGAGCTCTGTGCGGCAGCTGCAATGAACGGCAAAAACATTCTACAACATGTGGTTGGTAGTAAAGTCCCACCTTGAATAATAATTTTAAACACCAAACAATTTAAACATGCTTTCCTTCCTCCACTGCATGATAGACTTGTTTTGTCATGTATGACATGTGAAAGCTGTTAACAGCCGTAAATATTACCAAAACATCAATTGTGTTAAAATGATTTATTATAAAATTTGTCAAAGTAGTTGTTGCATGCTCCTGTTGTCCTTATCACGACCACATCCAGCTGTGATAAGGACAACATCAGCTTGCTTCTCTGTCTCAATAGCTCCTGCCGCGCTGCCCTTGAGCACAACACCAAACCAGCTGTCACTCCAGTTGAGATTCCAACAGTCAAATATTACAGTTACTTTGTTCATTTCCTCTCAGTCAGTGAGCAGGTTAAACCAAGTGTCCCAGTGCACTCAACCAGTACAAAATACACTCAGTAGATCTGTTTGTGTGGAAATCCGTAAAGGGGGGAGGGGGGGGTTGAGCAGCTCAAAACACCTCCTTTAAAATGCTAGTTACAGTGTGGAAAACACACGAGCTTGCGCCAAACCATCAGTAGAGGACACAAACGAGATTCAGGCACATGAATAAACATGAACACCTCCACGTGTCCGTGGCTGTGGGGCAACATTTCACCCCGTTTTCAGGAGAGTGTTTCTGTCCGGCAGCCGAAGTGGCTAGTAATGTCAAATCAGCTGGCTCCTCCAAGACCTTACAAACAAGATGGATGTTTAAATCACAAGAAATGTGCTCCCACTGCCAAAACTCACCTGCACTTGGCTTGTGGTTTCATGCCGTTGATTGATTTGAAAACCTACGAATTTGTCCATCTCCATTTTTCAGAAGTGTGCAGTGGGATGGTGATGATGTGTCGCCAGTTGTCCGCTGTTGGATTTGTCTCTCAGCATGGTCAGCGCCGTGTTGGAGAAATCCCTCAGAATGTCCACCGTCTCCCTCTGCAGCAGCAGAGACTCCTGCACAAACTCCTGCTGGCTCTCCACCAGCAGCTGGACGGACTGAGCCAAGATCTCCAGAGACTGAGACACCGAGGTCAGGAGCATCCTACTGGCCCGCTGCTGCTGGAGGCCCTGAGAGGCCATCTGCGCCACGTGGTCGTGGGCCCTGCGGGAGGACGCTCCGGCCGGGAGAGGGTCGGACAGGTTGGAGCCTGAGGTGGAGGGAGGGTTGGGTGGGAGGGCCGAGAAGGAGGGGGAAGGTCCGTGAGAGTTGGAAGACGAGGTCGCAGTAGAAGCAGCAGAGGAGGAAGATACAGCAGCGGTGAGAGTGGGAGCACCAGGAGCGGGTTGGATGGAGGAAGAGGGGGGCGCAGGGTGAGGGGTACAGGTATTGGCTGCGACAGATGTGGAGGATGAGGAAGGAGCAGGGAGGGAGGAGGCAGTCGTGTTGGAGCTTGGTGGGGATTGTGATGGGGGAGGGGCAGCAGAGGACGAGGCAGCGTCCGAATCAGACGCGGAAGGGAAAACCGAGGTGGTGGCGGCCACAGAGGAGGAGGGTCTGGGGGAGGGGTGGTTCTGGCTGTTGTTCCGGGAGTAGGTGTGGACTGGCTTCATCCTCAGCAGGGCGTTGACAGGCAGGGGGTCCAGGGAGGTTGAGGAGGGGGGGGGAAGAGAGGAAGGGTAGGAGGAGAACATGGAGTCGTCGTTTTCTTCATAGTCCGCGGTACCATCTGGTCGATCACAGAGGGACAAGGAAACACGTCAGTCCATTTTACGATCACTTGCAACTCGATCAAAACTAAAACATGTTTGTTTTCGCTTTTTCACAAGAAACTACAGAACTATACATATTATAGTATGTCAAAAAAAAAGTCATAGTATAGTAACTAACTATTAAGCAAAGAATTCGGTCTAATCTACTTCACACTTGGGTGTAATGCTGGGGTGATTTTTCAAACGTGGTGCTAATTGGACAAGAGTCCCACTCAATACTAATAAACGTTGAATAAATAAGCACACAGCGCTCTGCGTAGCAGCAGGGGCGGAGCTTCAGGGCTCTACGGGCTCGATCGTGTCGTCTGCAGCGGTTCACTTCCATAAAGTCCAAATTACTCGACTTCTGTTCAAGGTGAAGCTTTACATTTAGAATGCTGTATAGTTAAATGAATAATAATTAATTGTATACATCGTAAAAAGTAAAATCGAAATCTGCAATATAATGTACTGCGTTTAAAAGCTTTTGGGGCCTTTTGTAAATTATTTCGGGGTACACTGATTTAGATTAGTAACATTAATTAATCATAATAAATCTGTAGCATTTGTGGGGTCTTTTAGTTGGGTCTCCTGGCAGTTGCTGCTGCTGCTGCTGCTGCTGCTGCTACTACTACTACTACTACTACTACTAGAGAAAACCCCAGCTGTATTAAACTACAGTCTTACCTCCATCGTCAGCCAGGTCAAACTCAGAGGAGGAGTGGAAAGTATCGCCTGCAAAACATCGTCAAGCAGCAGTTAGAAATGTTGCAATGCCAAAAGGTAGAATACCTCAAAACCTAAATGCAATATAGTAGAAAAGAAATTCAACATGCATTAAATCAAACTGCTGTCCTCGCGTGTTACCTACAGTAGATGAATGTCGGCACGCCCAAAGTTTGGAGAAACATACAGGAGAAGCAGCAAGTGAGAAAAGCAATGTACTGCTGCTAACAGCGAGCAACAGCATGTATTTTGTGAGTCTGTATCCGAGTAGTCCACGCTATCTATTGAATCTTTTTCCACTATACCTTGCTGTCAGACAGCCCTTACTGACAAAGAACTGAAGCAGTTGACATTTGTTCTTGCAGAACACAGGAGTTCTACCGTCGTCTCGATCGGTTAGTTTGTATGACTTTGTGACTTCTGTGTTTTAAAGGGTTAGTTCGGATACACCACAAATTCCTTCCTGTCTGTTTCTGTAAACTGGGGGCGTCCCAACTGCCATCTACTATTTAATATGCCGACTATGGATAATTACTTCATACAACCCCACCTCAAAAAAATCTGTACTATCCCTTTAAGGCACTACAAATGTTAAAGGCAGTGACAACACACAGCTCACTCTAGCAGCCACTTTGGTACATGATGTTAAGATATTGGGTATCTTTTCACATCAGTGGACACAAGAACAATGTCCTGGCCTGTCACTGTGCATTTGTTATTATCCAGCTGTACTCACCACCAGGTTCCTTCTCTGGTGAGGAGAGAGGAGACATGTCGTAGGGAGCTCCTCCAGGTACAGAAAGGGAACTGTCCGTCAGGCTGAGGTAGGAGTAGGAGGGAGGGTTGATGGGCGGGCCTTTACCGTAAAGCTTTGAAAAGTCTTCGTCTTCGCCAAATTCCACATCACTGTCGCCACCTGACGACCAACAAACGGAAAGTAGTTCATTCATTAGGAACATTTCATTTAAATAAATGATTTTTCTGTTATGTAGCCATCTCTGCCCTCCTGTCCATTTCCATATTCTGTCGTATGTTTTTTTGTAAGACCTTTGTGTTCTTTTTTTACCAAAACAGCGGTTTGATCTGAGCGTGTCCCGGTTTGATCTGCAGGACTGGTATAAAGGCAGACTGATTGATCGTATCAGCTTACAACAGCCTGATTGAGCTCTAATACTGTGTCTTCTGACCGCGCTGGTGTACATGGAGCAAACAAGCAATACGGTTAAAACCTCAACACAGCAGTGTTGAACCACAAACACACAATAAGAAAAGAAGCAGCCTCTCTATGCTGCTGAATTGGAATTTCGGCAGGCCCCCCCCCCCCTCGAGTCAATTAACTCTAATGGGAGAAGTGAACGTGAACACAGATTATGACCAATTATTTTGCTCAATGGTCACCAAAGTAAATATTTATTTTCACAAGCCTCTTACCTTCCAAACATCCTGACACTAAAATCTAAGTTTTCCAACACAAATCAGGAGAAATTGAACTTCTCTGTCTCAGCAACTAATGTTCTAGATCGCACGAGGTAACAAACTTCCTGAATGCTAGACATGGCCGTTAGCTGTGTAAATAACTAAAGTTAGCAAAAGAAAAATCTAAATACATTATGGTAATATAAGTCTTCTGCTTTCATCCATCCACACGACGTTCACAACACTTCCAAACGAGGTGGAGAGAGGCAAACACGCACTCGCCCACTTAGCAGACAGGAAGTGTGAACACTTTCAAACCATGGGCGGAGCTTGTAACGAGCCATCTTTGGTAATACCTACAGTAGATGCCAGTTCTCCAAACTGGGGGCGTTCCGATCGCAATCGACACACTTCAATGGAAAACTTTTAATATCAAAATCTGTCCTATGCCTCATTCTACCATGTAGTGAGGCTTTCACATCGAAGGCCCGCCCATACAGTACATTCACCATAAATACCATTTCGATTTCACACACTCCCTGCATGTCCTCACCTCCTCGAGGACTCATCATTAGTATCTTGTTGACCATCCTCTCCACGGGGCCCAGGTTCTTCTTCCGCGTGTTGCTGCCGTTGGGGCCCCGGAGGGCTAAGGCGCGTCGCTTTCCATCACATTTGAGGTCCGCCCATTTCTTCATGATCTGACGCACCTGTGAGACAATTGAACCTCCTTTAAAAAGTCTGTCACTGTGACACAAACTGATTCATCCAAAAAGTAACACTACTAGAGGTGCTACTCCTTCATCCTCTGGAGCCCCCCAAGGATTCACAAGATAAATCTGAGGGGTCGTGAGATGGTCAACAGGACAGAAAAAATGTTTCAAATCTCTTATTTTTCTAATTTGGGCTGTTTCTCTATTGAATTAAATGGACAATTTTACCTTAAAAGGCTTCAATAAATAATTCAAATAAAAGGATCTGAGAAGGAAGGATCAGTCACAACCTGTAAACTAATGCAAGTTGTTCCAAATAGACAAATCTTTGCATCTATAAAAAAAACTAAATTATGTCCAAGAATATACCGTAACTTTAAATAGTAAAAGAATGAATAGCCTGTGAATTACCACTAACATGACTAAAAGTAGACAAACCTCTCTGTGATTCTCTCCCAGACTGTTTATCTGATTGGTGATTTCAGCCCAGGTCTGTTTCTTGGCTTCAGCCGACACTCCTTGGTTGAACTTCCCTACAGGAAGAGACGTCATCAGTTCTATACAATGAATCATCTAACATGCACTCACAATTGTATACACTGGGGCTGGAGCGACGTAATAGATTATAAGTCCATTTGCATGGAGTCACACTGTTTAAGCCCCCCCCCCCCTGTTCCAGGGCACGCAGACAATGAGTCTTTATACAGATGTCATATATATTTATGTCACAAATATTGATAATCTCAAATATTTTATTTTCATCTTCTAAAATGAACTTCAGACACTGTCACATATCATGCAATACTAGAATTCAATAATGCAATACTATACATTTATTATGTTATCTTTCTAATTATATTATAGTCTTGTATTGTGCTATTGAGTTATCATATTCTATTATAGAAATTACACAAATCTAATGTGCACTTTCGTCAAACATTTATATGATCCTTCGTACAGCTGGATGTCGCTTTTATGGTTCTAAGCTTTCTTACTTACATTTACATTACTTGACTAAAAAGGTGGAAAATGAATTGTAGAGGTTCGGGTTATTATTAGCTAACCAAAGGATTAGAGAGGCACCACACTACATCCAGAGCACTGATAGCAGGCGTGTTGAGAGGCAATCGAAATGCTCCCAAACCCGTATCACGCACCTTTACTCGAATAATCAGAACATAATCGATAAACAAATAGTCCTTAGTTGCAGGCTTACTGTACACAGTACATTGTCTGCCAATAAAAGCCTAGCAATTTCGCTCACGCTTTCAAGCATTCCCACGAGATATGAATTGGTAAAGGAGGCAAATAAGAAATCTGCTTTAACTGGGAGTCATTTTGTCTCAAATTATGACGGCGCGTTCGGCCCGTTGTATGTAAAATGAAAAATAAATACAAATAAAAATGACGGAGCCGCGGGAGGAGTAGAATATTATGTGAAAAAGCTCCTAAACAAGTGTTGGCCTCTGAGTGAAGCATGTGTTGAACAACAGATTATGGTGGATTATGTCCTTAGAGTTTGCTTGAGAGACGTCTGGAATACCTTGCTGAGCACTGCTGCTCCTGTGAACTGACCCTGGATAAGCAGATGAGAATGGATGGATGGAGAGTACTACAACACAATATGCACTTGCATGGAAGGCTCACGTAACCAGTCTTAAACGATGGTATGAGGTTGATCCAACCTTGCAAAGTGAAGCAATGAGGTTTTTCGTAAATGTATTACTTTAATCTCAGAGTTTTTTCTTGGAATATAACCCCCCTCCCCTGGTGCCATAATTATGTATTTTTCACATACAACGGCCCTAATGCACCGTCGTACAAAATGAGACGTAGGAATTATTTCTGGCATCCAGTCAAAGTCATTTTTTCGGCAGAAACACTGTTAGGTAACTGACATCTGAAGCTCCTCCAACGCTTGGTGGGGGTGGAGACGTCCGGTCAACAAGAAGCCCACACGGTGGGGCTCCCAGGCCTGGAAAACACATTCTCATTTTGTACCTTTTCCAGGAATGAATTGACCGTGGTAATCCTGTCCGAGGGTCAGGCAATAACACAATCACCATCTCCTTTTTTATCCAAGGCCGATGATATTAAGCTTAGTAATAACTAGTATACTGTGAGTAAAGCGCTTTCTACAAGCTCAACCCCAAAGATCCAGCCAAACCAAATGAGTAAAGATAATCTCCTTCCTAAAGCCAGCCAACACACACACACACACACACACACACACACACACACACACACACACACACACACACCTACTCACTGAGGATGATGTATCTGTTCCTCTTCACCGCCTCCAGCAGCTGTTTCACCTCATTGAAGGAGAACCTGGGTTTGAGTCTCGACCCTCCTCTCACTCCTCCCGCCTTCAACTCTTCATCGTCCTCACGCCAAGAGGCCGACATGGCTCCACCTTCTCCTCCTCCTCCTTCGACGGCCTACTACAACTCAGTTTGTAGCCGACTCTAAATGCCAGGTGTGTCTGGTTCTGATCCACCTGCCAGTCTGGACTGAAGACACCTGTCTGACTGCACGGGGCCTGCAACGAATGAGAGACAGCGAGGGAGAGGTTGAGGGAAGAGAAACAGAGAAATGCAAGAAGAAGAAAACACAATGTTAAAAGATCGACTGAGTAACTTTAAGTCAACAGAAGTAAGAGTTCTGATTCTCAAGCGCACAATATACCAAATGTTTCACTCTACTATACACTTGTCCAAACTTGGCACCATCATTACTTTACTGCAGTGCTTTTTACTATGAATATATGATAACATATTATATATGAGAATAATATATTATACTAAGTAGGGATGTCCCGATCAAGCATTTTTACGCCCTGTCCGAGTCATTTATCTGCTGAGTCGGTTCCGATTCTTCTATTTTCCAAGATAACACAGCTGCACAGTGCTCACTTCAAGTAGCCTACATTCAAGTTACTGAAATCCATCCAATGTATGTGCTTGACAATTGCATAGCTCTGTGTTGCATTAAAGGGAAAAAGCTTTTTATTCTCTCTAAAAGAGAGACCCTCTGTGTAATCTTTTGGTGTGGAGGGAGTTTCTCTCTCCATTGAAAGGCTCCTCAGTGTTGGCTGCTTCAGTGCACCCTGTGCCTGAGTCAGCTGAATGAACAGGGCCCTGTTGTTCTTTAATTCATTTACCAGACTTACATTTCCTACACAGATGACAAAGGGGCGACATCTGACTGTAGCCTACATTACATGTTAAATAGATGTGTTCAGCTTTAATCTGACGGGGCCAAAACACAGGGCCAGCAACTAAAGATGATTTTAAATATATTTGAAGAGAAATATATATAGAGATTAAAGACGTAGACATTGTTAGATCACAACCTGGTCTGGTAATAATGTGTTTGGGCATTTAAAGGTTAAAATACAGTGGGTATTTAATGTACAACTACTTGGATCAACAGCCTTCAGTGGATTTATTTCTGTTCCTTCAATAATGTAGTAAAATTGAATCAGAAACTGAAATGCTGTTTCAAATCGACCAGACGCAGCTTTTTTTTAAACTCAAATATTAGAAGAATTATGTTCCATCAGTGACAACTGACATCAACTGTGTGCACAGAGTGACAGCGTTATATATATTTATATAAAAAAAGAAGGACATGCAGATGTCTTCTCTTAGCTGAGGACTGCTGTGTAATATTGAAATGTGAGGGGCTGAGGGCAATGACTGACAGCAGTCACTACAGTCACTTTAGATAGCCCTGAGTAACATCCAACCAGGCTTTACACTGTGACCTACAGTAAAACTTGACACGCGCTCTTATACGCTCAGCAGCTGATACCGATCAACAACGTGCTAACATTACTACAACAATGAAAGGAAAGTGGCCTGCAGCCTGAAAACTCTAAAGGCCAGCCCACTTAGAAAATTGGCACTTTAGGAGTAAAAATGGTCAGAAAATAGTAAACTATGAACATGGTTTTTGGTGACACACTCTGAAACTGACAGGTTTGCACCTGTACTTTCAAACTAACTTTTGTTGTTGTTTTTCTAAAAATGTTGCTTTGGACGAGTATCTGCCAAATGAAGATATATAAATAATCCATTATTTTCTTCATTATTACGATTACCAGTGAAATGAACAATTTCATCTATAAACACAGGACATTTAAATAACAAATACAATGTGGTTTCTGCCCTGTGGGTCATGTTGTCCGACACTTGGTGGCAGTATAAAACAGTATTCAAGTGCAACATTTTTTTTTCTTTATCAAGATAAATAAAAGTGTGTTTCAGAGCCAAGATTGCACAACTTTTAAATAACAAAAAGTAGGGAAAAGGAAGCCGGTAGCGGGTGCACTCGTTTAAACACACCGTGACATCCTTCAGATAATTTAAAGGGGTCATAAAGTCATGAGCTCAAAAAGGATTTCTCCAGACTCGGTAAAACAAATGAATTCAGACAGTACTATACCTATGCTCTTTTCACACGAGTGCCACTGATGACTAAAGGTGAAAACGGGCCCTACATATGTAGATTACAGACACGGATTTACTGCGTGATATCTTTTGAGCTGAGTCACAGCTATGCCCTCATACTCCACTAGAAGCAGCAACACACTCTGTGCACCAACGTCTCCAAAGTCCCGACATCTAATCCTAACACCAGAGTTGGAGTCGTGTACATCGGTCTAGATCACAAGACCGCTTTTTCAAAGTCTCTTCCTCATCTAATGCATTATTTCACTCTAGTTTAGACAAAGAGATCTTTTTGTTTCATTTCAAGGCCGATCCAGAACACAACTGGTTCCTGTGCCTCAAAATGACTTCCTTTATTTTATACGTGTAATTGAACGAGTCCCCGGGCTTCGATACATCTCAGGTATTTGCAGCTTTTCTGCTTTTTAAATGTTGACTGTTGGCATTAGTTGTTCTATTTTCTAGATTTAGCTGTGCGTTTAAAAAAAAGACCTCATTTAAAACTAGGCTTGTTGTTAGTGAATTTTTTAGAAGAGTTTATGAATTGTTTGGTCTATCAGAGGAATAGTCATGTGTTTTTTGTGGGTGTTTTTAGGAGAATGTGGCTGTACCAGATCAATTTGAGGAGTGCCTCTGGTGTGCATGTTCCACATTTTATCGTAGGCGAGTCATGCAGTGTGGGACTCTCGGTCGTGACTCTGTCTCAGTCACAACCTGGTCTCGGTTTGGGTGGTCTTTACCTCGACAATGTGAAAAAACTCAATTCACCACAATGGGGAAAAAACATGCCATGGCTGGAGTAGAAAACAACACAAATACTGTGATTTGAAAATGCCAAAGAAACAGAAGTAATATTGTTTTCACAGGCGTGTCCCTACACTGCTGGTTGTGGATTGTATAGTAAAAAATACCTTATTTGGAATTACACCCAAAGATGAGTAATGTTTTATTGTTTGGTGTGAAGCGTTCCATCTATAAAGCTGCTTTTTAGAGGAAAGATTTGATTTAAAAACCTAAATTTCTTCACAAAAGCCCGTGTTCACATGCCCTTAAATATCTACACAACATTACCGTTAAAAAGTTGGGATTTGTCCAACTTAATTGTGTTCATTCTATACAGTATATCTGAAAGGTGTTTCATGATTGTAGGTTGCAGAAAGTCATCATTGCATTGAGTTATCTGAGTACAGGGAGAACACAACACTGTACAATGGTTCAAGCAGCCTGACGACTGAAAGAGACAAAGGTCCCTCTGAGCAACAGTTGAATAAGAACAGAAGAAATCAGCAGTCACTGGTAAAAGAAACTAGAAGCCTAGCATCTAAGTAGGTGTCCTGTTCACTGCCAAGTGCAAAACAAACAGCTTATAACGAGCTGGAATTAAGAGGCAACGTGTTGCTTTAGCAAAGCTCTTCTTCAAACCTCCCAATAGAAATAGAAGGTTGGTGTAGTGTTAGTTAGCACTGTTGGAATATCAGCTGAACATACTGTGGACTGACAGATCTCAGTCTAACCCTCTTCAATGTAACCCCTGAGTAGACTGCAGAGGGCCCAGAGAAATAAGCACCAACTCTAAATATGAAGAGCCCAGTTGCCCCGATGTGCTGCAATAATGACTGATGGTCACGTGCACTTTTCAGGACTGGAAAACAAATTCAACATCCAAGTTCAAACAGTATTGTCCCCGTACATGCAACACTGTGGGGACATCGACTAAATGGAAGTTTGAATCATTCTGTTCTTCTTCTTTATGAGCCAAAGCTATTTCAAATGTAAATAATACATTTGGTATCTGAATTATAGTGGTTTTTTTATCTCTACTCAAACAGTTATTGAAGGAAATAAATGGTACATCTCAAGGGGTTTCAACCTAATAAATCAATTTGAACCAAAAATACCTTGTTAGTCAAGCTCCTCGCATTAATGCAACATTAGTTGTATTATTGTCCACATTTTCCTTTTTATTTGTCTCCAACTTAGCCATTCACACGCCAGTATAATGTTAATGCATGAAGTCAAAATGTATACGATATGAACAAGTCAATAACTATTGAGAATAACTTCTGAATACGAGATGATTTAAATCGTTTGCTCTGACCACGTGGTCCGTCTGAGCTAATCAGCTGTGATCTTCCTGTCTTTGTTGAGCTCGTGCCTGCCTCTCCCCCTGCTGCTCGTGCCTGGCGGCTCACACAAGGAGCAGCCCTGACGGATTCCGCCATCGCTGTGCGCTAAAAACCACACTGCGTTACGTTAAAACGGTGAAACGGGAATCCACGGCGAGTTTCGGAAAACATACGTGGATTTATCGAGGATTTAAACGCGCGTCTACAACGCGGCGTGTTGTGTTTGTGCACCGACTAACAGCAACCGTTACACAACTATTGGTAGTCGAGCTCGAGTACGAGATGTCCGGTGCTACGCTCTTTTTTCGCATCGTAGCTATCATTGTTTCACGCATTGCTGCGATAAATCACGCGCGCGGTCTGTTATCGAGAATCCTTCGCGCTGTGCGGTGTTAAAAAACGCTGAATATGTTGAAAATAATTACCAGGAAAAATGGCGTTGTTCTCTCCCTCCCCTCCTTCCTCCGTCGGTTCTCCCGAAAGTTCGGAGTGTCGAGAACAACGGAACTGCGCAGACTCCGAATTTTTTTTTTCTCCCTTGAACGCGCAACATTTTGCAGCTTCCTGCGCGCCCCCAGCTGCCCCAGATACAGCGTGCACCAATCACTAACAATCTCAATGAAATCTAGCACAAAACGCACAAATTGTGCGCAAGGAACACTATTGTTAGTATTTAATGAGATAAACTGATGATCAAATATCCTCGCGATGCTGACAGTTCCCCCAAACATCCCCTACTCTTAACCCAATAAATGTGTCCACAGCCAGGGCCCGTTTTTAAGCTTAACTTCATTTTAGCATTTCATCACTATTCATGCTCTGTAGTTGCGCCATTGAACGTACTAGTCTTAAACCAGCCGTGTGACAATCATGGAGAGCTGCATAGGTCAACATCTTCATTGTACTAATATATTAATAATAACCACACCATTAAACACAAACCATAATATCTTATTTCCAACATTAGGCCCGGTCACACTCCAATGTAGATCAAGACCGGATGTAACAACAGTGATACCTCCACATCCACAGCAGCTAATGAAACAATGTGAGCCCATGGAATTGGCTTTAATGAAAAACACACACAAGCACAAAATAGTAGCACTTCACTCTCAGAAAATGCTGTGATTCACACGAGGTCTTGATGGTGTCAGCAAAAACCTTGATGAGCTCAGATTCCTTTTCAAACGATGGAACAAAATTATAAAGACATCACCAAGTCATCGTCATTTCACCACCATTTTATATCAATGTGGAGAAGAAAGAAGATGGAGAAGCCACGGAGAAAAGCAGGTTCCATGTTCGTCCGCTTGGTGTCGCCAGAGATCTTCCTCTGGGGACGAATACGTGTTTCTTTCCTCTGGGCAATATCCAGCAGCGCCTGCAGAGGGCGCCATCACGCACGTGTTTCACCCTCTATAGAGCGTTTTAGAGTAGAGAGGGGGGAGTGATTACACAGAGGGGGGGTATTTTTTTCATTTTGGAAATTTGGACATATATCCTGCACACATGACTTATTAGAGCTTTTTTCCCCTTTTTTAAATGATCTGCCAGGTAGAAGTTAAATGCCCGCCCCGGCCCAACGGAGACAGTCTTCACAGGGCTGTTTTCCATATGTTCACCTTTTGTGGAAAGAGTTCTTGATTTGACTTGATTCTGCTCTCTGCTGCTGCTGGTGGTGATGGTGCCGCTGCAGTGACCCAGTTTCCCCTACAGGTATCATTAAAGCTTCCTATGATAAAACGCTCTGCCGAGTGACCGCAGAGGCCACCTTAAGAGTGTTCACAGAGTGTGAAATGCAAGTGACGAAGGCGTGAAACAGTTATTATAATCCTATGACACGTAAAAGGATTATGTCATATCAGTATCAGACTCCCCATCACGACGAGAGTAAACAGGAACACAAGATAATTAACACCTCACTAATGAGAATCAGTCCCCATAGGAATACCCCAGCAATAATGTCACACGGAAGAAACCACTACTTAAACAAACACCTATGTAAAGCAGTGAATAATAGCTGCAACACTTTGGCAAAGCATGCAGAAGCATATGCTAATTGCAAGTAGGGTGAATTAGTAGAAAAAGAGTGAAATAAAAGAGCGCTCCTTCTATCGTTTAATGAGGTTGTTGGCTTTCTGGTTGGCAGCGCCGATGCGGGACACGTTGAGAATAGCCTGCAGAGAGAGAAAAGAAGAAACAGGAAATGTAAATGAGAGCCAGAGTGACGGAACCACTGGAGCTCTCTGTCTATCTCTCAAATTTCAAGTTGGCTTTATTGCAATGGCCAGTCAGCTAAAGTCTTCCAAAGGCAGGTTGGTCAAACCTACAATGTTACGAGGGTAAACAAAAATAAAGCAATGGTAAAATATTACTACATAGTATGCTATCAAAATATTTAAAAAAAATAAAAACTATTAATGATTTTTATGCATCTCTTAATAAAGCAAGCCCACTAAAACAGGAGTGTGCTGCTTTCATCTCTCTCTGTCTCTTCTTCTTTTGCAGTTTATGTAGTCCATAATGTATTTTGTGAAAACTGAACCCTGAACAAAGGGCCTGAAAGGTTGCAGATGTGGATATGAAAAAGGACTGTGGTGGTATTTAAAGGTAGACTCCAACAGTGTTTGTGTCTGGGTTTTCAAATGGAAACGCCCACTCAGTTAGCAAAAAGCTAAAGTAAGGTGATCAGGTTATGAATAATGTAAACTGATCAACCATAGCTTTAAAGAGAGCAAAATTATGGCTTCAGTTCCCCACCAGAAATGGTTTTCTGACGGCAAGGTAAGGCAGCTGTGGAGGGGAACAGCAGAAACCTTTGAGTGTACGTTATATTTAGAATATACAGTATATCACCGTTTTACCTTGCTGTCACACAGCCCTTTCTGATGGGGAACTGAAGCCGTTGTATCAGTCGCTTCAAAGCCACCAAACTGCATTTAAAACAAGTTAGTTTGATATATATATATATATATATATA
>NW_022280094.1:734012-735678 GCF_004355925.1 Anarrhichthys ocellatus
TCTCTCTCTCTCTCTCTCTCTCTCTCTCTCTCTCTCTCTCTCTCTCTATACCTCCGTATGTGTCCTCCGCTCATGATCATTTGCTCCCTTTCATCAACGACTCGAGACGATGGCGGCTGATTAGACACAACGCCGTCCTGACCGGATCCTCCGCCCCAAACTGGCTTGCACGCCCCGCTCTCGTCAAAGGCCTTCAGTCTGAGAGAGAGAGAGAATGTCTTTTTATCGTTCACTTGTTAAATGTGATGCACAAGAACCACACTGCACCCATACTGGCCTTACAGCTGCACTGCAGACTTTATTGTTTTATAGGTATGCAAGCTGTAGTGGAAAAGTGTCTGTTAGGTAACGCATGCATGGAACCTCGTGTGGGTACAGCAGTGGTCCGTTTATACAGTAGAGATGACAAACCGGTTGTAAGATGATATCCAAACAGCTG
The DNA here is from genome assembly GCF_004355925.1 of Anarrhichthys ocellatus. Taxonomy (NCBI): domain Eukaryota; kingdom Metazoa; phylum Chordata; class Actinopteri; order Perciformes; family Anarhichadidae; genus Anarrhichthys; species Anarrhichthys ocellatus. The sequence continues at coordinate 734,452 of NW_022280094.1, forward strand.
AAAATCAATACAACAAAGCAAGCGGGCAACAAAAGAAAGCAGGAATAAAGGGTGTGGTGTAAAAATCTGACACCACCTACTTATCACAGGAGCAGAGGCCACAGCACTTGCCCAGGTCAGTCAGGTTTTTCTCTGCCTCCTTCATATCAGAGTTGATCTGATCCAAGCCCTCCTCTATACGCTCCAACTGCTCTATGAGAGGAGAGAGAGGAGGATGGAGGGGTAGGCAGGAGGAGAGGATGAAAGGCAGAACAAAGGTGGACACGGAGAAGGAGTGGAAAGACGAGCAGGGGAAGGAAGACAGATGGGGTGGAGTGGGAGGGAGGAAGGCGGTGGAAGAGGAAGGTGAAAGTGTTAGAGGGGGAAGAGGACGTAGCAGGAGAGGAGACGGAGGAGAGGTGGGTGGATGGAGATGATGGGGAGAAGAAATAGCAAGGAAAGAGGTAAGAGAAAAGAGAAGGAGAGGAAAATTGGAAGAATGGAGGGAGGAGATGGTGGAGGGGAGCGGCAACGTAAATTCACCCACTGTTTCCTGAAAGCCCCGCAGCTGAACTTAAAAAAATAAATAGTTACCAGCTACTGAACATGAGATGCCCACAACTAAAAAACAAAGAAATCCACTGACAAATCATAAATAACATCACTCTGCACAAACAAGGCCACGCGTGGCAGAGCCGCGCGTGTCGATGTGCCGGTTGTTTGCACCCTGACCTCAGGGCCCAGTTCCATCATGTTTTATAACTCAGTAAACTCAATTAAAAAGCAGTGTATGTTTATAGAGATTGTTCATGAAAAAGGTTTTTTGCTGAGTTTTCTTAATTGAAATAGTAATTTAGTGCTTGTATGAAATAATCATGTGTTTGAATTTATCTACTTACCATTTCTTATGTATTCTATTCATATTTGCCCAGATATCAAAATGTATCATTTTTTGTTAATCATGGAAATTTCAAAAAATCTGTAAATATGGATGGATGGACAGACGGATTGATGGATGGATGGATGGACGGGTTGATGGATGGGTGGATGATGGATGGATGGATTGACGGGTTGATGGATGGGTGGATTGATGGATAGGTGGGTGGATGGATGGATGGATGGATGGATGGATGGATGGATGGATGGGTGGGTGGATGGATGGGTGGGTGGATGGATGGATATATGGATGGATGGATCGATGGATGGATTGACGGGTTGATGGATGGGTGGATTGATGGATGGATGGAT
>NW_022280094.1:735688-761619 GCF_004355925.1 Anarrhichthys ocellatus
TGGATGGATTGATGGATATATGGATGGGTGGGTGGATGGATGGATGGGTGGACGGATGGATAGGTGGATTGACGGGTTGATGGATTGATGGATGGATGGATAGGTGGATTGACAGGTTGATGGATGGATGGACCAAATTCTCAATATCAAAATCCTTATTCAAGCTAATTTAATGGAACTGGGCACCAGTATGTTTTTTTTTTTTTTAGGCCACCGTTGAGGTGCAGTTCCCGGAAACCAAGACCTACTTCCTGATTGGCCAGATACACAGACCACAGCACTGGGCCATGTCTGTCAGGTTCTTCTCGGCCTCTTTCATGTCCCTGTTGACGGAGTCCATGCCTTCCTCAATACGCTCCAACTGCTCTGTGAGGAATGGGAGTTTTATGGCACTGGGTTTAATGGTCGTAACAGTAGAGACGGACAGTAAGCCGACTTACCTGATTGGTCAGGGACGTGTTCAGACCGACATGTTCAGACCATTCTGACAAACCCCATAAATGAAAGCTCATATTTGAGATGTCCTTGAGTGTTGACAGTTTTCATACAACATGTGAACTAACTAAAAGGTCTTATGAATCATTCGTTGGACTGACTGGAAAGACGCCGAGAAGCTAACTTGTCCGTTTGGCAATACTGAATCTGCAAATTCACTATTGTATGACATTGCAGCACAATAACAATACATGTTAAACCTTTGTAAAACCGGAACTGAAATGCGTGTGTGAACAGGACAACTTTAAAGTTGTTCGACAGCACGGCAGTTTGTCCTGCTTCCTGTCTTTGTGCTGGGTTTTAGTCACAGAACTACTGTAACACAATCAAGCTTGCAGGGATGAAGGTATTATTGATGTCTTAGATTTTAAGCAATACTGAAATATCAGAGCAAAACTTGCTTCCGTCTTTAATGGTAAACACAGCTTTTTCTAGCTTACAGTTGAGAACACAGTGAACAAGACTAAACAAAGGAGAATTTAAAGAGGGACCAAACAGAACTGATTACCTCCTTGTTCATCCAGCATAACCACAGCTCTGATCCCAGCATCTTTACTCTGCAAGAAGGAGCACATGAAACCATGTGAATATAGAATACTCATTACTATCAAGCTGTTATGGTCCAGGATTTCTCCTTTTCCAGGCATCCATGGGTTTCTATCTGTGAAAATCAGCTCGCATACACTTGTAGATAGATTATATACGGTTGTCATGTGGCGATGCCGTCTGTCTCAGATGTTCAAGCGTCCTTGAATGCAATTTTCAAATCAATGTCATCAATGTTATAAATTGTCTATCTGCAGCAAGTTCAAAGTGACTACCTGGATGACAAACAATATAAATAGCAGTAAGGTAATTCTTTTTCAAGGTATTTGGGGTTACTGTACATGTACGTCTGACCAGGATGTAGTCTTTCCTATTGTGTCGTCTCGGCTCTTGTTTTCCGTGTGTCAAAACCCAAAATTGCTTCCCAGCAGCCTAAACTCAATCACATCCCACCATTGGTCTTGTTTAAAGACATCTCTGTGGAAATAACTTATGTAAAGATGGCGCCGCTAACATACATAATGAGGATGAACTTCATGATGAGGTTCTCTCTCTCTGGCTCTCTGACTGTCTGTCTTTTAATCGCTGCAGGCCTCGCTAGTTATGTATTTACATATATAAAAATTAGTGCTGGGCAAGTTAACACGTTATTATCGCGTTAATGCATTAATTAATTAACGGCAACAATTATATTATCGCGCGTTAACGCAGTTTTTTATTTATTTATTATTAAGCAGACATTTTTAACACAAGAACCAGGCAGCAAGCAGTGAACAGCTGTGTTCGTGTGGCATCACTTCCTTCTCCCCCCCGGGTCCAGAACCCCTCCTACACTCCGTCACCGTCGTTCACTCTTGTCTCACAAACACACACACACACACACGCGAGCGCGATCGTCTCGTTACAGATCAAACGTGACTGTTGTGAAGTGGAGCTTCTCGTGAGGACCAAGACACGTCTTGTTTGAACGGAACACTTTACTGTCTGAACTGCAGTATTAGTGTTACAGTGAACACAACGCGCTCTTGCACCCGACATGTGGTTTTCTACGTATCAACATTGTTAGCGTCAAGAACACGTACCATTCTACTTCCTGTCTCTTCAAAGTAAAAGCACTTCCGTTTTCATGCTCTTCACAATAAAAGTAAATCATGCAATCAAACAGTGACAATATTAAAATACATATTGTCGAGTTTTTAAAGTGTTTTTGTTTGTAATATGTATAATAAGCATCATTTAGTTATCGCTACTGAGAATTTAACAAACAAAAAAAAGAAGTAGATAGGTTTGCAGTTTTCAAGGTGTATATTTAAATTGCATCTATTACACACATGAAGATGAAGTTATGAACACCGGCTGAATATCTATTATCAGAATCATTATAACTGTATAACTGCTGCTGTGTAAAGGGAATACTGCTGTTAACCTTATTTGTTAAAAGTGTTTGCAAACCAAATGTTATTGCACTTTTGTTCATATAGCAGTACTTTCACTTTGCGCAATACACTACTTTTGAATTCATTATTGAACTTTGCCATAACAATGCGATTAATCGCGATTAAATATTTTAATCGTTGCCCAGCACTAATAAAAATATATGATTGAATATATGATGAGCGTATGTACCTCCTCAACCAGCTGCATCATCCGCCTGGTGCTCTCCAGGGACTGAAAGACACAAAAAATGGATGCTTCAACATTCAATATCATCTACGGGCAAACATATAATTCAGCTTGTATAAAAAACTTGAATTAACAATAATAAATTCACTATTAATGGATGTTCAGTTGGGTTTAAATTAAGCAATTTTCCCAATTAAAATCCTCTGAAACACATCAAGCTTTTAAAAGAAAATACAACAAATTAATGCCATCTTTCATCTTGTCTTTTTTCTCATAATTGATATCAAAACACTTTTTTTTTTCAGGAAATAACTGACCTATAAAGTGTAAAGTATTTTTTACTTAGAGCTTACCAAACATTTTCTGAAGGAGAAAACATTATATATCTATATATATATATATATATATATATATCAACTGCTGTTTTGACCTGAACCCTGAACTGCAATTACACTGTACTCTCACACAGGGAAAATTCCTCTCCAGTCTTTCCGCCCCTTGCTGTGTGTGTGTGTGCGTGTATGTATTGTGTAAATATCATATTAATCCCTGGGGTCTTCCCCACCGAGGGGATGACGAGGTGACAAATGGCTTTGACTTGCAGTAACCTTTAAACCCTGTGGTGTGTGTTGTGTGACTGAGTGTATAAGCTCATCCATGCCTGATGTCTCCTTTGCAGATGGTGTCACTGGGAGACCAGTTGTCTCTATGGCAACCAGGTGAGCCAGGTGTCCTTACAGGGACACTCCCCTCCGACAGAGCAGTGTTCTCTGTCGCTCACAGCAGGTTGCGAGACATCAGCAACATCCCGTCTCCTGTGTGTCACGTTCAATATTCTGTGTATTTTTAGATGTCTTAAAGTAAATGTATAGCAAACACATTCTCATAAGCAACATAAATATTGTTTATATATGTCTGAAAAGGTGTATGAAGAAGTACACACTTATTATTTCATTTTCTAAACAACTGACGATGCAGAGAACGCAGACATTAACCACCAAAGATGGCAATTGCAACCTGAACAAATTGACTTTCCAGATCTGTTTCCTATTAGTGAGGAAGTAGAGTACATGGCCCAATATTTAGTGGCACTAAATAGACATGTATTTGGTGGAGAAACCCAGCGTGTAACGTTACACCAGCGATCACCAGCAGACAAGTCGCTAGATGCTTCAACTTTGTTGTCAAAAACCAAGACAGAGACTCAGAGGTTTGACCTGATTGAGTTTTGAATTGGGCTTTATAAACACATGTAGTTTTGATCAGACCAGTGGTAGCCATCACGTTTAATAGGGTGACGCGTCATGGTTGCTCGTAGTGACGGTAGATGTTGAAAACACAAACAGAAGATATACTATATGTTTCCTTGTAAAAGTCTTCAAATAATTCCTTACTAGTCTGTGTTGCATATTCACGCCAACCATTTACTATGAGCAACCATCGACGCATTCGGCTGAAAGTCACCAGTTAACACAGTTACTCATTGAACTAAAAATATCTGTTGAACACCTGAAACACCTTAAACTGTCGTGATGCTGTTGGAATTCTGTAGAACTTGAGAGTTAAAATATGGATTTAGACAACTGAACACGCAACAGCTAGACATGTTGATGCTGGTTGTTGGTTGGTCTGGATGGCTGGTGCAAAACGTCACTTCCGTTGCCAACATGCTTTTGCATATTTTTGATGACGCCGGCTCCTCCGCGAATCGCCACCTTAACGTGGTGGAGGAGTTTGAGTGGCTCAGTGATCCTGGGAGCTATGTTGTCCGGGTCATTAGCCCCTGGTAGAGTCTCCCAAGGCAAACAGGTCTCAGGGGAGAGCCCAGACTAAGAGCGCTTCAAAACGACCCCAATGAAAAGCAGCCCACGGACTTCAGTCACCTCGCCCGGACCAGGGAAACCGGGGCACCCTCCCGGAGCCAGACCCAGGAGGGGAGCTCGTCGGCGAGCGTCTGGTGGCCGGGCCTTCGCCCATGGGGCCCGGTCGGGCTCAGCCCGAATAAACAGCATGGAGCAGCCACCCGGTGGACCCACCACCTGCAGGGATAAGCATCGGGGTCGGGTGCAATGCAGACCGGGCGGCGGGTCAGGCAGGAGGCCTGGGCGAGCCGATCGCCGGCAGCATAGACTAGCTCTAGGGACGTGGAACGTCACCTCGCTAGCGGGGAAAGAGCCGGAGCTGGTGCAGGAGGTGGAGCGGTACCAGCTAGATATAGTTGGACTCACCTCCACACACAGCGCTGGCTCTGGAACCAAGCTCCTGGAGAGGGGTTGGACTTTGTCCTTTTCCGGAGTTGCCCAGCGTGAGAGGCGCCGGGCGGGAGTGGGGATACTCACGAGCCCCCGGCTGAGCGCCGCTGTGTTGGAGTTCTCCCCGGAGAACGAGAGGGTCGCCTCCATGCGCCTACGGGTTGCGGGGAGCAAGGCTCCGACTGTGGTTTGTGCTTATGCACCAAACAGCAGTTCAGAGTATCCGGCATTCTTGGAGTCGGTGGGAGGGGTCCTGGAAAGGGCGCCGCCTACCGACTCCATAGTTGTCCTGGGGGACTTCAACGCTCACGTGGGCAATGACGGACAAACCTGGCTGGGGGTGATTGGGAGGAATGGCTTGCCCGATCTGAACCCGAATGGTGTTTTGTTATTGGATTTCTGTGCGTGCCATGGTTTGGCCATAACGAACACCATGTTCGAACATAAGGTGGCTCATAAGTGTACCTGGTATCAGAACACCTTAGGCCGGAGATCAAAGATCGACTTTGTAATCGTATCATCTGATTTGCGGCCGTATGTTTTGGACACTCGGGTGAAGAGAGGAGCAGAGCTGTCAACTGATCACCACCTGGTGGTGAGTTGGATCAGATGGCAGGGGAACCGGTTGGAAAGACCCGGCAAGCCCAAACGTGTAGTGAGGGTGAACTGGGACCGTCTGGTGGAGGGCCCTGTCCGGGAGGTCTTTAACTCCCACCTCCGGAAGAACTTCTCACACATCCCGAGGGAGGTTGGAGACATGGAATCCGAATGGACCATGTTCAAAGCCTCTATTGTGGACGCGGCCGCTAGGAGCTGTGGCCGGAAGGTCATCGGTGCCTGTAGTGGCGGCAACCCAAGAACCCGGTGGTGGACACCAGAGGTGAGGGAAGCCGTCAAGCTGAAGAAGGAGACCTTCAAGGCCTGGTTGGCCCAGGGGTCTCCCGAAGCAGCTGACAGGTACCGGCAGGCCAGAAGGGCTGCAGCTGCGGTGGTCGCAAATGCTAAAACTCGGGCATGGGAGGAGTTCGGGGAGGCCATTCAGAAGGACTTTCGGTTGGCCTCAAGAAGGTTCTGGCAAACCAGCCGACGACTCCGGAAGGGAAAGCAGGGCTTACCCCAGGCTGTTCTCAGCAGGGGGGGGGTAACTGCTGACCCGGACAGGGGACATCGTCGGGCGGTGGAAAGAGCACTTTGAGGAACTCCTAAATCCGACCAACATGTCCTCTGCAGAGGAGGCAGCGCTTGAAGATCTAGGGGGAGGCTCACCCATATCCCTGGCAGAGGCCGCTGAGGTAGTCAAAAAGCTCCTCGGTGGCAAGGCGCCGGGGGTGGATGAGATCCGCCCTGAGATGCTGAAAGCGCTGGACATAGTTGGGCTGTCCTGGCTGACACGCCTCTTCAATGTCACATGGGGGTCGGGATCAGTGCCCATGGACTGGCAGACCGGGGTGGTGGTTCCCATTTTCAAAAAGGGGGACTGGAGAGTGTGCTCGAATTACCGGGGTATCACACTACTCAGCCTCCCGGGGAAGGCTTATGCCAGGGTGCTGGAAAGGAGGCTCCGACCGTTTGTCGAACCTCAGATTCAAGAGGAGCAATGCGGATTCCGTCCCGGCCGTGGAACAGTGGACCAGCTCTTTACCCTCGCAAGACTACTGGAGGGGTTCTGGGAGTTTGCCCAACCAGTCTACATGTGCTTTGTGGACTTGGAGAAGGCTTTCGACCGGGTCCCTCGGGGGTTCTTGTGGGGGGTGCTGCGGGAGTATGGGGTGCCGGACCCATTACAACGGGCGATCCGGTCTCTGTACGACTGCAGTAGGAGCTGTGTCCGCATTCTCGGCAATAAGTCAGACATGTTCACGGTGGGTGTTGGCCTCCGCCAGGGCTGCCCTTTGTCTCCGGTCCTGTTCGTGACTTTCATGGACAGGATATCTAGGCGCAGCCGGGGGGTGGAGAACGTCAGGTTCGGGGGTCTCGGGATCGCCTCTCTGCTGTTTGCAGATGATGTGGTCCTGTTAGCCTCCTCGGATCGTGACCTCCAGCATTCACTGGGGCGGTTTGCAGCCGAGTGTGAAGCGGCGGGGATGAGAGTTAGCACCTCCAAATCTGAGGCCATGGTTCTCTGCCGGAAACCGATGGATTGCTCCCTCCAGGTGGGGACGGAGTGCCTACCTCAAGCGAAGGAGTTCAAGTATCTCGGGGTCTTGTTCACGAGTGAGGGTAAGATGGAGCGGGAGATCGACAGACGGATCGGTGCGGCTACAGCAGTAAAGCAGGCGCTTCACCGGACCGTCTTGGTGAAGAGGGAGCTGAGCCGGAAGGCAAAGCTCTCAATTTACCACTCGGTCTACGTTCCTACCCTCACCTATGGTCACGAACTCTGGGTCGTGACCGAAAGGACAAGGTCGCGGCTACAAGCGGCCGTAATGAGCTTCCTCCGTAGGGTGGCCGGGCTCAGCCTTAGAGATAGGGTAAGGAGCTCGGTCATCAGGAGGGAGCTTGGAGTCGAGCCGCTACTCCTTCGCATCGAAAGGAGTCAGCTGAGGTGGTTCGGGCATCTAATTAGGATGCCTCCTGGACGCCTCCCACTGGAGGTTTTCCAGGCACGTCCAACTGGGAAGAGACCCCGGGGAAGACCCAGAACACGCTGGAGGGATTCCATCTCCCAGCTGGCCTGGGAACGCCTCGAGATCCCCCAGAATGAGCTGGAACATGTTGCCGGTGGGAGGGAAGTCTGGGTCAGCCTGCTTGGCCTGTTGCCACCGCGACCCGATCCCGGATAAGCGGAGGAAAATGGATGGATGATGACGCCGGCTGTAGAAGTATCTATACGGTCCCCCGACCCCTTCTCCATAACTCAATGAAATGATTAACTCAATATTTGTCATATACACAACTCATAATCCAGTGGTTCTCAAAGGTTTTCTGTCGCGCCCCACTTTGGAGGAAGAAAAATGTTCATGCCCCACCACCCCAACAAAATTGTAACAAAATGGTCTATGTTGAATTTTTATTGAAATAACATTTTGTGACTCCTACGTCCGTGCTTTTTCAAATAATAGAATAAAGAAAATTGCAATCAATTTCAAGTAAACCAGATTGCTCCATCAGACAAAAACAAATAAAATGTGCAATCACTTTGTTAGACCAATGCAAATAAAGTTCAATCTGTGCAAAAAAGAACTACAATTTGGCAAAAAATAGCTTATTACAATTGGCTGATATGAGATGCTAAGTCATAATTATGAGATGCTAAGTCATAATTATGAGATGCTAAGTCATTATTTTGAGATAGTATCTCATTATAATGACTTACAGGATCTGTAATTTTTCCTCACAGTGGCAGAAACGGGCTTCCATACATTTTGCCATGCATTTATTAATTACTTAAAAAAAAAAAAAAAAGATTCTGCATTTCCCCCTGTGCCCCACCTGTAATACCACCGCACCCCACTAGAGGGGCGCACCCCACAGTTTGAGAACCACTGTCATAATCAATTACCCCAATGCTATTATTATATATAGTCTCTGTCCCTCTTCTTGTCACCTTGATAATTTTGGATCTTTTGTTTGAGCCCGGTATTTGTGTGTGATGAAAGGTTAATGTGCGTTAGACACTACAGCCACTTTCCTCAGAAGCTCCAAAGGAAAGACTGAATAAGACATTTTAAGGCAACCAAAATGTTACAATAAACTTTTATGAATTGAAAAAACACTGTGAGAGGGTTAGAGTTCGAAGATGAAAACACGGACAACTCCCAGACCGGACAACGCCATAAAACAAGATACTCGAGAACGTCCCCTCAGACTCTGGGAACACTTTTTATTATTTTATTACAATTTGAATACTAAGTTCATTAATTGACAGACTACTTCATAATGAAAATAGTCTTCGCAATAAAGTAATCTTTATGAAAAATAAACATCCCATCTACGTTTTGGAAAACAAGTCTAGCCAGCAATGTTTTGGTCAAATCTTCTGAAGAAGCCATCATAAAACCACTAGATGCACCAGTTTGGTTTTCCATTTACAATTACTGTAATTGTAAACTGTAAGTTGAAGGGTTTGCTGGTGGGAAAAGACAAAGCTCCATAATGAGCTTAATCCACCAGCTCCCTTTTTAATGAGGAAACAAGCGATCAACTAAGTCTGGCAGCAGGATGCCAACAAAACAGAAAAGAAGGTGCGGCAACAAGCAGCACCGTATTCTGGATTTTAATTGATCAATTTTGGTTAGAAGCTCATCCAATCGCCTGCACATTACTTTATTAAACCAGTGAAAATGCACATTGAGTTTTGCCAGAATACAGTGAGGGAAACGAAAGCTGTGGCTTTGCGAGGCGACTTTGGTCAAACACTATTGCAACTAAAGAGTCTATTACAATGTCTGTGTTTATCTGACACGTTATCTGATACCTTCCTATTCTAAATGGGGAAATCCATTTTGAAAAAATGGGTTTTTAATATTTATTAAAGCAATTACTTGAAATGGAGGGAAGCCTTAGATGTTCTAGAAAAAGTGTCCATTCCTCACCTCATCCGTGACCTGATTGGCTCTCCTCTGCAGCTCCTGATGCTCTGTCAGTATGGGTGGGTCTGACGCCATGTTGGCCGTCCGTCCGTATGTCCGTGTATGTGTGTGTGTGTGTGTGTGTGTGCGTGTTCAGTCCCAGGTGACCAGATTAGGCTGCAGCATCAGGTGGTTTTGGCACCTGGAGAGCAGAGTGATACCATGATTATTTATAATGACTGTCAACAGATTCGACCAGAAAGAAGAGCTGACAGACCGACAAGGTTCTCATCTACATAAAAACAGTTCATTTAGATTTACTTCATTTCACCAGGATGATCCACTCGATGCTGCTTTATGAGTGTACATATTACAAACAAACAATAAGACAACAAACATTTCCCATTACCATTTGAAAGCCTATAGATTGTTTTCCTGTATAGTGGCACCATATTACTGGAGGCTGAACTTGAACGCAGCATTCCTTACGAGAGGGATGTCATTACCACAGATTCATGCATTTTTTGAAGGGATGAAACAGGTTTCAATCAAATATTCTACTTTGTGCAAAGATAAATCCAGATTTTCAAGCTCAGACTCTGTAGCATGTGCCAGAGAGAAAAAGTACAGTATGTATGCATTTATTTTTCCTGTGATTAACAAAAACGTATTTAGTGTTCAATATAATACATTACAGTTGAATGTAATCAAGTTCAACTTGTGTTCAACCTACTGTTTTATTATGATGCAAAATTATTATTATTTTCGATGAATAACTTCCCTGGTGATTTGAGTTATTGGGATGAATAAATTAAACTGACTTGACTCTTCAGATCATGGAATAAATACAAGGTGAGCTTAAGAAAACACCCTTGAAATATGGGATCACAAAATAATTTCAGACTGCTTCTCCTGACAGCTAACCAGTTAACACCGGCATGCCAGTTAGTTAGATAGCTGGTAGCCTGTAAAACATTACAACAGACCTGAAAGTGCACTGTAAAGTTGAATCTGATCGTCTCGATCCATCTTCATTCACTTTGAGCAATAAAAGGCTGATAGCAAATAGCTGCTAATCTGGTATTTTCCGACACTGAATCCTGTCTGTTTTCAGAGATCTCTTGAAACTGAATGTCAGCGAGTTCATTTCACTTGTTAGTAGATATAGTTCAACATTTTCAGGATTACTAGACCAAATGTAAAACAAACTTCCAATTTTGAAGTCTGACTTAAAAAACCAGACTTCTCCCATCAGGAATAGTTTATGGCCCGTTTGTATCTCTGTATCTCATTTTCCTGGACAAATTTACAGTTCACAGTCTGGTTGATGAAGAGTTATTAGCTGCACATTTGGCTACCAAACCTATACAGTATAAAATCTCTCCTCTCTAAATAGAAGATCAGATGTCCCCACACTGCGAGTGTCCAACCAGGTGTTGGGTCCTCACAGTATCATAAAAACAGGCCCCCCTGCCTACTGCAGCTTCTCCGCACACCCACTTTTCTTTTTCAGACATTGTGTTATCAGACTGGAGCATCATCATTAGGCCTAACCACTAATCACCACCGGCTGCAATAAAGAAAAGGAAGGAGGGGCAGCGGAGAAGGACAGAAAAGAAGAAAGACTCTTGATGTTCTTTGGTGCAAACTGGAATCACACAAAAACAGAGAGGAGATTGTAACTAAAAAATATATGGATTGTATGCCACTGATGAAACGTTTAGTCTGAAAAATGTCCAAAGCAATGAGACATGTCCATCTTAGTTAGCAGATCTCATGCCCAACGGTATTCAATGCATATCATTACATTTGAAGCAAGCAGAACATTTTTGGTATTTTTCTGGCTGACAGTTTAACTAATCACTTAATCAAAGTGTTTCAACGCTAAGTAAGACTTTCCTTCTGCCCAAAAACACTCAAGTGCATTTCACACAGTCCAGATCTCTGATCAAGCAAAAAGCACAACATAATCATTTTATGTTTTTCAATTATAATGAGAATAATGATGCAAAAATCATCACTCATCCTTATATTGCACATCATATCGCAATAGCAATATGCACAAGCAGCATCTCATGGACGTGACAGGAACTGCAGCTAAAGATCCGCATGTCAGGATGAGCATCTGACCAATGAGGTGACAGCTGTCTTTGAAGGAGTTCATCTTCCAAAGCTGTACATTAAAATCACCCCACCATCTTGTCAGGCAGCACGGCACAGAGTCAACAGTCAGAGAGGTCGACCTGTTCGAGAGGCAGCCGATAGTAAACAATGAAGCCTTCCTGCCACACATCCTGACGTCACCTGTACGCTGCACACTGCTAACACAGCCCCTACTGCTCATCGTGTGTAGATAAACACTTGGGTGAACTCCCAGTCTACAACCTCTACAACCGGGGTCAGTCAAACTACGGCCAGCTGGCCAACAGCGGCCCACGGGGAATTAAATGAGATTGTTACATCTTAAGACTTAGGGATTTACATATTACATTTGCATCATAATCCTTTAAGTGGAAGTTTACACCATGAACAGAAATCACATTGGCAGTTTCTTCCTGTTTTATCTTTACTTCCTCATAATAATCATCATAATAATTTAATTGGGCGCTTTTATGCCATGCACTGCATCATTATTATTATTCTAAACTAAATTGAAGAGCAGCAGATACAGAAATATGTGGGCACACCTAAAGTCTAGGGGGAACACTAACAAATGACTGACACAGTATATGTTTAGTAAATGTTTGATAGCAAATTCATCTTCTATAGCACGCGGGGTTTTCTGGTTTAGAAAAGTTCTTGCAGTGTTGAAAACTACACATGCTGTTTGGCCCGTGACTCTTTATATTTTTCTGTATATGGGCCACAATTTAATCGAATATCTGCAACTAATGTTGTTCATTTCAAATATGAAATGTGCAGATATACTGCATTAAAGGAAGATAAAAGATGATGATTGAAGGTAGTTGAGCGATGCATCAGGTGGAATTGATCTTTAAAAAGAAAAAATAGCTGATTCTTTATAAATCGGTGTAACCGGACAGATCTGTTCCTCTGCTATTAAACACATCACTTATTGTTTACACTGAGAGACATGCAGACTATCATCACTGGCTTTTACATCATACTATTTTATAATTCATTTATGCTGATTGGTTAATTAACTAATCCAGTTTGCCTTTGCTTTGCATGATAGTGTTCCTTTCAAATCTGTCAGTTAAAATCCTCAAACTATATTTCAACACCTCGCTGTGGCTTTTTCATTTCCACTCCACTATCAAGGACGGTTCTTTATCGAACCACCAACTTGCGTTGAGTAGAAGTGAACTGGACCGACAGCAGGCGGGTGTAGAGACTTTAACGATATCTACATGTATATGTGTTCTTTGAATGAAGTCTGCTCTATGGACGCAGACTTAGCCAGCCCTCCTACCTTTCACAGTCTCTTCTTCGGATTCTCTCGTGAGTTGTTGTCCAGATTGTCCGAATTAAAACCTCCGCAGAAACCTGTTCCTCCTGTTGTTTTCCCTCCTCAGCATCCCCTCTCCTCTGCACCGCCCCCCTTCTCCGCCACACCGGCCGGCCCCGCCCCACACCAAACGTGCCACAGCGTCAGTTCACTAAAACTCAAAGTTCCTATCAAAGTGATAACATCACAGTGTGATTGTGGGGCATTAAAAAGCTACGCGTTGTATCAAAAGTATGTTATACACAGTACGAGTATTATAGGGGACATATATGAACATAGCTAGTGATAATATTGGGTCAATAAAGTCAATACTAACATAGTACGCTATTGGCTCCTGGTTTTCATAGTGTGATACGAATATATGAAGATATAAAATACGATACGCCTTCTTTGATCACCAGATAGGAAATTCAGGTAATATAATATCAGATGTGAAAAAAAGGCTGAATAGGATTTTAATGTGAGGTCATTTATACTAAAATTACTTTTTCATCATTATTTGTATTGAAAAAACAAGTTGAGCTGAAGCAGGTTGTTATCCTGGAAACAAAGGGATGATCATATGTCTACTGATTTGACCAGTTCAACAAACTGTTTTTTTTAATTCTTTGTTTATTTACATATTTATTTTAGAGTCCTCAAGAGACACAATGGATAATTCCCAAGATCAAAAACAAAGATTTGAAAAAAAAAAAAATGATCGTAATTTTAAATGGCAAAATTGTAGTTTATCTAGCGACCCTCTTTGACTGTGCCGACACGGCATAGAGGGCCATCACACTAACTTATTCCTGTTTGTATAATCTTCATTTGTGATATTGTGGCATATTTTGTGTCATCTGTCTTATATTGTTGTTATTGTTGCCTAACTTGACCAGGACGCTCTTGAAAACTAAAGGTGGCCGTACCTTTGGAGCGGTGGCTCCGACACTGAAATGCTCTTCCTGGAGACGTTCGATCCGTGGTTTCTGTTGACACCTTTAAAAAAGCAGCTGAAGACTAACTAACTCATTTAAACTGGCCTTTGTGTCCCTTTGTGCTTTGTACTGTTCGTCATTTTCTGTGTTTTCATCTTTTATGGATTGTTTTGAATTATTTTACTGTTTTTTTTTGGCTTTGTGAATCTTGTTCAATGAAAGATGCTATACTAAATAAATGTATCATTATTATTATTATTATTAAGGATAAATCTTTCATCTCAATGTAGCTTTCCTGGTTTAATAAAAGGTTAACTTAAATAAAATGTTCCAGGAATATACTGTAGGCTCTAGCCGCAAAGGAGGGCTGTTACAATAAATCACTACAATCTCAACAACCAGTCTCTCATATGGACATTCATTGATAACACACAAACTAAAGCTGGCACCTTTGACAACTTCATCAAGGATTTTTCCCCCCATGTTTGTGTTTGAAGCTCCTTTCTGCCACATTGAAAGTAAAACATCAGAATTCCTTTTTCGTTTAAAATGAACAGAAAAAGTATCGGGCAGTAAGTATGATCAGTGATGGCCACAATATCTGAAGTTATTTAAAAAGATTGCTGTGTAGAGAAACACTACTTGCATGAAAATCCAGAAGAAGTTGTCACACTCACAAACTAGCCGCAACAACACTTAATCGTCAGTTGTGTCACTTTATTTGGTTTCTGATAAAAAAATCAAGACCGTTTAAACTTTACCCTAATGAAATATAGAAATGTGTAACATGGGGACGTTGCAGCACCACTGCCTGGCAGCAGCAGGACAGTGCAACAGCAGCATCAGCTCCACTTTGGTCGCTGCACTTTGGTCCCGTTACCACGATGACGAGGGGGTTTTCAAACACTATTGCACAGCCACAAGCGCACACACACACACACACGAGAGGGAGTGAAGGGTGAGATGAAAGAAGAGAAGACGTTTTTGTTGTTGTGGAGCAGCTTCCCTCCAACACTTCATGAGTACATCGTCAGCTGAAGCCACTGAGAGACAGAAACAAACACACTGTTAGTGTCAAAGTAGCTCTGCAATGTCATCATTTCAAGTACTTAGCTCCTTTACTGCAGTAAAAGTACTAATTCCACACTGTGAAAATACTCCGCTACAAGTAAAAGCTCTGCATTCAAAACCTTACGTCAGTAAAAGTATGTCATCAGTAAAATGAAGTAGTTAAAGTAAAAGTACTCATTGTGCAGTAAAATGTTTCCTGTCAGTGTTTTACTATTATATATGATGTTTCTGGATTAATATCAGGCTGCATTAATGTTTATGTTACATTTAACATGTTTTTAATGCCTTTATATTCTGTTGGCTGGTATAATCTACAGCAATGCATCATATTCTATGAGATCATCATGTGTTTGTAGCGTCTCTGTCCTGTGAGAGCCACGTATCTGTGACGATGCCTTTTCCAGCTGAAGTAGGAGGACGTTCTCGACACATAAAGGAACACTTCATCCTTCACTTTATCACAGATATTCAACATCAACAAGTAGTAAAAAGTATATTTCCCTCTGAGATGTAGTGGAGTAAAAGCTACTCAAGTACATTACTTGAGTAAAAGTACTTACACATAGTACTAAAATCCTTCAAATCACTGTTTATTTCCAATAAAAATCCTATTTTCAACCCTCTCACTTTTATAGTTTCAGGTTTATTTTCTTACTCAAGTCTCACTAAACGTTGTTCTTACTGCCCGGCCTCCAGATGACAGATGATCTCACTTGATACAAATGTTGACACACACATATGTGTCCCTTTAATCATTACTATGCGTTCACAGCACTTTTTCAGGTTAGAAATATCATTCCATCTCCATTTTTATTTACAGTTAATATTGTCCTAAATGATGCTAGGATTGAACATCTGTCAAAACTCAGATAGTTAAACTCAGTGCTCTCTGTGGTAAAGTTGATAGTACACATTGTCTATCAGAAAGTATCAGATATGAATAAAGAGAACTATCCCGATGAAAGATGTTGTGCAGCCGCTGCAGTACAAAGAAAAACCCTGAAAACAATTGATTATTGCACTTCTCATAATAATGCTAGTATAACTAACAAAAAGAACACAGCGTAGACCTCTGTATTGTAATCCTAATTAAAACCATTGTTTCCTTCTTAATACCTGATACTATCTGATAGATCATTTTTACTATTGACTTTACCACAAAGAGGATTACAATACGGAGGTTTAATGTTGTCTTTTTGTTGTCGTTGTACTAGCATTATTATGAGAAGTACAATAGACAATTTGATTATAATTTGTATGGTGTTTTTTTTTCTTCACCCTTTGCACTGCAAGTGCTGCACTAAGATCCCCCTTGGGATGGATGAAGCTCTATCTAAACTTAATTTAGGAGAATTGATTGAAAGAAAAGAGTGAAGTGAGCTAATTACCTCCTTGATGTCCAGGTCGATGGTGCCTCTGTTGCCCTTATCCAGGGTCTTAAAGGCTCCTGCAGAAAACACACACACACACACACATCATTTACCATATCTGATGACTCAATACAGCCATATTAGTCTTTAATATTTTATCAGTAAATAATGATTATTTTAAAGATTTAAAGATTGGCAACACAAACAGAAAACCCTTCTAAAGGAAAGACTCGTCACTCCACAGATTTAATTCCCATCATTTACTTGATGTCAAATGAATGCAGCACTTTGGCAAACCCATATCATAAGGAAGAAAACATGATATTTATTCTGCCTCTTTACAGTTGCAGAGGAAAAAGTTGGAGAGCACTTTCTTTCTTTGGACATTTCATTCAAACTTTTAGGCTCTTTGATTAAATGAAGACGTACGATGATTTGCGACAAACTTTAAACAAGCTTTCAGAACCTTATTTGAAATGATTTTGATTGAGAAGACACACAGTATGTCTGGCTGATTTTGTATAGAAATGTGTATAAAATGATGCATGACACATACATATCATTAGGGTGCAGTGATGCACCTTTAAAAACAGAGAGGAGAGAGGCTGAGGAAGAGGGAGAGACTCACTGCACATGGCGTCGAGTCGCACCAGGCAGCCAATGAAATTGTCAAAGTCCATGCTGCCGTGCTCATCGCTATAGCGACGGATAATCAGCTTGTAGAGCTGGTCATTCAGAGGGAAACCTGCAAACACACAGTTAGTTGGAAACTTTACACTCAGTTCACACCGATGTTCCTGGTTATTTAAACACACACACACAGTTCCTCACCTGCAGCCTTGAAGGCGTTTGGCAGTTCACAAGAGTTGATTGTACCTGAACCATCTGCATCGTATTCTAAATAGACAGCCTGGAGAAAATAAACAACAAACAAATAAACAATGCGGTGAAACAACACAAACTGTTTTCACTGTTATATCCTGAAAAAAAATCTAAAAAAGGGTCAAATTAAAGAAGAAGACAAACGGACCTGCCATCTCTTGATGTTGTTCCACATGTATTTGAACTCGTGGAAGCCCAGTTTACCTGTGCTGTCACTCTGAAGGGAGTCAGGTCAAAGGTCAAGCTCACAAAGCAGAGCAGAGTACACCAAGAACACACTCACACAACCCTGCAAACCCAACTAGTAAAGATACAACTACTACTGCTACTACTTTACTGCTACTTCTACTCCCACGACTGCTGTTACTTTTACTACTACTTATGCTACGACTACCTTTACTTTATAGTCTATAAAAACTATTTCCCATGGGATACAGTTGTATTTGATCTACTCATGCTGCTGTTGATAGTGTAACAACAACTATTACTTGAATTACTGCTATTGCTTCTGCTACTACTGCTACTACAGCTGTTACTGCTACTGGTAGTATTACTTCTAGTATTAATGCAGCTACTGCTGCTGTTGATAGTCTTATTACAACTGTTACTTCTACTACTACTGATGTCACTGTTATTGCCTCTGCTACTTCTACCATTGCTACTGCTGCTACTACAGCTGCTACTACTGTTACTACTGGATCTATTACTATTGGTACTAATGCTGCTCTTGCTGCTGTTGATAGTGTTACTGCAATTATTACTTATACTACTACTGATGTTACTTCTATTGCTTCTGCTACTTTAAATGCTACTGCTTCCTCTATTTCTACAACAGAAATAGAGCTACAATTGCTACTTCCACTATTACAACTGCTAATGGAACTGCGACTAGCGCTGCTGCTACTACTGCTTCTACTGCTTCTGAGTTCCCTACTCCTGGTACTACTACTACTGCCACTGCTGCCACTGCTATTTCTAGTGCTTGTAGTATCACGGTGTTAGCACCATGTTTAGTGAAAGGATACGTCCATGACAGCCACCATGCTCCTGCAGGACTCAATGCTGAAACCGTCAGTCTTCAGGCCTCCATCTGAAACCAACATTAACTGATTCAACCTTCAAATAAAATACATCAGTAAGAAATACTGGTGAGGACAAAACGTGTGAGTAGGTAAAACAGTTGCTGTGAGAACAGCAGAAATAGAATTGCCAAACGGAAGAAATACCTTCATGTAGTAGGAAAGCAGTAAAGCAGACTCACGTTTGCCAAGGACTTTGTTGAGGATGTTCTTCAGCTCACATGGACTCACCTCCATGTCCTGTTAAAACACACACACACACACACACACACACACACACACACACATCAGAAAAGGGTGTTTGTGCTCGGGTCGTTTCTTTCCACAGAGGAAACCCCACAAACACAGTGAGTCACAGCTGATCTGAGCGTGACTCAAACCAAACTCAAGCTGTTTCCTTTTATTTCCTTTGATATTTTTCCAGCTTCTGACTCACTGCTGAAAAAAACTAAAAACCTCATAATAACTCTCAAATGTTCTCCCTGTTGCACAAACACTGTGAAGCAGCGCCATGCTATCTCTGGGTGGGTCCTTTCACAGCACCATGCAGGCACAAGCAATGCCTTAACTCATTCCTAAAAGACACATCTTTGTGGTGAAACTGTGCAGATTAATGCAACTGAAAAGGAAATGGGCTAGAGGGAAATTTGGTTGAGACGGATTTGTTTTCACACGATGAGCAAGAAGAAATTACAAGGTCATGAGAAAATTTGTGTTTTCTCAGTTTTGACAAAAACCTGTTGTGATTTTTGACATAGAGATGAGCCTGTATTGTTTTTGGTAAATAGTCAAAACAAAACTGCCACCAAGTGGTGACCTTTGTAGGCCAAAGAAAACTATAAGACTACAACTCCCACGGCGCTCCAGCCAATTAGTCGGGTCGAGTCAGGTGTGGGCAATTTGAAGTTGAAGATGCCCATGAAACACAGTTCTCAAGCGTTCTCAACTGTTTTAACATAAACCTCTGGATGATATATGTAAGCTTATCATTTCATTTTAGGTTGTCTCTTTTGGTTGTTGTAAAGGCCTATTTCCTTTGTTCTTTCAGCATAAACAGTCTCAGGCGTGCACAACGGCACTACCCCCCCAGTGACATCAGTTCATCAAGACTTTTTTCAGTTTTTTGATTCTGTTCAGCGTTTTTCATCAAAAGTTCAAGGTAACAGTGGATGAGTCATTGATACACAAATGCTCACTTTAAGGGTAAAGTATTCCTTTCGTGTCAACAAAACTAAACTAGACTAGACTCAAATTCTCAACTTTCCTCCTAATCCACGGTTGATGTTTTCAAACTCAACTTCAATATATTCCGACTGAATCGAGGTTTGTGCCTTTAAAAAGTAACCATAGTCAGTCACAGCGGACTCCATCTTTACCGGTCACGTTTTACAGATCTCCACCCACCCGGAGCTCAGCCAGGTGGGTGGAGATACTTTACTACTGACAGTGGGCTGAGTTCTGGTCTAACTGGTGCACATATCCCTCTGATGAGTCAGAGAAAACCTCAGACACACAGTATACAAACACACACACACACACAGCAAACGCCCCTCAGGCTCGGGTGCCGCCCTGGCAGACAATGGTAGGAATGCAGAGAAAGAGCTCTCTTTCCAACACTCCCTGGAGCCGACTCTGCTGAGGACACAGTAAATGGAGTCCCTGTTTATCTGTAACAACACTCTGGTTCTGAAGTCCAGCTGATATGTTAACATTTGGTTATGAGCGTTTAATCCTCCCTCAATGTCCCAGAATGCCACTGTGAACTGAAGAGGGATCTATAGCAGAAACAAAGCGCTGCTTCTAGCTTTTAATACACAATAAGTGATCATTGAAAGATAACGTAAGTGGCATCAGGATTGTAATGTAATGAAAAGAAACAGTTTAAATGTTTAAAATTAACTTTGCAACAAGAGTATTAACATTTACAAGAATATAAATTCCCCTCCGGAGCTTTCTCGTCTCTCTCTGTCTGATTCAATTCAGAAGGCTGGAAATCACATTTCTGCTTAATGCATTACAAGGCTTCCTGACTGAGATAAGACAACATCCGGCCATCACTGACTGGCGTCTGCTCAGTCTGTCACACTGTCTCTGCCCGTTTCTGGATCGATTCTCTCTCAATATCACATGAAAACACAGAGTTTCTGCTCTGTTTTGACCCTGAAAACTAAAAGAAAATGCTCCACAAAGTGGACACATTTTAGAACACAGAGCTTCAGAGTTCAGAGGACAACTTTCTGTTTCCTCCAACTCTCTCTTCCATTTCTTATTAATGCCTTTCAGCAGCCAATACAGGGGCTGACACAGGGGCTGTTTCTTTTATTTGATGCTATCAATGCAGCTGCCCAGGGGCTACCTGTTGGATTTGGTTGGTATGTATTTCACTATTTATAGCCGATGCTTTTAACCGTATTCAAACTAGGGCTGCACAGTATATCACTTCTGTTTTTACTGTCATAGCTATGTCCAGTTGTGTAATACACACATCGAGAAAATATTGCCATATTGCGCTTTGAATACAGCAACAACATATAAAATTTAGTGCTGGGCAACGATTAAAATATTTAATCGCGATTAAAATATTTAATCGCGATTAATCGCATGGATTTTTTGCGATTAATCGCATTGTTATGGCAAAGTTCAATAATGAATTCAAAAGTAGTGTATTGTGCACTTTTATTTTAAAAAGTACTGCTATATGAACAAAAGTGCAATACCATTTGGTTCACGAGATGCAGGTAGCATGTTTTATACTTAATGTGAATATAATTCATACTTTGTTGGCATCTTATTCTGAAAACCGGATGTTCATCTCAAGAAACCGGATGTTGTCTCACGTTAATGTTCCGCTAACTTTCAAAGTCCTTCGCTCGCTCCCGATCTGTGCCGTTTAAAAGCGTTTACCGTGAATTTCAACATATAGGTGCACTAAAATGTAAGTGTCTGACTATAGGATGTTTACTGGCTTTCATCCCACTGTTCTTGTCATCCTCCTGTTGTTATGTCTATGTATTGTCTTTTGTCTTTCAATAAAAAAATTAAAAAATTAAAAAATAAAAAAAATAATAATAATAAATTTAAAAAATGCGTTAACGTGCGATAAAATAATTGTCGGCGTTAATTAATGAATGCGTTAACGCAAAATTAACGCGTTAACTTGCCCAGCACTAATTAAATTGCATTCTGTCTGGAGACACTATTTTGTCTTCTTCTTCTGGTTTTACGGTGGTTGGCATTCAGCTTATTGGTACATTACTGCCACCACTATGTTGATATGTTGTTAACTCTCTGGCCGATCAGACGTTTATTGTGAACATCAGGGCTCTGGTGTTTTTAGAGTTAGTTGAAAGAGTATCAGTAGAAAAGTGCACTTTACAATACACACTCTTTTTAGTTTATTACTATCCTTTTGTGCTCTGTTCAATGTTAAAGTTATTCAAATTCATTTCTGTAAAGTGATTTTAATTCAACATACATTTTTTAGTATTTGTTGGTGTGAGACAGACCGGTAGAAGAACCTGTCGGGCACGATGGTGATGAACCAGACAAAGTGAGTAAGAGAGAGAGAGGAGGGGACAGTGGAGGGTGGAGTTTGGAATGCAGCCGACAGCAGGCAGACAGGTGTGGTAAGGTGAAGAAGGATCAGGTGAGAAGAGAGAGAACGACCGACTCATAGAGAGATAGACACATCTTTACCAAACTTGCCGAGCAGCCAAAGCAGGTCGACATTTCAGTTGAGTACTGAATGAATGAAAACAAGAAACTCCTGAAACAGGGTGCAGCGAAACATATCCTTCCTCTGATTAAAGAGAGACGGAGGTGTAAAACGTCACAACATAGGTATGCAGACACATTTCAAAAGACATGATTCAATTACAAACGTACATTTACTCCTCAGATTGGAAAAACGCTGATTGCGTTAAACATACTACATGTTACCTAGTTGTTTATTCTTAATAGCACTGACTAAAAATACATAAAAGGAAAACGGTGAACTGCAAACTATCTGAAAGAAACTAATCAGCAAACGAAATGTGTCTGATGGTTGAAGTTAAGTTTGGTGTTTACGTGATTGTTTTGCGGGAAAGACACACAACAGACCAGCGGTTCTCAAATGGGGGGGGGGCCGACAAGGTGTCACAAGGTCAACCCGAAAGCAAAACCGGAAAAACATTTCTGCTCCACAAATCTGTTTAATCTTTCAGATTGGTGCCTTTTTCAGACTTCTGTGTGTTTCACGCAACTTGTGCAGCGTATTCCGACTCCCGTTTATCCGTTTATTAACACACGCACCTTTGCTAACACCTTACTATTTCATTTAATGCTAATTTATTATGTGTTTGGGAAGTAAACATCTGTGGTTAACGGCTAACGAAAACACGACTCTTGGTTTCAGGTGACTATACACTAATGAAAACACAGTTGTGAATACTATGTAAATCCTACACACTGTTCCTTTAAAAGTCTGTTAAAGGACGAGGCCACGAAAAACTACATCTACTTATTATCTGCTGAAGAAATAGTGCCCGGACGGTGTTCTCCAGGAGCATCTTCATGATCATTATCAAACTTTAGAGTCTAGTTTTGCAGTAATTACCTTGAACTCTGCACAGCTCCTAACAACGATAAAGGGATTTTTGATTGAAGGAGGTCATCAGTTCAAGTTTCAGCTGAGCATGAAATCTAAGTGACTGAGAGGTCTGTTACTGCATTTAGTAATTATGTACAACGAAACATGATGATGTGATGCTCCAGTCATTTTCCAACCCCACTATCAAGGCTCATTTGTGTGCAGGAAGGATGAATAGAAAGTGGGCGGGAACCACAGCTTCACTGGGATCAAATGAAACTGAGAGGGAAACACAGACCTGAGAACAGACATGATTATTATGGACTCACCTCTCCAGCCAGCTGTTTGAAAACTCTCCGAAACTGTTTCTCCTCATCGTTGTCATGAGACTCGGTGAAGTTCAGAGGTCTGCGAGGAGGAGGCTGAAAACACACACACACACACACACACACACAAAGAGCTACTGTTAGGCAGAGGAATGAGGCCCTGGCTGCATTTAAACATTCAGTGTGTTTGTTTGCTTCTGAAATCTTCCACTGGGAGAATTCTCAGTGTCAGTAACAAGGTTGAATCAAACCTCTTAAATCTACAAAGAGTTTCACAGTTAAGAGGTCGGGACACAACGTGGGGACGCTTGCTACGAGGACACGGACACAAACAGATTTACATCTAATCTTAGAATGATTCTCTTTGTTATCGAGGGAGAAAAAAGTCATCAGCTGCCGCAAAATATTTCCAATCCACAGAAAAGAGCATCAGTATCTTGAAACATTGGGATTTGCACCGAGAACAGGTTGGAATTGAAGCTACTTACAGCAAAGAGCAAAGTTAAAAACTCTCAAGTGATCACATGATTAATGACATGTATACTCTAAGCCAATCACACTCTGGATCTCGTAAGAAGTTTCATAACTAGTTTTCATTCTTGAGTTTGATTTTTTTTAATCTCTCACAGACGTCTTGTATTTTACTTTTAGCAGTTTGATAAATACTGTACAACACTGCACCCTGATCTTGTGTTGTGTCACTCTCTGTCAACTGGACACAACATGTCAAAACATGACATTTGTTGGTTGAATACATTCTAACAAAGACACATTTTAAAAAAAGTGCATTTTCTTTTTCCGACACCACGACATACTCGGGTCTGAAGAGATTATTAAGTGACAGTAAGAGCATCCATAGAGATACACACTCTGTGAGACGTTAGGCTCAAGGTGTGTGTTTGAGGTCTAATCACGGGTTCAGAGGATCAGGTTTTACACTCACAGGGTCTGAGGACTTAAACTGAGCCGGGTCGATGTTGCTGTTGGAGGGAAAAAAAACAAGACACGAGTCAGAGAGCAGCTGTGAAAAGATGAATATGTGCATGCAGTACAGACGGTTAGCCTAGCTTAGCACGAAGACTGGAAGCAGAATAGACACCGTTAGCTCTGCCTAGCTCCATCAAAGAAAGGGAAATAAAAAAGACCTTCTGTGTGCTCACCTCACAACATCAATGATGCCGCTGATCAAACTCTTTGCAAAAAACATTTTGCCTTGTGTCTGAAAAAGAGACAGAGAGAGAAGGTCAGCAATAAACAACAGACGCCAAAGTCAGAATAAAGGTCAACATCTTTTACACAAAAAACACATGTGGAGACTTTAAAAAGGAATACAACCCTGAAACAATATTTGGTCAACATAACATCAACCAATGATGATGAATTAATGGAGTCATGGTCAGTTTGGTCAGAGGAGTTTGAAGACATCTCTTTGGGTCCTGGTCTTACCGACTCTGGTTCACAATCACATAATCAATAGACTGAATAAAAATACTAAAATATAATAAAATGACATAAAACTAATATAATATTATGTAATGTATTTTTGACACTCACAGAACTACTCTTCATTCAAGTAGAAATCCAAAACATATGCCATGAAAATGTGTCAGTCGATGTCTTGAATATTTTAAATAAAAGTAATAATTAAAATACACAATGACGTCATGCAGGAAGTGATTCTTCTGACCTCAAAGCTGTATGTTGGCTGTGCTGCCAGCTGACTTACAGGATGAATATATAGAACACAATATACAAGTACAAGTACTGTAAGTGTGCTTTTTATGCTGCTACTTCATCACATTTCAGAGAAGAGTGTTGTTGCAGTTATTTTACAGTCGCAGTTACAGGTCACTTTGCCGATTATGATTTTATATGAAGAAACACATAATCGGTTTATAAGATATGACGTATTCTGATAGACTAAACTACCCAACAATATATTCAGTTCATTATCAATTCATCCAGAAAATTCCATCAAATGTTCAAAATTACTTAATCAATCAATCAATCAATCAATCAATAATCAAATCGTTGCCAAATTGTTTTTGTTCAATTAATTCGTTGCACTAATTGTTGCAGCTCTAATATAAAGTAGTTCAAGTCAGCAATAACATTACTGTTCATGCATCAGTATGAATCCAGTAATAATAATAATAATATTATATATATAATAACACTTTATAGGGAGGTGTTCTGCATAATGAATACTTTTACTTTGCAGTACAGTGAAGGCTACTGCTCTGCGTTACAACAGTGTACTGAGGTACACTTCACTGCCGCTCCTTAAGTCAAGTAAAACTGTAAATGCAGAACTGGATCATTCTGTTCAATGCGATATTCTTTCTTTGTTGTACTTTTCCACTACTGGAGACGGGAGTGAACAATATGCAAACGGTCTATGTTTACACAGTCTTAACAGCGTCAGGTTTCACACACAGACATACACGCACACTTCATAACGCTGCACACACGACTAATAGTTCATCAAACAAACATCAGACCTGCATTTAAACTAAACACTCACTTCACACAGGAGGACAAACATCTGTTTTTGTATTACTTACTGAGACTTGTGCTTCTGCCGGAGGGAGAGGGAGGAGAGGCTGACAGGGAGCGAGCGAGAGAGGTAAAGACACGCAGAGGGAGAGAAAGAGACGCAGATATTCTGGCAGGACACTCCCACTTCCTGAGTCCAAAAAACCAGTTGAGCAAAACGATTCGAGTTCTTTTTCAATGCATCATCAACCCCGCCCCAGCCGCACACTCACTCACTCACACACACACACACACACACACACACACACACACACACACACACAC
>NW_022280094.1:761629-792268 GCF_004355925.1 Anarrhichthys ocellatus
CACACACACACACACACACACACACACACACACACACACACACACACGGGTATGGACAGTCGGCCTCCAGGTCCTAACGTCCGCTCCATTCTTGAGGCGCAAACATTCAACAGACAGTTTATGATGCATTCAGGGGTCAGCGGGAAAACTCGGACATCGCCTTCTACAGCTATTTTGGATGGAAATTCCTCAATTCTGATTACTTGACCGACTTTCATTAACCTGTTTACGTGGTTGCCGTTGTGTGTATTTGTTTATTGACATGGATACATATATACATATATATATATATACATATATATATATACATATATATATATACATACATACACATATATACATACATACACACACACACACACACACACACGTGCTGTTCATATAATTAGAATATCATCAAAAAGTTGATTTATTTCACTAATTCCATTCAAAAAGTGAAACTTGTCTATTATATTCATTCATTACACACAGATTGATATATTTCAAATGTGTATTTCTTTTAATTTTGATGATTATAACTGACAACTAAGGAAAATCACAAATTCAGTATCTCAGAAAATTAGAATATTACTTAAGACCAATACAAAGAAAGGATTTTTAGAAATCTTGGCCAACTGAAAAGTATGAACATGAAAAGTATGAGCACGTACAGCACTCAATACTTAGTTGGGGCTCCTTTTGCCTGAATTACTGCAGCAATGCGGCGTGGCATGGAGTCGATCAGTCTGTGACACTGCTCAGGTGTTATGAGAGCCCAGGTTGCTCTGATAGTGGCCTTCAGCTCTTCTGCATTGTTGGGTCTGGCATTTCGCATCATCCTCTTCACAATACCCCATAGATTTTCTGTGGGGTTAAGGTCAGGCGAGTTTGCTGGCCAATTAAGAACAGGGATACCATGGTCCTTAAACCAGGTACTGGTTGCTTTGGCACTATGTGCAGGTGCCAAGTCCTGTTGGAAAATGAAATCTGCATCTCCATAAAGTTGGTCAGCAGCAGGAAGCATGAAGTGCTCTAAAACTTCCTGGTATACGGCTGCGTTGACCTTGGACCTCAGAAAACACAGTGGACCAACACCAGCAGATGACACGGCACCCCAAACCATCACTGACTGTGGAAACTTTACACTGGACCTCAAGCAACGTGGATTGTGTGTCTCTCCGCTCTTCCTCCAGACTCTGGGACCCTGATTTCCAAAGGAAATGCAAAATTTACTTTCATCAGAGAACATAACTTTGGACCACTCAGCAGCAGTCCAGTCCTTTTTGTCTTTAGCCCAGGCGAGACGCTTCTGACGCTGTCTGTTGTTCAAGAGTGGCTTGACACAAGGAATGCGACAGCTGAAACCCATGTCTTGCATACGTCTGTGCGTAGTGGTTCTTGAAGCACTGACTCCAGCTGCAGTCCACTCTTTCTGAATCTCCCCTGCATTTTTGAATGGGTTTTGTTTCACAATCCTCTCCAGGGTGCGGTTATCCCTATTGCTTGTACACTTTTTTCTACCACATCTTTTCCTTCCCTTCGCCTCTCTATTAATGTGCTTGGACACAGAGCTCTGTGAACAGCCAGCCTCTTTTGCAATGACCTTTTGTGTCTTGCCCTCCTTGTGCAAGGTGTCAATGGTCGTCTTTTGGACAACTGTCCAGACAGCAGTCTTCCCCATGATTGTGTAGCCTACAGAACTAGACTGAGAGACCATTTAAAGGCCTTTGCAGGTGTTTAGAGTTAATTGGCTGATTAGAGTGTGGCACCAGGTGTCTTCAATATTGAACATTTTCACAATATTCTAATTTTCTGAGATACTGAATTTGTGATTTTCCTTAGTTGTCAGTTATAATCATCAAAATTAAAAGAAATACACATTTGAAATATATCAGTCTGTGTGTAATGAATGAATATAACAGACAAGTTTCACTTTTTGAATGGAATTAGTGAAATAAATCAACTTTTTGATGATATTCTAATTATATATATTCTCCGAATATATATATATATATATATATATATTATATATATATATATATATATATAATATATATATATATATATAATATATATATATATATATTCTCCTAGAGAATTGTTTTGTTGCTGCTTAATTGAAAAATCAATTGCTTAATTGAAAAATCAATTGCATTCAATAATTAAAACCAACGTTTGTTGGAATTTTGTGGGAATGCACTACTGTTTTTGTTTGGTTTCGTTTTTCATGTGTTTTCATGCATTACAATTCCTATTATTAATAATGTATTTACTGTATCCAGGAAGTCTCCATATAGTTTGAAGTGGTAGGATAAGAAAAAAAGGTATTTTTTTATTATATTTATTTGTATAATATCTATTATTTATAGATATTATAATTGTTGTTATTAATATTATTAGAAGAACTGCAGCTTCGCATAAAGTGAATCCGTGGCTAGCACAGTGTTTTTTTGTTAGCATAACATTATTATTATGAAGATGCAAATATTATTTTTAGTGTGAATAATAAAAACTTCTGAAATGGTACAAATTGTAAAAAATTGTTAAAATATGTTTTCTGGTCTTGAGCTCTAATCCGGGTTGATGCTGCTATCTGGTGGTCACGGCGGTGAACTACATCAACGTGTGTCATGCTAGACACCATGCCATACAGCCACTTTCGGTTAATCCGGTAATTCAAAATAAACCTAGAGGGCTCAATCTGAAGCAATGACTACTGAACGAAAATAAAATAAATGATCATGTTAGCGTTATCTTGTGTTCACAATTAGAGACTACAACCCCACATTTGTCAGCGTGAATAATACAGATTATTGTTGTATTTTTAAAATAAAAAACAACATCTTTATAAAACAAATTGTTAAACTTCCCCTGGCCCTTTAAAGCATCATTCCTCCCTGCCAACGTCAGCCGGAACCAGGAAATGCCCAGCTAGTTGTCGCGTTGGTTTTAGCTGTTTCTGTTGTTTGTTTGTTTCTTCGTGGGTCACAAATGGCGAGCTCCGCGGGTCTGGGTAGGACCGGACTGGGACTCTGGTCTTTGGCGCTGCTGCTGGTGCTGGTGCTGATCGGGACGGTCGGTTCCGTGTCCGAACCGGGAAAATGGATCCTGAACATCGACAGCGTGAGTTTCCTGGTTGTGATGTTGTCAGTGTCGGGGTGTTTTAGCCGTGGATGTAAAAAGAGAGAGGTTTTAGCGGGTAGTTTAATATGTTAAACAGGTTGGAGAGGAAGTTAAAGGTGGTGTTAATGTAGTGTTACTGTGGTGTTAAGGTCAGGTGGTGTTACTGTGGTGTTACTGTGGTGTTAAGGTGGTTCAGGTGGTGTTACTGTGGTGTTAAGGTGGTGTTACTGTGGTGTTACTGTGGTTAAGGTGGTGTTAAGGTGAGTATTTCCATTTTATGCATCTGTATACTTCTACTCCACAACAATTCAGAGGAAAATATTGTACTTTTTATTCCACACATAACCATTTTTTTATAACATTAGTTACTTTTCAGATTCAGATTATGAATACAGAATATAATCATCAAATGAGTGTTATTGTTAGTCAGGGGAAAATTCAAGTGCAGCAACATTAATATTTTCTTTAATTTACTTTTCCTTCAGTAAAAATATAAATGCAGGATTTTTACTGAGCGAAGGAGTTCAAGTATCTCGGGGTCTTGTTCACGAGTGAGGGTAAGATGGAGCGGGAGATCGACAGACGGATCGGTGCAGCTGCAGTAGTAAAGCAGGCGCTGCACCGGACCGTCTTGGTGAAGAGGGAGCTGAGCCGGAAGGCAAAGCTCTCAATTTACCACTCGGTCTACGTTCCTACCCTCACCTATGGTCACGAACTCTGGGTCGTGACCGAAAGGACAAGGTCGCGGCTACAAGCGGCCGAAATGAGCTTCCTCCGTAGGGTGGCCGGGCTCAGCCTTAGAGATAGGGTAAGGAGCTCGGTCATCAGGAGGGAGCTTGGAGTCGAGCCGCTACTCCTTCGCGTCGAAAGGAGATAGCTGAGGTGGTTCGGGCATCTAATTAGGATGCCTCCTGGACGCCTCCCACTGGAGGTTTTCCAGGCACGTCCAACTGGGAAGAGACCCCGGGGAAGACCCAGAACACGCTGGAGAGATTACATCTCCCAGCTGGCCTGGGAACGCCTCGGGATCCCCCAGAATGAGCTGGAACATGTTGCCGGTGAGAGGGAGGTCTGGGTCGGCCTGCTTGACCTGCTGCCACCGCGACCCGACCCCGGATAAGCGGAGGAAAATGGATGGATGGATGGATTTTTACTTGTAGCAGAGTATTTATACACGGTGGTATTACTGCTTTTACTAAAGTACCAGAGTATTTCTGCCACCACTGAATGTGTGTCATGATATCAGCTGATTTATGAGAATCTATTAGTTCGTGATTATTTTATACATGGGGAGGACCACTCTCTTTAAAATCCATTTGTTATTTTGAAGCTACATATTTTGAAGCTGTTACGTGTTTTTCCACCAAATCATGACAGACAAAAGAAAATGTTTTGAGGACAAAATGATTGATCTTCTTAAAAGTATGTCTGGAATAACATCACGGCCTGAAACTCTTCAACACAATTTGAGTCAGCAGATTATTTATGGTCTGAAAAGTCAAAATTAATTAACCGTTAAATCAGCGGGAGGAACACAACAGTCATATTCCCTCCATCTTCTTCTTCTGGTTTTAGTGGTTTTAGTAAACGTGAGAAGTTCCTCGTTCTCACAGTTTAACAGGAAGCTCGGCTCTTCTTTCAACCGCTGTGTTTGTCTTCAGAGGCACATTCACGTGTAAGGTCAATAAGCGACAATAAATCTGCCAGTTGACTGAGATTCAACGAGGGAAGCACTGCTGCTGTTAAACCAACTCTGCTCATGTAAACACAAGGAGAAGATCAGGTACTTCTACAGCTTCCATCAGTAGTATAGTGTATAGTGGTAGATAATACTTATTTAGTTCAAGGTACGGACAGAAAAGACACAAAACGACAGCAGCTCAATTCCAGAACATTTCTGTCTTCTTGATGTTGTATGTTGACAGGATGTGTGAGGTCATAATGTATGTTAAGCACGATAAGACACACGGGTCATCTTTACAGCTGAAGTCTGATCAGGTGTTTGTGTTGGTTTGTTCCAGGAAACTCTGAAGAAACAGAACCTCTTCTTCTTCACTAAAACTCTGTTCAACAGCAGCTCCATCCATCTCAAACGTAAGTAGACAAAGACCTAAAGGAAACCATAAGCTAAAGAAGCTAAAGAAATGTGTGTTAACGACAACATCGACAACGTGAATACAAGGAAAGTTCTGCGGATTGTTGATCTAAGAAACCCGGTCCCACATGTATCACGTCATTTGCTGCGTAACGTCTTGCACGTGTTTTTGTGCAGACCGGACCGGGTGAAGATCTCGATGTCACCTCAAAACTCCCAGTTCCAAGACATCATGTTGTGTAGTGTGACCAGTACAGCGATCGGACCACTGTGAATGCCTTATAGTGGGAATTGGCTTTAAATGGCAAACCAAAGACGCAGACTGTTCCTTTAACGTGATTTCTTTTGTTTCTTTCCCCCTGTGTGGTCAGTGGTGTCAGAGACCTGCAACTCGTCGACACCTGTCCAGCTGAACGTGTTGTGGTATCTGAGGAACTCGCACTGCTACGATGAAGTCTTCAGCCTGGACGTGAGACCCTCCACAGTTCTCTGCTCTGTTCTTCTCTTGACCCGTTCAGAACCTCAACCCGACCTCTCAGGTCCACATTTGTAGCTCTGGTTTGCTCTGACTTTAGGTCTGTAACCACACAGGTGTACATTTAAACACTTAATACTGGAATAACAAATTGTGAATTCCTATGATGACTATTTAAATCCGTGTTATTTATTTACTCATTAATGATCGGACATCTTCTACCTGAGGCATAATGGTCCTTACTGCATCAATACCCTGCTTATAACACTACTGAAATCAATCATTGATACAAAATATTCTTTAAAAATGCTTTATATTCATACATTTTTCCATTGCTTTTGCTAAAAAACCTAGTCCGCTTGCTGTGTCCCATAGCAGCGGTGTGTTGTCCCTGCAGCAGCTGCTGTCTCTTTGTCATGCGTCTCATTGTTTGTCCGTCTCCAGACGGCGCTCGCAGGAAATTACTTCAACTCGACAGAGGTCAAACAAGGAGGAGGAAGTGGATATTATGTTTTTCACCAATATCCTGCCATCACCTGCCAGCCACACATGAACCCCAACACGGTGATACACACACACACACACACACACACACACAGTGTATATAAATTGACTCACAGTGCAAACAAATAAGCAATGAGTGAGTGTATGTGGTGCGTTTGTTTTATGACACAGTTCGTCCTGGATGTGCTTGAGATGAAAACACGGTTGACAGAAGTGACACATCAACAGGTGAGACACGTCCTGCTTCTGTCTCTCTGCCCGTCTGTCCCAACCAGAGCTGCTCAAAAACAAAAAGAAGAATCAAATGGCTGCCAAGGTTGAACAGTCCCAGTTCATGTTGCTGCTGCCGTCAGCGGCTGTGTAGCTTTAATGCAGGCCTCCTTCATAAATACTGTAAATACTTCTAAATATACGGGGCAGCGAAACACAATGGATCCCCCTCACATTGGGTGGACTTGGGACTTTATTGCGCGTTTGTTTGCAATTTGTTCGAGCATCACAAACATCATTCATTCATTCATTCAATTCAATGCTTCACACACCAAAGCCATGGTGTCATTATAATCACTCTGCCCGTTTCACATTTATTGTCCAATTGATGGCGCAGTAGAGCAGATGAAGCTTCGGCCCACGAGTGAACCAATTGGATGGAAAGCGTCAATGCGTCATGAAGCTTCATCTCGCCATCACTAACGGGCGATATGTTCAGCAGAAATGGTCATGTGCGTGTACGATAAGTCTACAACGTAGTTATCACGACGGGCCTAGTTGTCAGAGTCATCTACACATTTTCAATGTCTGAGCTGAATATTTCGCTGATTTTGACAATGTTGATGCGAGGCAAGAATTTAGAAGGAGACTTGAGCGAGACCCACAATAACAAACTGACCGCATCAAGCGAAAGGTAAAGCGTTAGAATGCACGAGAGAGTCTTTTCCATAATGTCGTCGCACACTTCTAATAACAATCTGAGCCGGTCTGTGGCAAAAGCGAGCACTTTTAGTGGACGTGCATTGAAGGTGAGGAGTTGCATCGTGCGATTACATTGCCGCGTCTGACGTCCGTAGTGTTCTCCCTAAAACCTGGACCCATTTAAATAATGTTGTCACTTAGACATAGAAACATAGTCCAGGTTTATAAAATACCAAAATAACCCTTAAATCATGCAGCCTATATTTCTTCTAAATCATAAGTAAACAAAGTAACTAACAGAAACCTCAACAACATTTAGTAGAGGAAAATAAGATCCTTTAAGAAAATGAACATGTTGCATTCATCTTTAAGAATCCTTTTGTTTATTATCATTAACTGTTTCAAATACTTTTCTTTTTTTCCGTGTGTTTATCAGCCGGTCACAGAGAAGACTTCAGGTCGGAGGAGACGGAGTGATGCTCCTTCAAAACCTGCAAAGCCAAAGGTGTGCACATCCAACAAACTCGTCCTGCAGAACAGGCAGAGACAAAAATAACTGCAGTGTAGTAGAACATGACGCGGGTACCTCCAATGAAACCTGCGGTAAAGACTGTAGAACGTCCTGTTAAAATGAAGAACACAGAACATTCGAAGCTCCAGTGGAACATTATTTACAGATTTATTCAACCTTTCTGTGGAATAAAGAGCAGAGCAGAGCAGGAGAAAGAAAGAGGACACATGGTTCAGGAGAGCATAGTTAGAAGAGAAGCTGCACCATGAAGCCCTTATGGGTCCAGTAGAACACACGATACAATAGCTAACATTTACTAGAACTAGTGGTGTAACGGACCTCTGTCGATCCGTGATCCGTACGGATCCCCCTTAACGGTTCACCACACATGTGAACCGCTGATTAATGACACAGTTCAACGTTAAATCACAGAGTGAAATAAAGTTTTACTGACATCTTTATCCACCAATACTCAGTGAAATATGAGATCAGGACGTCATGTATGTTTCTCTAGCCTCTGATCTTTGATCATGTTACATTGTAAACAACCAGTCAGTGTTTGAACTGACGGAGGAGAATGAAGGTTCTGTTCAGTTACATTATGATGCGTTCAGGCTCTGTTCAGTGAAAATGAGTATTGAGTGAAGGTAAATTATAACGTTATCATGATGTGTTCACATGTGATCTGTAAAATGTAGTGTTGGTGAGAAACTTGAATAAATCCAGTTGTTTGAAGGAGATGTTTTCACAACATAAATAGATATTGGAGATGAATTATTGCTTTGGATGTCTAATTGTTAAATGTTTGACTCACTGATTGTGTTGCTCTCTGTCTCTCAGGCTGCTGCAGCACAGAAGGAGGGTGATTCAGCCAAAAAGGAAAAAGCTGCCGTCCCTCCTAAAGGGGTCAGTCAGGTCTGTTCAGTAAAAATGAGTATTGGGCAATGGTAAATTATAACGTTATCATGATGTGTTCACATGTGATCTGTAAAATGTAGTGTTGGTGAGAAACTTGAATAAATCCAGTTGTTTGAAGGAGATGTTTTCACAACATAAATAGATATTGGAGATGAATTATTGCTTTAGATGTCTAATTGTTAAATGTTTGACTCACTGATTGTGTTGCTCTCTGTCTCTCAGGCTGCTGCAGCACAGAAGGAGGGTGATTCAGCCAAAAAGGAAAAAGCTGCCGTCCCTCCTAAAGGGGTCAGTCAGGTCTGTTCAGTAGGGTCCGCTAAACTTGCTCGTTACAGCAGACAGAGAGAGACGCTCGTGACTTTGGGAGGGTCCTGCTTTTAATCCCAGGGTGTATATACGTAGTGTGTTACAGAGCCGTGACGCCTAGTCGGCAATCTCATGTCAGCTGACATTTTTCCGTAGACTGTGTGTAAGAAGTGGATGTAGTCATCATGACGTCACATGTTGGTTTGTAGCCAATCACAGTAAGCCCGCCCTAAATCATCCCCTGCTTTATGGTCTATTTGACTCTAACTGGACCATTATTTATTAAATGAACATCAACATTTAAGCAACTAAAAGGTTCCTTCCTCTCATTCACCGCCGTGTTGTCTCTCTCTGCCCGCCCTCTCAGCTCGCTCGCAATATCTCTCTCTCTTTTTCTCTCGCCCTTTTTTAAATGAGTCGGAAAGCCGACAGCAAAGCTCAACTTTACTTTTGTTTCTATCAAACAAAGAGAAATGCTCTCCCCTCGTCTTAAAATGGTCCTAAGTAGATCCTGGACTACTTCTATGTTTCTATGAAGCGCTACATGCTGTGTGTGTTTGAGCAATCAGCTATGGTCATCCCTACAAACCACGCTCTGAAAGTTCCCATAATTTGAGAGAGTACTACCCCTGACCAGGGTGTTTCCCGGAAGCTAATTTACATTCCTCAAAAGGTTCCCAGTTCCTGGGGAAAAAGGGGCTTAAGTTCCAAGTTGACAGAAACCTGGCATCAATTTTCATCAACCTTTGAATGAGTCACTTTCTCTTTTTATCTGCTTGTAAACAATCTCTCAACGCTAAACACAAAAATGTACTCAATGGTCAGCAACACCGGCACTGCACAGGAAACTGCTTTTTTTTTTTACAACAAACGGTTCTATATGAAAACAGAATCCATCCTGTCTGATTGTTCCTAATCCCCATCAACCGTTTCTGCCATCTGGAACCCTCCTCAGACTCCCACTCGTTACAATCAATACATTCAAACACTCCTTTGTACCCTCTGCCATCTCTGAGTATTTCTACTGTGTATTTATTGGGTGGTTGTTTTTGGTCTAAGTGTTGTAATAATGTGCTCTAAATGTATGCATGTGCTGCATAACCAATTGCCCCACTGGGGACAAATAACGTGATTGACTGACTGACTGACTGACTGTCTTTGTTGCTCAGATGGCTGCTTCTTCTCAATTCGATGTGGTGGCTGAGAGCTGGGAGGACGGACCTTACATGTTCATCCTGAGTATCAAAGAGATCAAAGACAAGAGCAGAGCCTCTGACCCCGCTAACCCTCCCACACCCTGGACTCTACAATGTCAGTCACACACACACGCGCACACACACACACACACACACACACCTACCAATACAGTGTAATGTACTACCTGTTCAAATGCTTGAAGAGTGAGTTCTTTCTTTTTAAGTTCATTCCGCTAACTACTGCTGAGGATGTTTGTGCACTTTGTTCCTGATGCTCTTGCTTACAACACTACGTGGATCAAGTGTTTCAAGGTTGCACATCACGGCAGTATTGAAACATTACCTAGAGCAAACAAACACAATGGATTTATATTACCGACCCTTGCGAATCAGCTCTGAATGTCCCAAAGTGATTGATAATGTTGTGGCATGACTAACTGCTGTGTTCCTCTCAGGTGTGTCTCCAAGTCTGGAGTTTGAATGTAGAGAACCAGTTGATCTGATAGCGTCTCTTTGTGTTTGCAGTGCAGATCAGCATGAGGGGTCCTCATGACTACATATCAGCCGCTGAGTGGCCTATGATGGTGGTAAGAGGACACACATACGCAAGACAAAATAACACTTTAGGAACAGCAATCAAACATGGGTTAGTCTGTCTTCTTTCCTATTCTCTGTAAACAATTGGATCAATAGATCATGGGAAATATAGAATATCACCAGATTTATCCTTTAAAAGAGCATCTAACCAAAGGAAGAGTCAGACGCAGTGTTTAATCAATCAGGGCACACGGGATTAAATGAAGGATAAAGACGAGGTATTTCTTACCGATTTCTCACTACTGTCGGGAGCCAGTGCAGCCGCTGTCAAGCAGGGCGCCGCCATGAGTAGGTCAAAGTTCAAGTAATTCAAACTGAAACATTCATTTAAAGAGCACTGAAAGCTATAGTTTGGAAGTCGAGGTACTTATCCATAGTCAAGGTTACATGGTTATTTATTGTCATTCTACAACAACATTTGTTTGTTGTACCATTTAGCTACATCAGAAAAACACACAAAAAAAAAAGTAGTAAGAAGTCTCACAGCCAGAGACAAAAGCTGCTCTGAAGTCTGGTGCGATAGGAGCCGATACTTGTGTATCTTTTACCAGGCGGCAGCAGGGTGAGAAGGCTTTAGCTGGGGGTCGGTATTGTCTTTTAAAATCCTTTTGGCAAGAGTCTTTGCAGGCACCTCTTGTCACCAATATCACTGATGCTTGTTCGATGGGCAGTTTTAATCCCCTGCTGCCCTCCTGTCCTGGACACTGCACATCCCATGCCAGTTTGTAATGTTCCCCCTCAGGGTGCTTTCTTTTTGCTCCTCTATAAAAGTGAACAAGTACTTGGCACAGGATTTTGCCTTCTTAAGTTTCCTTACGAAATAAAAGCCGTTAAATAGCTTTCTTCACCCGGATGGAGATGTGCGATGACCATGTCAGGTTGTTTGTGATGTTGATTACCAGGAACTTACAGCTGCTTAACTTAACTTGCTCCACCTCAGCACCTTTGATGTAGACAGGGGTGTGTCTCTTTGCCTCCTTTTGTCTAAAACCAACAATCAGCTCCTTGGTTTTTCTGACGTTGAGCAGTAGGTTGTTTCTCTGAGCACCACTCTGCAGGATTGTTGATTTCTTCTCTATATGAAGTCTCATTGTTGTTTGTAATCCTGGCGAAAACAAATGTCATATGCAAACTTCACAACAGAAGTTTTGACGCTATGTTTTATATATAGAAAAATCAAGTGTACGCTACAAGTTTAGTGTACGCTATATTTTGAATGTAGTGTACACTTGGTGTTTTTTTTTAGGTGTCTAAACTACATTTTGCTGCTGCTGCCCCCCCCTGTTGAGAGTAGTACGTTGCTTTTATCCTGTCTGTTGTTTCAAACGGGGGGTGTGCCGACTGCCACCTATTGAGGGTAATACCCAAACTATGGATAAGTACCTCATACAGCCCCCAACTTCAAAATATCCAACTTATCCTTTTAAGAATCTGTTATATTTGACAAATGTCTTCTTTCCTTTTTCCCAAAGTCAATATTGTCTCTCTCTGAAATTGTGTCTCCAGTTCTACATGGTCATGTGTATCGTGTACGTGCTGCTGGCGGTGTTGTGGTTGGCTCTGTTGGCGTGCTACTGGAGGGATCTGCTCAGGATCCAGTTCTGGATCGGAGGAGTCATCTTCCTGGGCATGTTGGAGAAAGCCGTCTACTACGGCGAGTTCCAGAGCATCAGATACGACGGCTTGTCAGGTAGGTGAAGACACGGAGGTGCTTTCTCTGGACTGATCTAGGGGTGAACGTTTGACACAGCGGAGCGTTGAGAAATAACACGTTGTAATGTGTCCTCCTGCAGTCCAGGGGGCGGTGGTGTTTGCTGAGGTGCTCTCTGCGGTAAAGAGGACTCTGGCCAGGGTGTTGGTGATCATCGCCAGTCTGGGATACGGCATCGTTAAGTAAGTCTTTTCCTTCTCACAGCTCTCTTTGTAGTTTTGACATCATGAGGTTTTCTTGTATTTCTTGTATGAAGAAATTAATTTAAATATTTTTTAAATATATTTCCACTTTTGTCTCTTATCCTTTTGTTACCTTTAATTTCAATTGAGACAAGGACTGAAATTTGTGCTATACTACATCTAATGATTATTTTCAGATAATCCTTTAGTCTATAAAATGTAAAACAAATTCTGTGAAATGCCTATGACCAGTTGTTTTGGTGCGACTGATCCATAACACTCTTTTCTGTCTGTCCACCAGGCCCAGACTCGGTGCGTTGCTCCACAGAGTAGTCGGAGTTGGTCTGCTCTACTTGATCTTTTCCGTCATTGAGGGGATCCTACGAGTCAACGCTGTAAGTCGTGTGTGTACGCGTTTGTGCGTGCGTGTGTGTGTGTGTGTGTGCGCGCGTGTGTCTTAACTTTTTTCTCTCTCTAGGATCGAGGCGACCAATCCAGGAGTAGACTTTTGTGTGACATAGTGCTGGCCTTCACTGACTCCTGTGTTGTCTGGTGGATATCCTTTTACATGTGCAAACATGTTGAGTTTCCAGGTTCTTTTATCGCACATAACTTACACTAAATCACATATTATTTTTCAAATACAGGTCTATATTCACTGTCTATCATTTTAAGCGTGCAAGTATATGTATTTATTTAAATGATCCCCATTGTCTGATGGCAGTCGTACCATCTAGTCTTCCTGCAGTGTAGGACGTGCAAATTCTGTGCACAAAGTTTGTGCAATACATATTGCCCTCAAATATTACAGCAAAAAAGGAACAGTTAGGCAACGGAAGGAAGATACTGGTGCTGTGAGAAAGTTACTGTTTTATAATGACGTCCACCACTAAATGATTTGCAATAAATGATGATTTAATCGAACGGCTATTAACAACTTTAACCAGAGTTAAAAGCAGCCACAACTACCAAGATCATAGAAAACTCTGTTAAGATCAAGGAAAGAAAAAGGGCACACTTATGAGAGAGAGAGAAAGTCAGTGAAAAATGCCTATAAATGCAGCGCGATAAGAATACAGCACTACTCTGCCAAACCTCACACTTTTGAGCAATCTCTACACTTTAATAACCAAGTCCATGTTACAATAAAGAACCAGAAATAACTGACTCATACCTGTCACTTTGATGCTTTATAGTGATTTTTCACAGATGTATGTCTTTACACTAGCTTTAGCTTTGGTCTCACAGTAACAGTTTGACTGAAGGAGTTTTTTTAATGAAGATCCACCACTATTTAATATGCCAACCAGCTGCTGATTTTGTACCAGCTGCCACTGACTAGAGGGTGATAAAATATGAAAGCCTCCTCTGTCGTCTGTCTGTCTTTTACTGTTTCTCAATTTCATTTGGAGAATTCCGTTAGTGTACTTAGTGTTCTACACGGCGGTGTACTTTTATTTTTTGGTTAGTCATTGACCTGGTATGGTTGAGGTTAGTCATTGACCTGGTATGGTTGAGGTTAGGCATTGACCTGATATGGTTGAGGTTAGGCATTGACCTGGTATGGTTGAGGTTAGGCATTGACCTGGTATGGTTGAGGTTAGTCATTGACCTGGTATGGTTGAGGTTAGGCATTGACCCGGTATGGTTGAGGTTAGGCATTGACCCGGTATGGTTGAGGTTAGGCATTGACCCGGTATGGTTGAGGTTAGGCATTGACCTGGTATGGTTGAGGTTAGACATTGACCTGGTATGGTTG
Organism: Anarrhichthys ocellatus; assembly: GCF_004355925.1. Taxonomy (NCBI): domain Eukaryota; kingdom Metazoa; phylum Chordata; class Actinopteri; order Perciformes; family Anarhichadidae; genus Anarrhichthys; species Anarrhichthys ocellatus. Next base: position 775,898 of record NW_022280094.1, read on the forward strand.
AGGTTAGGCATTGACCTGGTATGGTTGAGGTTAGGCATTGACCTGGTATGGTTGAGGTTAGGCATTGACCCGGTATGGTTGAGGTTAGGCATTGACCCGGTATGGTTGAGGTTAGTCATTGACCCGGTATGGTTGAGGTTAGGCATTGACCTGGTATGGTTGAGATTAGCCACTGACCTGGTATGGTTGAGGTTAGTCATTGACCTGGTATGGTTGAGGTTAGTCATTGACCCGGTATGGTTGAGGTTAGTCACTGACCCGGTATGGTTGAGATTAGCCACTGACCTGGCATGGTTGAGGTTAGGCATTGACCTGGTATGGTTGAGATTAGCCATTGACCTGGTATGGTTGAGGTTAGGCATTGACCTGGTATGGACTTCGAATGGTTGAAGCTGGGATATGTCATCAGGCAGCGAGTCTCACAAGAGTTTCCACATGTTATGGTGGGTAACCATCTATTGTTAGTACACCATCTGGGTACTCACAGATCACTGCATTTTGCCATACTTGTCGGTGTGAATGCATTTATGCACTCAGTACAGGTGTATGGAGACACAGCATTTTTGTCTGGATTCAGGTTCATTTATTCTCGTTTGTTGCTCTGCAGGTTTGACTCCAAGACGTTCTGTTTGTATTTTGAGTTTTTTTTTTTTTTTTTTTTTTCGTAGGGTGGGTACCACCACACCAGACTGTACTATGGTAAACCCCACCCACCTAGTACACCCATTTGAACCAAACAGAATTAACTGTAGCTGCCTATTGAGTGTGGTACTGTGTCTGCATTTCTGTTGTTCTCTTTTTCAACCATCTCTTTCCATTCTACTTCCTCTGTTTGCCTCTCCACACTTCTGCATCTTCCTCCTCGTCCTCTAAATAATCATCCACCCTTTTTTCATTCTACATTCTGCTTTCTTGCTCTCCGTACTCTCCCCTTCTTCTTTCCTACTATTATGTTGACCTTTTCCTCTTCTTTCATTCTTTTTCTCTCCCTGTAGGCTGAAGGTGATGTAGTTCTCCTGGCTGCTATTCCTCTGGCTGTGCTCGACTCTACCCTTTGCTGGTGGATATCTGCGACTAAATCTTCCCATTTTTAGTAAAACTGAAATTCTCTCTCTCTCTCTCTTTTTTTTCATTTTCCCTATTTTTCTGCTTTGTTTGTCTCTGCGTATATTTTTTTGTGTCCAGCAAAAACTCTCTCAATGCAAATATCATGCAATTAACCAAAGTATTGAACTATTTTAATATAGCTTTGGTTGTATTTTCAAGTGCCCATATTCACACTAGAATATCTTAGAATGTAGACAATGTGCAGCATGTGAAACTTTAAAAACTCTTGGACCTACGCTGTCTTGTCCCTCATGCAAATGCAAACCTTACCAACCACAGGAGGTGGGATGGTAAACATCTCACCTTAAATTCAAGGGTTAAACCTTTTAGTTTTGACTTCATTGAACAATCATTTTTCATTAAGATACAGATACAGTGATCTTAAATTGGAGATGAAAACCCAAATCTAGCTGGTAGTGTTTACTGTCGTCGATGTTCCTTGACTGTCGTCACATCTTTGTGAGTCTGGCTCAGACGATGAAGCTGCTGAAGCTGAGGAGGAACGTTGTGAAGCTCTCTCTCTACAGACACTTCACCAACACGCTCATCTTCGCTGTCATAGGTACAAACAATACTCAGTCAGTCTTCAATGTTTGCTGAAACACATTTCACGCCTTCAAAGCTTGTATTTGTGTTTTCCAGCGTCGGTCATCTTCATCATTTGGAGCACCAAGACCTTCAAAATATCTAAATGTCAGTCTGTGAGTACATCAGCAGGATTTAGTATAATCTGTGTTACTCAGTTTGATGTGGTGTTGTTGCCTGTGTTGTTGTTTTTTTTATTTAACTCTATTTAAAGGACAAACATGTACTGCCTAAATGAAGAGATGATTAATTGTAAAGTCCTGACCTTGTACCATAAAACATTTATCATGCTTCAGATGCAACAAGCAAATATTGTAGGAAACTGATTGAATATTTTGCCACTGTGTTAATGGTTCATTACAAACATAAAAATGCTGATAAAAAACATAACGGAAGCATTACATCTCTCCCAAAACACATTTGCTGCTGACAATTAACAGTTTCTAAACTACATATTCTAGGTTACAGGGTTGATACAACTATAGTTCAGTTGCAGTTCTTTATGAAAGTCAAGTTATGAACTTTTTTTTAAACTTTATTATGTCACCCTTCATATATTTCACCATCAATACACAGTTCAGTAATGTCACAACACTTTTCTAATATAATTTTTTTTAAAGTCCAATTTGGATTTATTCTCAGAATGTAAATGAAGATTTATTTTTAAGTGTTTTGATTAAAAAAAAATCTATTCCTTTCCCTCTCTGCAGGACTGGAGGGAGCTGTGGATCGATGACGCGTTCTGGCGCTTCTTGTTCTCCATCATCCTATTGGTCATCATGTTCCTGTGGAGACCGTCAGCCAATAACCAGAGGTAAGGGGGGATGGCAGGGCTGTTTTATTCACACTTTTTCTCGTTCCAACTGCAAAGTAAAGTCAGTTTCTTTCTCCCTGTGTGTTTGTCAGGTATGCCTTCAGTCCTCTGTTTGATGAAGAGAGTGAGGAAGAGGAGAAGGAGCCCATGATGAACGAGGCTTTCGGTCAGAAGCCTTCCTCCTTTACTCCCTTCTTTCCTTCCTCACCTGTTGGCTCCTCTCTTCCCTTCCTGTGATATTTCTGTCTCAGCTCTCTACCATCCTCAGTACCTTCCTATCTATTTAGTTATTTGTTTAGTTTATTTCTCAGTTAGTTCGTTGGTTAGTTAGTGGGAGACACAGTGCATAACATCACTGTAAATGTCCCAGATGCCTTATTTTCAACAGATGCCTTTCAGCCAGTTGTTAAATAATCTTTTTAATTTAAAATGAAACCTAACGTAGTAGAACCATCATCAGTATGTGATCAGCTTTCAGTGAAATATGCATCATGGAAAGTTCTGTATGTGAGTTCATGTCTTTGTTTTATACTCCTGTGTATCTCCAGAGGGGGTGAAAATGAGGGGCATGAAAAATGAGACCAACGGCGCAGCCAAAGCCAACAAGGTGGTAAGTGACGATCAACAACAGCTGCCATTTTTAACAAATTAAAACCATTATTGCTCGCCAGCAATCATTTTATTGTTTTATTTCTTCATCCCAAACTAATTTGACGTATGGAATTTGTCAGCAGTAGTTCCAGTTTTACTTCAGATTTCCCTCAGATTTGATTATTTCACTCCAGCTTTGAGTGCAGTAGATGTGTGAGTAGCGATACTGCCATAAGGGGCTCATTGGGTTGTGACACTGTTAAGGGGCGGTTATATTCCCAAAAATATACTGCAGACGTCCATGTGGTTTTGTTTCTAGCACCACTATATACTGACTCATGTTCACACATGTTTATCGGTGCTTACAGCCTATTTGACCACAAATTCTGGGCTGCACGCGGATTGTTCGCACGGACGGATGATGAAATTTGCGTCATGCCGACCTTCACAGCCACGCAGATGTTAGAAGTATAATTTGAGCTTTGCTTCAATAACTGGGTTCTAGGTAGTCTCTGAGGATAAAAAGATCACCTATAATACAATTTCACTATCGCAGGTACAGCTCAGTTATTCAGCAGTGGCTTTTAAACAGTTAAACAAAGGACCAAAGTGACCTTTCAGGTAATTTCAGTAACTCGATCATGTGGAACATGAGTTTGACCGACCTCGGTCAGTCAAAGGTTCTCTAGTCTAAATTCTTGAAGGAGGAAATGTACACATCAGCTGACTTTGTTGTTTTTCCAGGATGAGGATCTGAAATGGGTCGAAGAGAACATCCCTTCATCTATGGCAGATGTGTAAGTCATCACCAGCATGAAGTCAGCATGTTGACACTGATTATAACATACCAGAAAAGATCATAAATTTAAATTCATCAAATCTTATGCTTTTCCTTCTGGCTCACAGCGCCCTGCCCCCCCTGCTGGACTCTGATGAGGCAAGTCGTCTGCATTTCTCATTTCATTACTAAACTAAGATGTAACCACACACAGACAATCAGATCATAAGTATTTCACTTTCAGTTGTTTGATATGACTCGTAACCGGGTGGTCGGTCTCATATTTCCCATTTACTGCCAGTCACATCTACACACACATGAAAATGAGTTGGAAACACTATATCAAGTATTAATTGTTGCCAATTTTACCAAGATACCTTTAAGAATCTCTTTAATCTGAAAATAATAATGATTGAAAACGAGTAAAAGCAAGACTAACTTTAACAAAGACAGACGCTTGTTTTTATGCACTTGGGCCTTTTTTCAGTTATTGTTCAGGTATATTAATATCCTCTAAACTACAAGAAAACTTCTTTGGCTCCTTCAAAAATACAATCCAAAGTACTGGATGTAAACACTACAGAGGAAGAGAAAATCATGCTATTTGTAAAATATCAATATATAAAAGCTAATTTGTGTCACAAATACTTTGCAAACACATTTTTTCTACAAAGAATTTGTAATAATTTTTGTTTTACTGACATTTTACATTTTTTTGAAAACAAGCCAGTCTGCAGCAGAGGCACACAAACAATTGTTTATACTAGTTGTAGTTCTGTTCTGTGAGCAGCAGGGGGGGGGCAAACAATCAAGGCAGTGAGCAGCTGTTGCCACGGTTATGTCAGTGTTTATCCTCTTCTCTGTGGTCATGGCGAGCAGAACAATGTGGCGGCATCAACCTCGTGCGTTTGACATGTTAGTGCTGCTGCAGCCATTACTGATAATCTTGAAAACAAAAATACAGAAAATATAAGAAAACATCTCTTTATCGGATATGAAACATAAATCCTCAGTCCCAAACTCTTTGATATATTTAATATCTTTCTTATCTTGTTTCTCCTCTGTTGACTGTTTTTCGTACCATTTTCCAAATTATTCACTCTTTCATCTCTAAACTGAACCTTTTTCTTTTTCTTTTTTTTTTTAAATGATCGAGCAATCAACAAAGTGCCTCTTATGTGGAATCAACTTGTTATGTAAGCTGCTGTATTAACACTGAGAGATATTAAAATCCATAGAGCGTATGAAGTACTTCCTTTATGGCGCTTCTGTTGTAAGGAATGGAGAAGGGAAGGGACAGAGTCCAGAGGGACAGAGCAGAGAAGGGAGGAAGGTTCTGGACTTGGATTAAAATGTCGCTTCCTTAAGATCTTTTCTCTGTAGTTGTAATTGAAGGTTGTAGCACTTTTTTTTGCTGTCATTTCAAAGATTTTTAGTTTTTAACTGCAGGGTGTTTGAAACGTGAGTGAACACTAACAATGTCATGAATCTCCCTTATTAGATGATGAAATTAAGGGGAAACAATTGCCGTAACTCCCTACTACTCATGTCCTCATGGCAGATTATATAATGCGCTCTTGTTATTCAAGAGATAAATCTGACTCTAACCTGCACATTATCCCTATAATAACAAATTATGTAATTCATCACAATTATGGAGGAAATGAAAGAGAATAGGCTTTACCCTGCCACCGCCTCCATGCCCAGATGCTCCTTTGATAGCCTCGCTAGCATCACAGCACAGGTTTGGTTTTTATTCCTTCAAGAATCCGATTCTTTCAACTTTAGATGCATTCACACACACTCCTTATCATCATTCATCTTGCACATGTGTTTAGCCAATACGGAGACTCTGATTTAAGTAAATAACCACAAATGACACACTTGGTTCTTTCAATTTTTAGGGAACAAATGAGAGCGCTCCTTGAAATGTATAAAGAAGGATTTGGCTTTTGTAACCAGCTGACACATCTCTCCACCTATCTGCCAAAAATGATGAATTTGTTTTGAAACGAAGAAGCACAGCTAACTGTCTGACGGACCAGACTTCTTCTTAAAACTGGACAAATTGGCTTCTTCGTGTCGAATGGTGTATGGAGAAGGATGAAGGATAGGGTGATTGAGAGTCTGAAACACTGAGTCCATGAAACAGTCTGCAACTGATGAAAGATGGAGGGAGAGCGGAGGGGAAGAAGACAGTAACCCAGCTCATTTTCAGCCTGACTCGGAAAACATAAAAATATTCACCCCTGAGGCCAGACAGAGGTTTCTGAAGGGACATTACAAAACCGGGAGGGCCGTGCTCTCCTTATTATGTAGATTATATGTAAACCACGCTCTCTTTGCCCCTCCCCTCTATGCCAAAACAATGACAAGACATTGAAAAATACTGTAGCCAAAAAGTTATTCAGCATGATGTCGTGTTTTCTGTTGCAGGAAACCTTGACGACTAAGTTTGAGATGTCCAAGATGGAGTGAACGCAGAAGAGGAAGGACAAGCGGATGGAGAGGAGTGTTTGTAAAACAGAGTCTGGTGAACAGACGGGTGTATAATGCAGATTAATGTTGGTGAACAAAGTGGATTAAAAGAGAAGGATGGCTGTTTCCGGGCACATGTGAAGAGGGTTAGACGAAGTGATGGATGAAAGAGGGAACGCCCAGAAGGAGTGTTTGCTTTACGAGGCGGCGGTGTCTGTGTGTGATTTAACCCCGACTTTATGAGCTTTGTAAGCCTTGATTGTATATACGCTGGGAGTAAAATCAGTCACAGCAGCACAAAGATTCTTTTTATTTTCATTGTTTGTATTTATATTTCGATATCTGTTGTTATTGTTGTTTTTTGACACATTTGATCTAATGAGGTTCTCTGCTATAGAGTGACTTGTTTGCCTTCTCACGTGCGGAAATCTGATTTTCCAAAATTGTCTCATCAAATATTTTGTGTGTGAGCTCTCTCTGTCAGTGCTGTTGGGTTGTTGTTGAGTCAATGGTTGAGAAAGAAACGAAACGACATAAACAAATTTCTAAATTGCTTTTGGTCCCTTTGGTTTTGGATTCATATTTTGCCAGCTATGGTTCCAGTCTATTTGTATTTGAACCATTAAAACTGTTCACATTTGGATCATTTTATTCAGACTGCGTATGACAGTTGGCATATTTTCTTGTTTTACTTTGTCTTCATGTCTGTAACAAGAGGATTGATATGTTGCAGCAATTAAAATGTAGAACATCTTTGATTCACTCTGAGGAAATTCGCCCCTGGTTTCATGATCAGCATTTCAGGTCACACTACATCCTTCATGATGATGATGATGATGATGATGATGTGCGTTAAGATGACTTGTGAGGCCTCCTGAGAGTTTTAAAGTGTGTTTGCAGAGCCTTGTCATACGCGGACCTTCCCCAGCGGCTCAAGGAATGTCAGTTGGTCGGTCCAGCACTAGGTCAAGACTGCAGTATCTCAACAACTGGATAGATCATCATTACATTTTGTAGACATTCATGTTCACCGCAGGATGAATCCTGCTGACTTTTGGCGATACTCTGACTTGTAGGCCACCAGCAAGTTTACAATTTGGAACTTTTACTAAAATACAATTAACTATTGGATGGATTTCTGTGAAATTTGTTCTCAGCTTTTCATGGTGTCCAGAGGATGAACCCTAGTGACTTTGATCATATCCTGCCTTTGTCAGTTCGTGGTTTTAAATGAAACGTTTAAACAACTATTGGATGGTATGCCATGGAATCCCGTACATATTCATGTGTTCCTCAGTATTAACTTCAGCTAACGTCCTCATCGGGTCAACATTTAACGATAAAGCTAGCAGAGAGGGCCGTGTCAAACTTTCCAATTTAGTTCAATATTAATAAACTTTAAACAAACAAGTGAAAGCGCTCTGTGCAGCTGCAGGTCGAGCATGTCATCCACAGCTAACGTGATATGCTAACGTTATAATCAAACCCTTCTTCACCTAGTCATTGAGGGGGCCAAGCAATCGGCTTGACGGACTACTTTTTTTAAATACTTGCAAAACAGGTGGCATTTACCTCAGCTGTAGTTTGTGTAAGAAGCAAATGTTAGCATATGTTATCGTTTATCTTAAAGCACTGCTGTGTCTTCGTGCAGCTTCACAGAGCTGCTAATATCTGTCCTCCACGCACACAGAAACCAAACTATTCACTCCATTGTATTTATTTTGCTTGATCACACACAAACATGGCCGCTTACAGTGTCTGCTACAACGTTTTCTATGACTGCAGCCATTATGGCTCTGAGTCACCTGTGCGCGTGTGTGTGCGTGTGTTTTTTTCAGCCTGCTAAGTGTTGACAGTGACTTGCCTGAATGGACTAAATGCTCCAATCTTCATCCAGTTCAGGCGCAGGGAAAAGTCCACTCTCCCTCTCTGCTGTCGGTCCATCAGCCTGCAGCAGCTCGCTGTTATCAAGAACATCACGTTTTTCTCAGGTTCATGAAATAGATCGTTTTTATTTTGCACAAGCCTGATCTGAATATATTTAATGTCGGATTCCTTATTTATATTTTCTTACAGCTTATGAAGTAGTTCTCTTGAATACCTATGTTGAATAGACTTATTGTAAGTCACTTTGGATAAAAGCGTCTGCTAAATGACTGTAATGTAATGTAAATGAAGTAGATTTAGATAAGAAATGTTTGACAGCTGGTAATGTTTCCTTTTAAATCCAATGTGCAGGAGCACAGGGCCTTTACAATGAAAAATGTGGCACTGTCTACATACTGGATATTGTGGTATAAAATTCAAAGTAATGCGAGTGTTAGGATTTGAGAATTTATTAATTTTTTTACCCACATTCAAAACTCATTACACCAAAATATCTTTGGTGTATTTGTTAGAAAGAAAAGTGATGAATGGTTTTAAGAATGAAACATCTGTTCCTTCTGAATTGTTCAGTTAGTCTGAAATGTGGAGGTAGGCGTCGCTTAAACTCATTACACTTATTTAAAAGCCGTTGTGATTACTTTTGCCTTTAATCAATCTGCGTGTGGATTTTGTATCAATGGTTGATGTCTCATTTTGGAGAGAAACTCTTCAGTTTGATGTCTCTGGGTTTCATATCACACAGCAGCATCTGTTTGTTGTCCAATAACACTGATTGTGTTGTGTGCTGTTTGGTTTGTATATAAATCAAAAGTCAATAACAATTTGGCAAGTCAAATATTGGCTTTATTTTTGGTGTTTTTTTTGTTTGTAAAAAAATAAAACCTTAAAAAATCATATTTGTAGCCTTGCAGTGATCTATTTTCTCCTGACTTAAAAATATGGTGCAGATGATCAATCTGAATTCTGGCAGTGTTGAATCTTATACCAGCAGGCCCAGGAAGTCAACAATGAGTATTTTCACAGAAGGCCCTTTAAAAAGTAGAGCGAGAGCAGCGTCACCTTTCTGATCAGCATTCCATAAGTGCCGAATGTCAGGAGTGCAGTGCTATTTGTTGAAGTACCAGAGACACCTATGACGAGCGTGCACTGTTAAGTTGTGGCTTGTTTCGAAGGTTAAGTAACCACCGTTTACATACATTAGTCAACTATAACTGAGCACACAATAAAATGTTAGACAGACTTTATGGAGGACTGATATGTCTGTCAGCACGTACAGTGCCATTTTTCAGTATAACAGCAAGTCAGGTTTAACTATCAGGGTTCATTGTCTGTGTCCTATGTCCTTAACACAGTAATAATAGAAGGTTTTTCACCCCGCCGCTAATGCGGTCACACTGTGTGCATTTATTAAAACATGTGTATGTCATATTTCACCAACAGAATGCCAAGAGTCAGGGTGAGAAAGACGGACAGAGGTCTGGCTGAGACTGAAAACTTTCAGAGGGTATTCTTTGACTTCTCTCCGAGAAACAGGAGACAGGTCTGTCTCCTTCAAAATGACTGACAGCGTTTCCCTAAGCCCCTGAAAGTGTGTGATCAATTAAAATCCATGGCAAACATCGTATCTACCTATTGCTTTTATAGGTCCCCAAGGACCCCAATATATTTGCATTTTCAAAAAGCCCGAATTAAAACAGAAAACAAGGATATAAAGTCATTGGGAACAATTTGATTGACAGTCAAGAAAGATTGGGATGATAAAATAAAGCACCTGTGAGATATGAGTGTACCCCTGGAGTAGGTCAGACTCTTTGTCAGGTGGTATTTGAAACCGGGTGTTGTTGAAGGCTGCAGCTCACATTGTACATTGGTACATTGCTTTGGTTAAGTGTTGGTCAAATAGAAATGTAGAATCCCAGTGGACGCTTGTTGTGGCCGCGGTCTGCATATTGGGGTCAAATTACAATATATTCAATTTTGGCTGCAGGAAAATCTGTTGTTCCGCTTTGTGCGTTGATCAGTGGTGGGCCGTTAGGGCCAGCTAAGCCTTCTCTGCACGCGGGCCGTCAGAGTGATAACTGCATATTTGTGTTATGCACACAACTGCCCTGTAACGATGAGTATTAATGTGATATCTCATTAGAAAGCTACGGTTCTTGTAATTCGATTTATGCAAACCATTTCAAGATACAATAACAACAGCAGGTACAGTTAACGTCTCTGTCAAACAAGCACTCCAAAAATAGCGGATAAAATATCTCCGTGATTCACCGATTATGATTCATAACGTCTCCCTCGTGCATGCTAGTCCAGCAAAAACGGCCTTGCTAGGTGGCTAAGGGTCCACTCGATCAAATCCAGTAAAAGATTTAGTCCAAAACACATTAGTACGTCCATAAAGACCCACGGGGGGCTGTTGCATCATTTCAAATTAGCCAGCAGATATGATAACTCGCTTTTCATGTCAACAGAGCGGAGATTTTCATCGCAAAATGGCGCCTACATTCCGCCGGTTAGATTGACACCTGATTTGACCCAATAGGAGCTTCTATAGCCCGGCCACAGTCTGGAACAGCCAACGAGAGTCCGCTTTGAAAGACAATGCCCACCTCACTTCTTTGGGTAAAGCTCGAGCCAATCGCAACAGATCCAGTTCAAACTCAGGCTCCATATAGCCAATGAAATTACGAAGCCAAGGATATGCAGATTTATCAGATAGCCCTCTGGGAAAGTTTTCAAAACTGAATTGAAACCGTGACTCAGGTACCTGGGACAGATTATCAAGACCAAAGTCTGGTTCAATAGAATTTTCAAGAATCTGTGAAAGTTGACAATGATTAAATATGATATAGTTCGCCATACATCGACATAAATAAACTATAGATTGGGTTTCGAGCATGTAGTTTATCGTAGTATATGCATTTTGACATGGTGACACGAGCCTCCAAATGTGTTTTTACGGCCGCACTCTTAGTAAGCAGTGTGTAAAATATTAATTTTCTGTCGTATTGTTATCAAATTATAACTTATACCAGGTGTCATGACTGCATGTTGTTCTAGGACTGCCTTTTCAACCAGGTACCATGACTCCATGGTGACATAGTATTGTCTTTTCAGGCCTGTAAGTCCCAGCTATAGATAGCTGCTGCCATCTGTTGGCCAAAACAAATCTAGGCGGAAATAACATGCTTCTCTTTCACTGCTGAAAACTCCATAGCTCAATGCTAGTAGCACTTACGGTGATTCTGATTGTGAAGAAACTTCAGAGTGTTACCTTTCAATAGAGACTAAAACCATACATGTACTCCCAATGGTTCAATAAGAGCTGTCAGTTTACTTTGGGTACGCGGTTGACAGGCGTTTTAGGCAAATTTTACAGGAGTGAGAAGAGGTTCGGTTTAATACAAATACGTGTATTGTTACACCCCTAGAAACAAATAATAAAATGCACGGCCCGCCATAGCGTAACGACTGTGACTCGGCCAATGAGTGTCGCAGAAAAGAGTAGCTATATCATCAGTACGTTGTGCCTCCAGTCACTGCACTGCTGTGCAGTGTAATGAACGTTCCACTGCGCTGAATTTTAACATCCTCTCTGTGCTTAAAATGTCTTTAAACTTGAGCCCAAATCCTCCTGCAGATTCTAATATGATCGAATGATCATAGTGAGCCTAAATGTCTGAGTCAGTACTTTACTAATCACTTCACATATTTAAATCTGCTAGTGTAATTTAATCTCAGCCCAGTACACATACTGTAGGTGTACATTTAGCAGCTAGTGTCTTTGTGTTGTAATCCTGACATGTAATCCATCTGTTCTGCCTCTCTCCATGTCTTTGACCTCAAACCTAACCCAATGAAAGACACATCTAAAGACGAGTGTAACCACTAAAACATTATCAGCAGCCCGACATATTCTCCATCTGCTATTCAAAGCTGCTTCCAGTTTAGAGAGGAAGCGCTGTTAGTCTGGATTTCACTGCTGTTCATTTACACTCCCACATATTGTCAAAACTGACATGATTATTATCACCCCACTTTGTCCATTAAATCGTTTTTAAACCACAAAGCATCAGTTTTCCTGAGGTAGATTTAGTGTGTGTGTGTGTGTGTGTGTGTGTGTGTGTGTGTGTGTATGTGCGTGCGTGCATGCGTGTGCAGCTACTGTACTCTGGTATTACAGCTGTAATAACATAATCCCAGAGATTTGGCCTGACAGCAAGACAGTATGCTGCCGATTTCAACTGACAGTAGGGAATTATTGTCTCCACGCACTTCACAGACGGCTAGACATGTGTTATTATTGCTGCTGTGAGTCTCAACATGTGGCCCGTCGACCCTCTGAGGGACACCTACTGTAAAGAAAATGAAGTTTAGAGTGATTTGGAAGTTAGGACATGGAAATGTGTACTGTTTAACTTGTTACAGATAAGCTCGCTCTTTTATTCTGTACATTTTTACTTTTCATTCATTGCACTTTACTCACTTTAATGCTACTTGCACTTTACTTGTTTTTTTATTGATTCATTTTATTTGTTCTTACATTGTTAATCGTTGCATTGAAAAAACACAATGTCATTCCCCTACATGATAATATGAATGGCTCGTGCTCTAGTGCTGCAGTGTTGCTGAATTGATTTGTTGCTTTGTTGTCATATAAATATATGAGACTGGTTCTTGTGAGTTTATTCTTGTCATTGTGTTAATTACATTGATTCTGACTTGTCCGTTAATGACAAAGCATCCCGTCATCGCAGGGTTAGGTTCGGACATTTGAGTCTCTGTTCGGGCTGTTTTCTTTTTACAAAGCAAGAATGATGGTCTGGAGAAATGGGGATTGTGTGGCGATTGCTTTAGCCCTGTTTGAATCAGTAGCTGCTGTTGTTTCCCCGCTAAACTAGTCTAGCTTCGCCTCCCTGAAGACATGTGCGGACCTCAGCTGTTTTTTGTTATTGTTTTCCGGGTTCAAAAGGTCACACAGCCCGTCGTCTCCTACGTGAGAGCAGTCCACCGAAAACATTATGTTTCCCACAATTTAAGCTTCCGCATTTTCCAAATGCACTAGTATTATTCAAACGCATCGTTCGGTTCGTAAGCCTCGTACCGAACAGTTTAATACGAATACTTGTATTGTTACACCCCTAGAAACAAATAACCGTAGCTGTGGCGTCATAATGAGATTATTAGGTGATGGTTCAAGTGTAGTAGGACAGTACAGAAGGCCCAGGTATAAATGCACGGCCCGCCACTACCGCCAACACATACTAAGTAATTTAAGATAAAAATGTATTTTGATGGTAATAATTATATTTATCTTCTTTCAGTCAAAGTTGACTTTTGAACCTATCAACACTCTGGAGTTATTCTTTGGAAATGTTTGGATCACACGAGTCAGAAGCAACACAGCCACCATTGAAATATGATTCTACAAATAGTAAAATAACACATGCAACAAAAACAAGCTGTGCAGCATTGAAATGGAATATGCTTTAAATGAAGATTCAAACTATTTGATACAGTTCTAACACAATTAATGAAAATCCTTGCTGGACTTCTTGGACATATCCCACTCATGGATGTTTGTCCAATAACTGCATCCAGTCTCTGATCTCGAGCTGACAGATCAGATGGTCCCTGTCCTCCTCCTCCACCTCTTTCCGTATTTTTTATTTTGTCACAAAAACTCAAACCATTTCTATTTTTTTTTTTTTTTTACCTGAGCCACCGTCCTTACCTCAGGAGACACAACATTCCCCGCATTGCAGCCCAAGCCTCTTAATATGTCATTGTCACTTCCGTGGAAATACTTTAGAAAAGTATGACGCTTCTGCCTTCCAACTCAGACACTATTGTGTCACGAATTCCCCTCCATATTATTTTGTTTTCATCCTGTCTGCTTGTTTTATTAACTCTCCTGTCGCTTCAGATCCTACCATTCACACCCGATCATCTCTCATTCCCCTCACCTGGTCCTCCACACCCACCTCACCTGCAGCCCATCCCCTCACTAGCCCTCACTATTTAGGTCCCCTCTCTTGCACTTGTTCCCTGCCAGATTGTCTTGTGTGTTTTTGCCAAGTTCTCCAGCGTACCGTTATATTGTTCATGGTCTGCCTGTTCCAACCCTGTCTGCCTGTTTTCAACCTTGGATTTTTGCCTGCCCCTTATTGGATTTGTTCGCCTGTTTGACTGACCTCCTGGTTTTGACCCTGTCTGAACTCTAGTAAAAGAACTGAACTTGTATCTTGTCTCCGAGTTGTGCTTTTGGGTTCAAGTATCTGTAATCCTTACACTATTGTCTGCATTTCTTCAGAAGGGGTATGCTTCTTTTATAACAGCTTCACCGCTTTCTCCATGATAAACCTCTCGCCCAGCGTATTTCTTAATGTAGAGAAATGGGGGAGTGGCGGTATGCTGATTGCAAATAGCATCCACCTGCCTGTCAATATAGAATGATTGTGATTTTGTGAAACAATATTGTCCAAGGTACAAGAGTCACACTTTTCTGAAGTATTTCACAACACGCAGTCTCGATCACAGGTCTCATGGTTGAAAGTCCTATGTTTGACCCCTCCCATAACATAATAACATAACATAACACATAATTTCCTCTGATCGTTGTACATGTAGTAGATGCGTTTAATCTGTGTCCACCCTGAAAAAGGATTCTAATTGGCTTGCCATTGGCATTATTTTTGAGCTGAGCGACAAGAAACAAATGGAAAATTTGAGTCCATGTCTACAAACACTAGGTTTCAATTTTGTGACCATTTCACAATTGCTGTGAGACTGTTGGAAATGAAGTGGTTCATGAAAGGGCAGATTCTGCAACAAACTGGCTCTTCGACACTTTTCAAATCCTAAATGTAATTTTCTATCTTGCTAACCATCTTGTAACCCCTCCGATTTTTCTGGTGACCCTTTGGATGTCCTGGTTGGTAAATCAATGGCCTACTCTTAAATAACACTTTATGCTGCAACATGATGATTTTCCTTCATAGGAACAAAGGGGCTTTGATCAAACCATGATTAACAGCCCCAGTGCACTAAGTACGTCGTCGAGGCTGCCCACATACATTTGGCCATACAGAGAACATGCTTGTAGCTTGACTGTGACATTGTTTAACCTAAGCTGCATGTTCTTTATTATCAACTAAAATAACTTAGATTTCGATGGTAATTAATGTACTAAAACATGTGTGATTAAAAGGCTCAGGGTCACAGTGTCCTTTTACAGTTTTATCTAAATGTGAGAAATATAAACACAGTGTAAGTGGTGGTGGGCTGGCATATGGACGTCCACACCTCTCTACAAGAAACACCAGCAGCCTGCTGCCAGATAATACATGCAGATCTACTTTAATACAAAGAACTCCACCTATTACGTAAAAGGATGAGATTATCGATACACAGATTAATGAACATCCCCCGCTCTGCCCTGTCCCTCCAACCCGCCCGGATGCACACACTTCAATTATATAGACAAAAATAGAAAAGCCCACAATGACTTGCAGTTTAGTTGTTAGATTTTAGTCTTTATTGTACTATTTTTTTCTTGACAATTTGCTAGCGGACATGTGAAAACTTTGACCAACGAAACATCATCATTATTATTATCTTTTTTAATTACAGCATATCGCCAGACTGCGGTAACAGTGAGAAGATGTGTTTTTAAAAAATAAAACAAGAAAGAATAAAGAGAATTCAAACCAAACAGGAAAAAAAAACATTTTGACTTTAATATTTGATGGTGTTTTTTTTTTTTTCTCTCTTTTTTTTAAATTCATGTACACAATTTAACAGTCTAAAAACATTGATCACACAGAGCTGAAGACATTGCAGTGTTGGTTGGGAAGTGGCAGTCCTCAGGGCAGTTTATATACTGTAGCAACATAGTCCTGCTGTACTGTCAGATATCTACTGGGGCAGATGGGGAGAGGGGGGCGGAGAGGGGTTTGACTGGGGACTACAAACCAAAATGGCCGTCAATACAAAACTAACAGTCTTCTTTTTTTCTTTTTTTTTCTTTAAATCCACCAAATGGAGTCGGTAGAGACAGAGAGCAGAGTTAAGTAGCTTGAAGAAAATAGGGCAGCGGGGGAAATAGGTGGGGGGGGGGGGGGGGGGGGGG
>NW_022280094.1:792368-815089 GCF_004355925.1 Anarrhichthys ocellatus
GGGGGTGGGGCGGGTGGGTGGCTGCGTCCGATACATGCAAGCGTGTCTCGATTTTCTTTTTTTTACATTTCAGCTTTTTTCTTTTCTCTCGTAGACAATATAAAATCTCACAGACAAGCAAAGAAAAGAATAAAAAAACTGGATGTACATGTTTGTATGTATGTATGTTTGCATGTATCGGACGAAGGGGATGAATGAATGAATGGATGGATGGATGGAGGGATAAAAAGAAGGGCTTGAATTATTGCTTTCTGAGTAATTATTATTTTCACTTGTCATCTACATGAATTGCATCTTTCTCATTCTCTCAATCTCTCTTTCTCACCATGGTGTTCTGTTAACATGTGATTTCTCCATTTATTTGGGAGGAAGGAGGAGGGATGAAGGGAGAGAGGAGGAGGGGAAGGAAGGAGGAGGGATGAAGGGAGAGAGGAGGAGGGAAAGGAAGGAGGAGGGATGAAGGGAGAGAGGAGGAGGGGAAGGAAGGAGGAGGGGGGGGCTCAGAGCTCCTTGCTCAGCGAATCCCGGGCAGTGCTAATCCTCTTTGTGTGGCCTCACACGTTTCCCGCCTTTTTGTCTGGTAAATGATAACAGAAGAGATTGAAAAATGTATTAAAAAATAGGTCTTGAAAAAAGGATAATAATAATAAACAGTCATAAAAAGGGTTATATGTTGTATGTGCGTTTAGTGGTTTAGTACAGATGTTGGTCTAGTGTTGGGTTAGTTCAAGTTATTTTTTGTTAAGGACGTACACAAAGCAAACAACAACAACAAACAGTTTCATGTGAAAAGTGTTGTCAAAATATAACGGAGGATCATCATCATCTCTGACAACCAACAGGAAGACGTACAGTCTGTCCATCTCTCATTGCCCTCACAGACTCTTGACCATAAGGAGATTTTTCCCTGAAATCAAATAACCTGACCATCGTCTGATCTGTCTATATTTATGTCTTTCTGTTTGCTTCCCCCCAGAGAGAGAAGGCGAGTTAATCTGGCTTGTTGAAGAGGCTCCGTGACACTTTGATTTTGCCCACTAATCCGTTGATGGACTCAACTCTATTGATGTCTGCTAAACCAGCTTTTCGCTTCCACAGCAAACAGAGAGCTAACTACCTAAGCTACAGCTAGTTAGCGCTAGCAGCCAGCTGCCTATCAGCTGGAGGACGGAGGAGGGAGGCCAAAACACAAAGGTCGACAGTCTGCAATGAACCTTTTGGTGGTTTTAACCCTTATTGTAGGTCACAAATGGCTTTCATGTTTATAGACTCCATTTACTTTTTTTTAATCAATGATAAGTTGTTTCTGTCTTTCTCAGAATGTCCATTGAAAAGGCAAAAACATGTTATTAGCCTACTCATACGAAAACAGAATAAGGAGTTGTGCAGCTTCCATTTTTTGTTAATTTGGTGATTGCACTAAAGGCATGAATGCTGAGCATCGTTTTTTACTAAAACATAAACATAATCACCAACTCAGTCGGCAAAAACTATTTTATATTGCACGTTTCTGCAAACAATGGGATTAACGTATGTTGTCTGATTTATTTGTTAACATTACTGTGATTGCTCATAGAAAACAACGGCAAATTTTGACACCTAAAATTCACCTCTGCAATGTCTTTTGATTATTTTATCAAGACATTTCTCATGTTACACTTATATGCATAAACACAAAAGAGGTGAATAAAGATGATTTTGGGTGTTTTTATTGGAATCAATTTGAGGATTGTGCATGTTCAATTTTTTATCTCTTATTTTATAAGTGTCATGCTGTTAGGGACAAGTCGCACTGATCTGGTCCTGTCTAGGTCTCGAAACACTCTGGTCCTGGTCATTACTTGGTCTTGGTTTAACTGGTCTTGACTTCAACACTGATGTATCCCATGGTTTGCAAAAATGTGCAATGCCAAAATCTTTCCTGGCGACTCAGCTGTTTATCACGCACTCAATTTGAACATTTGTAGTAAAATTGTCGGCAGATAGCTAGTTTCTAAACATTTCCTGAGACAATTATCCTTTTGGTGTCACTGCAGACGGGGCTCATTCAGCGTTAGCATGGAAGACGAAGAGAAAGAAAGAAAACTTCCCCAGTCCAATTCAAATATCTTATAGCAACTGAAATGGGTTAGCAACAGTTCACAGTCAACTGTTTCTGAAAGGACTTTCAGCGTTGGCTGGAGGACTTAGGATTACGTAGATAGGAAAATAAAATATACAAAAATCTATGTCATCATTTCTTATTGTTAAATCATTTCCATCCAAAATGGATGGTGCATGGGCCAATACGCTTGTTTCTGACATACTGTGGGAGAATAGTTGCATATGTAAATATGCATATGTAAAGAAAGTAGTTTGAGATGACTTTTAACTTAATTGATTTAAATACTCTATTATAAATAACATGGTGGTTAATAATACAAATGTGCCTGAAAAATCTAACAAAAATGGCTGCTTTTCATCAGCCAAAGTCCGTTGTTTAAGAAAATCTAACCCAAATTGAATGGACAAATAGTGCTAAATTGTGATCACACAGTATTTTAGCCCTCGAAGACTAACTCTACAATCATGCTACTGTTTGGAGTAGCCCGATGATGCTTAGAAATTGTAAATGGGAAGCTGTTCCCAAAGCAAGCACCCCACATGACGGGAAAGCGTCAGTTACAGTTTAGGTCTATAAAACCGCATTTACAAAAAATATATCTGAAACCAACCCGACCTCATGGGAAGGCATATCAATAGCCCGCCATTTACTGATCTTTCCACGTGTCATTAGAAAGGATTTTAGGTTTTTCGCATGCCATTATATGTTACAAGGTTAACGTTGTGAAAAGGCTTTTAGCCTGTCACTTAATGCTACGTAGTTACAGTGAAAAGGTTGTGGTTATATTTAGGCAACAAAACAATATTAGTAAGGAAAACATGTCACTAATGTAACTTGAAACTGATCTCATATCAGTGTCCTGGTTGAAAGTCCTGTTTGTTTGAGCCATCCACCATAAGCAGCCTCTTGAGAGTGTAGTTACACGGATGTATTGATATTGCAGTCAGTGCAGACTACATGGTGTACAAATGACACGCTAAAAGCAAGAAAGATGTTCTTATTGCAAGCAAAATGACTTACCATTGCAACGTCATACATACGCCATTTGGCGAGAGTAGGCTATTCAACTGAATTTATACAGCCCAATATCACAAATCACCCAAAATCACAGATCAATTATAGTTCAGAGCCAAAGCTCGGCGTTAAATGGAGTTACATTTTAGCCAAAGAGTTTGAGCTACAAAAGGGCTTCTAGTAAATCGCACCGCAGCAGCAGGAGATGCGGTGCTCTCCACAAACATCTGCTGGGCTGCATGAGATCAAAGCGGGGTGGGTTGCTGGACATAGAGCCTCACACTGCACTTGAATGGAGAGGGAGGCTGGGACTGATAAATAATGGAGGAGGGAACAGAGCACCTTCTGGCTCACAGGTACTTCACCTCCTCATACCCAGTGTCCAGCAGCTTTCGAGCTTCGGGTCCCAGGTGGGAACGAGTAAAACGGTACAAAGAGAAGTGAAGCTTTGCTGGAAAACTGCTTAGAAACTAAATGGCTCAAAATATCAGAAGATGTAAAATTGCATCTCTGTCCTTGTATTTCCTCACATCAATGCCAAATCCAATTCATTTCTTCAGGTCATGACTGCACCAAGTAAAAGCGGAGAATCAAACACGTTACTGCTCTAACATGACTGTTTGGTGGGGGCTGTAGTTAGCTTGCACTGTGACAGAGTGTGCCATGTAGCAGTAAAATATATTTGTACAGAAATTCATGAACAGCCAGCCTCTAACCATAGCTGCCCTGGGAATCTGCACTCACCATCTGAGTCCTTGTAATAAGTTAAATCGTTTAGATTGTTTGGCTGTTTTTGAACTTGACGTGACAATGAAATTAGCAGTCACTAAAGTAAAAGGGATGCTTCTCTCTCTTTCCAACTCTCGTTCTCTAGTCTATCGAACACACGCTGGATATTTAACAACTACAATTTCATTAAAACTCAGGAAGAACTGCTGCATTATTGTGTCATGCAATCACCCAGGTAAAGTTAACATGCCTATGTGGTTCTGCACATACAGTGGCTTTACTTATGTGTGGACAAACTATATATATATAGTTCATCATGTTGGGAAATACGCTTCTTCAATTTAATCCTGTGTCTGTTGAGTATGGAGCTGGAGTCAGGATGTGGTTAGCCTAGCTTAGCACAAAGACTAGACGCAGGGGAAATCAGCTAGCCCGGCTCCAAAGTTAAAATAAATACACCTACCAACATCTGTAAAGCTCACTAAGCCACGTTTCCACCAAGAAGTTCCTGTTCATTTTAGTCCTGTTACTACTTTTCAAGGAACTAAGAGGTTGCCTCAGCCCATTGTTGTTTGAGTTTCCATAGTGGACTTAAGACCTGCGAATATTAGACAAACAACGTCTCGCCCCAGAGGTAAACACACTGCAGCCTGAAGCTCAGTGTGCCTGCTCCATAGTATTTACTGATGCATGTTGAATGTAATGTCTGTCTGCACATAGAATCATTGTGTGAGTGTTTGATAGGTATTTATTTGTGCTTTAGAGCATAACCACCATGAAAATATCAGAAAAAAACTTCCCTCTCATTTACAGCATCTATTTCTCTTTTTCTCTGTTTTTTTTTTTTATGATTCTGGAAAAACCTGACTTTACTTTCAATGTTATCAAACAAAGAGAAATGCTCGCCCCTCCTAGAATGGTCCTTAATCCATTCTAGAGCACTTACTTGTTTCTATGAATGACGCAGTAAACGAGTTGAAGCAGAGACGCTGTGTGTGTTTGACGGATCAGCGACAGTCATCCCTGCAAACCCCACTTCAAACATTCCTGTACTTTCAGAAGGTACTACCCCCCAACCAGGGCCTTTTTGAGGGTGTCCCCACAATATAATATACAATATACAATACAATATAATACAGGCCCTAGACCTGCGGTTAAAACGCAATGAGTTCCTCAAAACGTTCCTAGTCACTGGGGAAGGTTTTAGCATTTGTTAAGGGGCTTTAGTGAGCTGAAGAGATGTTGGTGTATTTTTCTTTTACTTTGGACAGGGCCAAAGGTAGCTGATTCCCCCTGCTTCCAGTCTCTGTGCTAAGGTAGGTTTACCACATCCTGACTCCAGCGCTTCTATTTAACCACAGACATCCTAACTCTTGGGGGAAAAAAAACATATAAGTGTGTTTCCCAAAATGTTGAAATATGTATAGCCTGTACTAATATGTGTGATTTTACATTTGGCACAATTTAAGTGTTAACGTGAACAGTGTATTTTCACATACATGGGTTAACCTGTGCATAAATGTGTGTTTGTGTTATGTGTGCATGTTTTTAGTATCAAATGTCGGTGTAACACCCATTTAGACCGTTGTCGACACACAGCTCCCTCTCTAATTGGTCAGCTGCGGCTGACACCACGTTCTGAACAATGGCCACTGCTGCCTCTCGAAGATCCCTCTTCCTCATCTCCTCCTCCTCCTCCCAAACTCCCTGGTCACATGACTCTGCACCATCGTGACAACCTCTGTTTTGTGGAGACTCCGCCTCCCTTCCTTCCCCCTCCTCCTCCCTGCTAACGGCTAGTGCTAGCTCAGGTTCTTGACAGCTGGTTTTAGTTTGTTTACTGCTACCGTTTATTAGTGCTGGCGCTTGTTGTTGTTGTCTGTTGTTAGTATCTCCTTCTTTGCTGCTGGTGCTGTTTTGTGTCTCATCAGAGTCCCGGTCGGCGTGCTCTAACTCACCGCTGTTCACGGCTGTGGCATTGATGATGTTGGCGTTGCTCTCTTCTTTCGCTCCTCCTGCCTCTTTGCTCTTCTTCACAGGGCTGCCCCCCGTCATCTTCTCCTCCTCCTGGTGGTTGTGTTCGGCGTTCTCTTCCCCTGTGCCGTTGGAGCAGCCGTTCTCCCCATTGGTCACGGGAGCTTCAACTGGCATCTTCTCCACCTCCTTTGCCGCCTCCCCTCCGGTCTCCACCGCCGGCGTCTTCTCCTCCTCCCCTGCATCTTTGTCATTGGTCTCCTTGGCCGCTGTGTCAACTTCACCATCAGCAGCTCCTTCCTCCACTGCCTCTTCTCCCTCTCCTCCCTCCACGGCCTCCTCCTCCTCCTCCTTGGCACCCTCACCCATGTCCACACTAGTGGACTTGCCCTTTCGCAGGATGAAGTTCTTCAGAGAAACTGCGCGGCCAAAATGTGTGCGCTTGACCTTGGCTGACTTGCCGTCTTTGCCTTCCTCTGCTGCTCCATCCTCACCTGCAGGGAAGAAAAGAGTTCAGGGTTAAAGCTTCCTTATGACGAATGAGATTTTCTTTGATTACCTCTGAAAGGTAATCAAAGGATCACAAAGGATTCAAATAAATTAATTGATAGGTGAGTTTATGATTTTCCCAAGCATAATAATTAGTATACTGGTAACTAAATTTAAGGCTGCCTTAATACATTTTTAGCCACTAGGGGGAAATAAATAAATCTAGATATACTGACACATACAGCCACACCTGTCACTGGCTTATTAAATTGGTATGGATGAAGATCGTGACCAACTGAACACAAGTCCAGTTTTTACTCTACTTTTAGCTCCTTTTTGGTCTCAATGTAGCAACTCTGCTGGCTCTTTAGCTGCTAAAGGCTCAACTTTCCTCACCAGCCAAATTGGATTTAAAAAAAAAAAATCGATATAAAGAAATCCGATTTGAAAAAAATATATGATTTGCAATTTAACAACTCTGTATTGTATCTACTTTCAAGCAACGCCGGTGCACAGTAAGCACCTCATTTGCCCATTTTTTTTATCTCACATTCTTTACGGGAAGATGAGCTGTGCTCGTCACAAAGAGGAATTTAGGTTGAAAGTGAATACGTTTATACCGATCTCCAACCAAAATGTAGATATTCTCTCTTGAAAATCAGTTTAAAAAATGAGCCCAGGTTTCTGTATTTTTGAACCATTTTCTGTATGCAGCCAGAGAGCAGAGAGGCAGCTAAATTTAGTCTTTGCTGTTGACTGAAGCCAAAGTGTGACTAGAATTTCACATCAGATGTTGAATATTTTATTTGGGACAATGTTCAATTACATTACCTCCCCCAGAGTTAGCAAGCCATTAACTCCTGTCTGTGCTCCCTGGACAGGGACACACGAAATGTGTGTGAACACGGTGTCAGACTGTGAATGTTTGAATGGTGTCCATGGTAAACTCTGTGTCTGGCCTTCTCTAAAGGGTCACATAAATCTGGAGGGGGGTCATGAGATGATTAATGGTGTAAAGTTTTGCTACACTCTGATCTGTGGGTTTATTTGAGAAATATTGGATAATTTAACCTTTTTGTGTTACAAACAGTTGTTTGAAAGAAATCGGAGATGTTTAGAAATGTGGCCCCAACCAGATGCTGTGTTTTGGTACAAAGTCACAATTTCTGTCATCTAACCTGTGGCTGCAGCTGTAGTTGCATCCTCCTCCCCACTGGGGGCGCACTCTGTGTTGGCACGTTTGGACTTGGGGATGACGCGCTTCTTGAAGGAGGTCCAGATCTCGTTGGCATGTTGCGTCACAGTCACACCTCCCGCCGTTGCTGCCTTCTCCTCCTCCCCTCCCTCAGCCTTTTCCTGCCCTCCCTCCATCTCAACCTCCTCTGCTCCTCCCTCTGCCTTAGCCTCCTCTCCTCCCTCATCTCCTCCCGCCGCTGCCGCCTCCTCTGGCTTTGTGTTGTCAGCAGAGTCTTTGTCAGAACCCTTGGCCTTACCGCTGATGCCAACCATAGATGTGTCCCTCTTCAGGCCCTGGAAGGTCCAGGAGCGTTTCAGCTTCCACCTTTTCTGCCCCGACTCCTTGGAGTCCAGAGTGGAGGAGTCTCCGCCTCCTTCTCCTCCTTCAGCTCCATCCTCCTTAAGTTCTTCTCCTCCTCCTCCTCCGCTCTTCTTGTGAGCCTTCTGAGCCATGAGCTTCTTGAAGGAGTGCCAGCGCTTCATGTGCTTGGTGGCTGCCGAGGAGGACGATGCTTTCTGTTCTTCTTCTGCGCCTCCCTCTGCACCTCCCTCTGCGCCTCCCTCTGCTCCTCCTGCTGCTGCACCCTCCTCTATGGTGGAGTCTGCAGTGGTGTTAAGTGCTTCAGGATCTTCCATCCGGTCCAAGGACTTGGATCGGACCATTACTTGTTTCTGGGGTTCTGCTGCGGCGCCGTCCTTCTTCTCGGTGCTGCGATGGGAGAAGATCCTCGCCACCGGCTTCCTAATTAAATCTCGAACTGTGGATTTAGCCTCGGCCGGTTTGCCCTTCTCTGCTTTCTTCTCCTCCTCCTTCTCTCCATTTTCTGGAGCTTTCTCTATCGCTGTACCTCCCTCTGCTCCGCCCTCAGCTGCTGCACCCTCCTCACCTCCTTTCTCTCCCTCTTTCTCCCCTCCTTCAGTGGCATTCTCTTCTCCTCCTCCAGTGGCTGTGCTCTGCTCTTTCTTCTTCCTTCCCCCCATCACCTTCCCCAGGCCGCTCTTGTTGAGGAAGGAGTCCAAGAACGAGGTCTTGGGCTCAGTAGAGGAGGCGTTTTCCGAACTCTGAGGAGGAGCTGCCTCCCCAGTCGCTGCTGCTTCTCCCTCCTCGGCTCCTGTCACCGCCGCTGTGTCGTTAGTCACTGTCTCTTTGTTATCAACAACCTCGCTGTTGACAGCGGTGCCATCTTTATCGACAACTTCACTGTTGACAGTCTCTGATTTTGCGTTGGCGTCTTTAGCCTGTTGCTCGGCCTCCGCCGGCTTGCTCTCCGGGGTTTTCCCGTCTTCCTGGACCACCGGCGCCGCGCTGGCCTCCGTCGCCGCCATTTTGGAAAGGGAAAACAAACAACAACAAAATAAAAAGTGTGTTCTTTCCTTCCTTCCCTGGCCTTCTGCCCTCCTCTTCCTCTCTCTTTCTGTTTTTTTTTGTTCCTCCCGCTGTGGTGGCGCTCTCAGGTCATGGAGAGCAGGGTGGAGAACAGTGATGAGGAGGAAAGATACTCAGCATCCTACTAGTCCTCCAAACTCCTGCAGAGAAAAGAGGGATGAGAAGAGGGGCAGAGAGAGAAAGAAGCGCAGATGGTTAATAGCCTGAATCAACACCATAGACACTCAATTAGTCTAGTCTAGACTGTGCATTGAATGGGGAATGAAATATAACAAAATAGAGAATCTCAGAGGGAAGTGCAATGCAATTATGATGTTTCCTAATCAGTCACACTTCCAAAATTCACACCCTGTGTGATCTGCTGTGGGACACACACACTCGTACTTTTTGAAATTACATGGCTCAAGAGGTTTTTGGAGATGCAAAATGTGCACCACACAGCAGCAATAAAAAGGCCTCGCTTCCTAAAAGCCTCATTATTATTCTGTTCAGAGGTTGACGCTTAACTTTCATCAGTTGGTGTTTCAAAACCACAGATGGACGGCCCTGAGCTGGTATTTGTCCAGAAATGTAACATTGTTTTGTGTTTGACAGTCTCATCCAGCTCAGAGACCTTATTTAAGCAACATGGCGATTCATGGGTTGAATGTTCATTCAAGGGATTTGGTATCGCACGGCCATAAAGTTGACTTTCTGATACAACTAAAAACAGAATGGTCACACTTGAGAGAGTTTTTGTCAGTAGTATGGGTAAACCTCTAAAAATATTGGATGCTATGTCCATTAGCACCTTTTGTTAGACTCTCCTTCCTTGGTGTATCCACAAAACACCCACATCTTTCAAGGGTTCATCC
This sequence comes from Anarrhichthys ocellatus, assembly GCF_004355925.1. Lineage (NCBI taxonomy): Eukaryota > Metazoa > Chordata > Actinopteri > Perciformes > Anarhichadidae > Anarrhichthys > Anarrhichthys ocellatus. The sequence continues at coordinate 802,156 of NW_022280094.1, forward strand.
CATCATCAGGCTTGATTTCCTAGACTTGACAAAGATCCTCTATAGCACCAGGAGACATTATAGTTCCAAAGGGTGGTTTCTACTGAAGCCGTAAATCTTTAGAAACGCCTCAAATATTTCATATTTATAATAACATGTCACCCAGTGCAACAGTGCGTTGATGTGTTTTTAAAGGAGCTCTATGGCACAGAGCAAGAAGTTATATCAGCCTTTGATACCCGCACATTACTATAGCATTTTCATGGGATTTGTTGACAATAAGAAAAATATACCAGACTTCTCCTTTAAACGCTGCTGCTTGGTTGTAACACCTTTGGAGAATTTACTGAATGAATCAGCAGATCAATGAATTTGTGAGTCACACACTGATGCTTTTCAGTTGTGTGAAACTGTGAAGAGTCCAGACGTTTAGTGAATTCAGTCACACACTCTCCGAGGAGAAGGTGAGTGAGTCAGACTGCAGGAGGCAAAGAGATGCAGAAAGAGAGGCACTCGGGTGGAGAAACAATCACACAGGGGAGATGGAGGGGCAAGTGAGGGAGGAGAACACAGACAGACAGAGAGAGAGAGAGAAAGAGAGAGGTGTAAACACATACATCACATGCTCCAGATAATCTCACTATGTTGTTGCCACAACTGACTGACTGACTGACCAACTGGATGGCTCACTGGTCGACCGAACGCCATATTGGCTCGCTTGCTACACTGGCTGCCTGTTAGATTTACTGTTTGATTCACTGACTGGCTGGCTGGTTAGTTTACTCAGTTCAAACTGTTTAATCAGTCAGAGCACTCCGGTAAAAACTAGAATTACCACCTCCGCCAACCAGTCAAGTTGCAGTGTACATCCATGTCTGTCCAAATCATTTTATCTCTTACTCAAATCAGCCTTCATGATTCCTATTTCGTTGTCTCACTGGTACCTGAAACAACACCGCCAACCACCACACCAATAAATGGTAATGGTAAATGGACTGTACTTGTATAGCGCTTTTCTAGTCTTTCTGACCGCTCAAAGTGCTTTCACACTACTTGTCATCATTCACACACTGAGGGCTAAGATACACCTGCCATCAGACTATCACATTCACACACATGCACAGCTACGGGAGTAATGTTGGGGTTAAGTGTCTTGCTCAAGGACACATCGATATGCGACCAGCGGAGCCGGGGATCAAACCACCGATCCTCTGATTGAAGGACGACGCTGCTCTCCACTTAGGCCATGTCCACACTACTCCGTTTCCATTTGAAAAGGCATATGTTTTGCTACGTTTACACTGAGCGTCCACACTACGCCGGAGTTTTCGAGCACCGAAAACGGAGGAGTTTGAAAACGCTCCCGAGGATGGATACCTTTGAAAACTCCGGGGCTGTGTCTTCGTGTGGACGGTCGAAAAGGGATACGTTTAGAAACGATCACGCCCACACCTGCGTTCGCTACTCCCTGATTCGTCACACACCTATCACGTGACCGTTTCCCAGAAGATCACAAACAACAACTTTGATTACAGATCGACTACCAGGTCAATTCAACATGGACAACTGATTACAGGTGTTGCTGACCTTGTTGTCTTTACTAGCAGCTGTTCAGTTAAAGTCTGCATTTCTGCAGAGAAGCAGCTGTTAATGGAGCGATTAGCGAGCGGTGTGTCCAGCGGCGTTATCAGACCTACGGAGCGGCCGTCTGAAGTCACGGTTATCGGCTTTAGAGAGGGTGATGGACAAAAAACGGAGGACTTTCCTTTTCTTATTAATGCTTATTTTGTTCTGCACAACTATTGTGAAGTCCACACACATAAACTATAAAGGAACAAAACATGAATTGCTCTCCAGTAGGACAGAGACTTCAGACACCAGCAGAGCTACGAGTGAGAACAGAAACAATGAAACCGAGGGAACGAGTGAGACAAGTGTTGACCACATTTATGGACCCATAATCTAGTAAACCATTATGTGTAAGTGTTAATATTCAACTAAATTTGATGTGTGAGAGAGATAGAGCAAGACCTGCAGTGTTGTAACTAAGTCTGAAAAATAAACCTTCTAAAACCAGAGCCAGTTTTATGTATATTATCTGGAAAAATAGAGAAGACTTGCTGCTCACCAGATAAGGCACCGGTTTGCTCCAACTGAACAACATCTTAAACCCTCTGCACTAGCACACCTCCGAGGTCGGAATTGGGTGGAAGGCCTCGACAATTTCTGTGACTTTAGAAACACAATCCATGATTAGCAAGCTGTGTGGAGGCGAGAAATTAGGCTGGGTTTAAAGTTCTCTCTCAAGCTACCTTTTTCTTTCTTACAGAATTTCTATAGCAAATACTTGTCCAAAAGGGTGTGCCGTTTCCCCCATAAGTGAATATTTATTAAGACTTGTTTCTCTTTTCACCACAGAATGTGGCCGTATAAATCCTTTTGCCTGACAGTGTAGTCAGATGACACGTTGTATGAACTAGTTATTATCAAACACACCCCCAGCATTTAAATCCAAGATTCTACACAGGGCGGAGGACCGGACGTTTGGATTCAGCCAAAGCTTGTGTCTTAAAGTGTCCCAAGAGGCAATGGGAAAAAGTAGTCTGCATATGTAGGAAATGGTAGCTCAGACAATACAGGAGGCGACTGATCACCTCAACCATGAATTCACTGGTTTCAAGTCATTAAAACGCATTTAATAAAATCATAAAAATTGCAGCTTTAAACAGAATTTATAGTATTAATACATGTGAGTTTCTCCTGGATTCTAACCAGCTTTGAGGCACGTTCAGTCACACGAGACGAAGCTTGTTTTGGTTTCTCTTTATTTTGGGTTGATTATATTTGCTCTTGTTGGGTGATTACGCTGCTGCAGCAGCAGAGGAGCATTAGCGTGTTGGATGGTGGATGTGAGGCTGAAGCCCCGAGGTGTTGGAACGGCATCAGACAGAGGAGGACGACAAAATGGAGGGATGGGATGAATTGGGGGGAAGAAGAGGAGGGGGTGCAGGATTGGGAGGAGGAGTGGTGCAGACATGGGCTCATTGCGAATTGTGTTTCAATTCGTCTGTCTCTCTGCCTTTCATTCTTCACCTCCGTCTGTCTTTGTCACTTTCTGACTGTCTCCATCCTTTTTTGCTTGTCTTGCTTTTCCTCATCTTTACCTATGTCTTTCTCTATCTGTCTCATTTTACCTACCGTTTCTTCCATCGCTGCTGAGTCTCTCTTTCTTTTCTTTACTCTTTGCCTTTTTCTCTCTGGCTTTCCTCTTATTCCATCTCCATCTTATTTTCGGTCTTCCCATTGACTTTCTTACTCTCTCTTCCTTTTCGTTACCATTATCATCCTCTCGCCATCTTTTTTTGTCCTCTGCATTTGTTGTCTTAATCACCAATACGTCCTCTATCCATGTTTCTGTATCTCTCTCTGTTTGTGTCTCTCGATTTGTCCCCTCCTGTCAGTCTTTATCTCTCATTTTGTGCTTCAGTCTTTCTGTTTATGACCTCTCTGTCTGACTGACTCTCTTCCGTCCAAAATTCATCATATTTAACTGATCATAGCAGAGAGCAAAGACCGTGCAAATGTTCCCATAACCCTAATATATATAGTCACATTTAAAAAAGAGAATCAAGGACACACTGTGTCATTAAAGTTCAACAGGTTGAAACCAGGTTCCCATCTAACCTGTGCCGCCACCTTTTGGCAAGGAAAGTAAAAGCTGCTTTAGTTTAAACAGGCATTGAGCTGTGTGTGACAATTTATATTGTACTAGTTATACTTGTTAAATGGAGATTACTTTCTGCTATACAGTAAAGAGAATCTGTCCTGGTTTTTTTTTGTTGGATGTCTGAAATAAGGTCTGTGCTTAGCACAAGCTTTCTTCCGATGTTCTGTTATCTGACATTAAATGAAACAATAAATACCACACTCGTGAATTTTGAAAAGTGTCTTAAGAAAGGTTGATGTATGAGACTACTATGTGTCACCAGGCCTAACACTAGCCCGCCTTTAGCTTAAAAGTGGTGATGTGAAGTCATGCAACATGTACTACCTTTATACTACCATTGGCTTTTTACTTCTGGCAATTGCATTTTTGCTTCAAAAATCATTAAAAAGTGTTATTTTCCTGAAGCGAACATGTAGGTTTTATAAACAGATTTTTTTATCAACTCTTTTTAAAAAAAGATTCTGCTGTTGTTCTTGAATGCACTCTTTATGAAATAAGTAATTGCTGCTAGTGACATTGGGATCTTAAAATTGTTTCCACAGATTAAACTGTGGATTTGACGTAGCTTGTCAATGTTAAGCGAGATTCAGGCGGATGCCGCCCCAGTTAACATCATCAACCCTATTCCAACCTGCTGCTGAGTTAACTCAAGCTGGTTTCACTGATGTTTAGAAATAATAACACATTTCTTTTTCAAAACCTTCCAAAGCCAACATCTGGTGTGTTCACACATGCAATTACAAAGGGACAAGTAGCAGGAGGAGGTCAGTCACTTTCTCTGGAGGACTGATACTCAAGGAGGCAGTTGCAAAATCACAGCGACTGCCCAATCAGTACTTAATATGTAAATGATGATGTCACTGCTTGTATAATACAAACTGAGTAAACTGCCTCTTTGTATTTGTTTACAGCCAGAAGTTGATTTGTATTTATATTTCTGGAGTGTGAGACAACATTCAAGTCTCTCTCCTAGAAACAAAGTTTATCTACTAATTTGCAACTGGAAATACATTTAGAAAAAAATGCAATCATTAGATATTTTTTGTTTTTTCATCAACATAATGAGAATGTATCTGCAATGCCACAAAATGTCCACTGACAATGGATCTGTAGTGACGAATGCATAACTAGTCATTTCTGTAGCCATGTTTAGGTACCTCTGATCCATACTATGGAACCTGATCCATAGTATGGATCAGGTTCTGAAAAGACAACACATTCCTACAACTCAGAAAGCAACACCTCATATACTGTCGTTTATACTTCACAGAGCCAACAACTTATCAATATTAACATCATTTTTAGGAACACAGGGTTACAATATTGAATTTTAGCTGACAGGCGACACACGTCGTAAATGCAAAACCTCAATAACAGCATCTACAAGTATCACATCAGCCACCCAGTCGCCACAAAAAATGGTGGCGTTTTACGTTTCCGCACACCATGAATATGTTGAATGTCGACGTTTTTGCTTTCAGTCAGAGCAAGTGACGTAGTGTATTGAGTGACCATTATTGAAAATGACATGGTAAAAAAGTTACGTAATAGCAAGCAAGCCAGTGGAGCACAGTCACATCCTCTACTAAGGTAGACATCACTCAACTATATTTTTACATATCTAATAGCTGTTTGTTGCTTTATGAATGTACAGAATGTTAAATACAGCTCCTTTAAGGTTAGAAAAAAGACAATAGTTTGTGTTAAAATAATAACCTAACAACGGTCACGTAACAACGTAATACCAAAAAATAAGAACTGCCCTTAGCAGACTTTAACTTGTGCTTTCACACAGGACACTAACAGATGTCTCCTGGGGGAAAGTTCTGTGTTTTTTCACCCACCCTCCTTTCTAACTTGTTATACTCATAATTATACCATGTAACTTTCAATAAAGCGGCTAGATATAGTGAGTCACTTGCTCTGACCAAATGCAAAAACGTCCACATTCAACGTATGCGTGGTTTGCAGAAACGTGCAATGCTAACGTATTTTTTTTCCTGGCGACTGAACTACCATTTCCTCTACAGCAGGGGTCGTCAACGTTTTTCAGGCCAAACTGATAGAGAAATGGAGCAGGGACCCCGACTATATACAGTATATTGTATAAAATTGTGTTTTATATTAAATGGGCCTAGTACCGTGTATACCTCTTTATTGTGCATTCAATACTAAGCTTTTCAAATAATACACAGGTTCATATATTCATGTTTTTATTTTAAACATGTGCAAGGTACAGAGAGTAGGGAGGCCGTGCGACTGCCATTTATAAACAGCTGATACCAATGCCAATATCAACATTGTCTGTCAATTGCATGATAATCATGCATACAAGCTATTCAAACTGATGTTTTAAACATAAATGTGGAAACGAAAAATGAGTGATGGCCTATTAGTGCCACTGCCATGCATAAACATACCTGTTATCTTGCAGACAATACTGAACTATTAAAATAATGGACAGATTCATGTTTAGAGAAAAAAAAAAAAAATTTTTTTTTTTTAAATTGTCTAATCAACCAAATATTTCGTGGACCCCCTGCAGTACCTCCGCAGAGCCCCTGTTGAACACCTCTGCTCTACAGTGTTAATAGTTCACTACATTAAACCAGTAACAATGACTTGTCAGGCACTTTTTCACAGATGCACTCTGTTTATATTAGGTTTCAAAGTTCTGGAGGCAAAAAGCTTCTGCTGCAGATGACTTTCTTATTATGTGAGGACTTTCAATGCCTCATGGGTGCATTTACAGCTGCATGTGTTTTTACTCTCTGATGGCAATCTAATCCTCCAGTTAATGCAGCTATAATGTGGGTCAATAGGGAGGTGGCTGAGTGGCCAATCAGTTTCCCTCTTCACACTTTGATAATAGTCCTCATCTTCACACCTTCCTCTTATCAACATGTACCGTACTCAACCCTGTGCATTCACACACAAACACACAGCTTTGGTTCTTCAGTTTAACCTTTCGTGGTGCAGATGTGCAACCTTTCAGGGCCTGAATATGGAAACAGCCTTCTGTGAAGGTGACACGTGGGCTGTTTGAGATAGTTAAAAAGCAGAATGTGAGTTAAGATAGAACTTTATTTATCCAGAGGGAAATTGTTATGCAACAGTTCCAATGCAAAGTAGGAACGATTACAAATTCCAGAAGGTCCCATTTTCACTGCATGATGAGACATTACAAACAGCTACAGTCAGACTATATCATGCACTCAATAGTATAAGTCATACTCTTGAATTACTTGATTTCTTCCCTCTAGTTAAAGAGTTTTTCCCTTGAAATACTACATTTTGGCCAAACAAATAAAGTATAGTGAGCACATACATTTTGAATTTGAGGCAACGATTTGTATTATTATTCTTTTTTTATCCCCAGCATTACCTGCTATGGGCTCAGTAGGTTCCCATGGACATTTTGAATTAAGTGCTTCTAAATAAAATCTGAGGCCGGGTGTCACGTTGTTTTTCACCACAAACAAAGTTTCTATTGAATACATTTTTGAATTGAACTGAAGTGCTGAATGTGAATCTAAATCTTTGACACAACAACTACACTTCTCATTTCTAGGAAAAAACTGCTGCTCACAAACAGTTCCACTCATGTCAGTCCAAACTGACAATCACCAGTTTGTTAGTGTGACAGTGATGCACGAAGCTCCGACACTTTGTCCTAATCAGAACATACTGAAAAGTAATCAGGTAAATAACGTTATGGTGAGTTTTAATTTGAAATGCAAAAGAGCAAAAGCATAGCAATCAATTATCAATATCAGATATTTACACTGATGTCCAACATCCAGTTTGATATAAGTGAGTCCAGACAAAATATTGATCAGGCAGAAAGTTTTGGTCAGAAGGAAAGAAACTATATTTGGTAAGGGCGTTGGATGCCTTTTAAATTTAAAAAGGATTTTGCATAATGTAGCCATAATGACACTGAAAAAAGCCTTAATATATGTAAAGACCACTGAAGGTGACATTTCCGGTGATGTATGGAGTTGTACTTGTGAAATATGGAGCTGGGAACATCAAGTGTCTGCAGCATTTTGTAATAAAAAAAACATCAGTCAAATTTAACGAAATCAGGCCTGCAGGAAAACTGCTCCGCTCCGGTCCGAGCGTTCACACTTCACGGAGCTGTCGGAGGTTCACTGATAAAGAGCTGGTAGACATTCAGCCTCTCGCTCCACAGTAGCTGCTGTGGGAATTGAACCTGTGACCTGTCAGACAGAGCCCAAGCTGAACGGAAACTGTGTCCGGACAGAGATGAGAGCGGGTCGCATTCATTTGTGCGGTTTATAAACCGACTCGCATTAAATCAGGTCTTTCACAGCGATCCTGTGACCAGATGAAAGATCGCAACAGAGAGACGATCTGAGGGAAGACATGGGAATACGTTTCCCAGGACTACGTTATATAATTAGCATGATCTACTATATGACAAAATCTGACACTAATTGGAGGGGAATTTACAAATTAATGTGCTTCATTTGTACAGAAAATGTGACAAAAAGCATTTAAACCCAATTAAAAATGTATTACCAATATTTGTTGAATATTTTTCACAGTCTAATGGATAACTGCATCATTATGGAATCCATGCTATAGTAATTTAGAGTCAATCTGCTGTGTCGGCTCCCTTATTTGCCTAAATGTAACCATATCTTAAAGGCATCAGTGTGCTTTAAAGAAAGTTATTCTCGGATCGTCTTAAGGGTTCAGGGTGCTCCCAATGGGCTGTATGGGTATTTTTCTGAAGAATGAAAAAGAAAGCCAGGGAGAGAAGTTCAAACCTCAGCTGCTTTCTCTTCCACACACCGGACCAATCTGCTGAAAGGGGCTGCCGGTTTTCCCCACTCCAGTTTTGCAAAGACAGGGGGGTACGGGGGTTCAATGAGCTGACAAGCCTTTTATTTGAACAGCAAGTGAGGAAATGTTCTCTGAAATAAACAATCCCAAAATCGCCTGACAAGGACCAAGAGTGCGGAGGTGTAAAATCAACCTCAACCTTTCTTTCTTCATTCTGCATCTTCGAGGAGAGACTGTTGGAAAATGTGCAACATTATCCCTATTTGTACAATTCCGTGTGTTGAGACTTTAAAGACAAAATTCTTGCAGAGGGGAGGAGGATATGACTGCAGTCCATATTTCCGTCTGATTGGTCAGTCTTGGTCATATTGGGGGAACATAACACATCCTACACGTAGGGCACAAGTGGCTCAAGACTGAAGAGCAGCAGAGATATCACAACCTGACCAAAACACGTATCACTTCTATTTAGGATGAATTAAATCTATTGATGTTGAAAACAGGAATTTAAACCAAAGCCTCCTTTACTTTCACAGCTACACAACAAAATCCCAGAAACAAATCACTATAAAAAATCGAATCAATTGTTCACTGGCTCGAGGCCAAACTGTCAACTGCCAAATTTCACGGAGAGCTGCTCAAAAGGTTTTAGAGAAATCCTGCTCTCAGACAGACAAACTGATCTTGCAGCAGCTCCTGCTGATTCAGGGGATTGAATGGTACATGCAGTGTAATACTCATACAGCAGCTGCCTGTGTAATGATATCTCTAACAATGCTTTCTGCACAGTTGCCTCGAAGCAGCAACGGCATCTCATCTCTACTGTTGCTGCTTTAACCGCAAACTGTTCTGCAACAACTGGGTTTTTTTGACACAAAAATGGTCATGATTATTAGGAAACATCAAGAATAATCAAAAGATCTCATTAAATCATTGCTTTGGGAGTTCATTTGATCTTCAGCACAGCATTTTGTATTGTAAAATGATGTCTAATATATATCATATTTTTTATGTCTAATCTTTGTTCTTTTCCCTTCAAAAACAAAGGCTCCTGTTTGGATGTTCTGGACAAAGCTGAGAGATTGATCCAGACCCTTATAAACAATGATGATGTACTACGTAACACATGCAGTTTGGCAACAGAGGTAGGGCAGAGTGCAATAGCTTGTCGAGCTATGCAAGGGCATTAACCACCAAAAATGGCGAACGCAACCTAAACAAAAACCTAAATAACCGTGTGCTTTTAGTGAGTGTGTAGAATACACTAGCAAGTAGCCCTATATATATATATACTGTATATATATATACATGTATTTGGTGGATAAACCCAGCGTGTACTGTTACACCACCACAACCACGTCTGTGGTCATGTACAGATCGTCAAATACCATGACATAGACTTACAAACACAAGCATTTCCGGTCCAGTGGTAGTCGACACGTATTGCAGCCATAGAAGCCAGTGGTGTTTCAGTGAGTGACGGTGTGAACTGAAAATTTCTAATATAATACTCATCTGTGTTTATTATCTACGCCAACCATTTATCTATACTACGAGCAACTACAGAAGCATTCAGCTGAAAGTCACCAATTAACTCAGTCACTCGTTAAACTGAAACACCTGTTGCTCTGAATCGGGTTGAGAGTGTCGGATTTCTGTGGAACTCGGCTGTTGGAATATAGATTTTGAAAAATGAACATGCAACAACCAACAACATTTTGATTATGGTAACAGTTTTTTAAGTTTACTAATTCATCTGGATGACTGGAGCAAAACGCCACTTCTGTTGCCAACATGTGCGCGTATATTTTCGATGGTGTTGGCTGTGAAAGGGTCCATAAAAGGAACCCTGGGACCCAAATCGATGGTGGCTGATTTACAATAGAACATTCTCAAAAAGAAAGCATTTGTTGATGGTCCTTTGTTAAAGATCTCTTCAATAATTGCAGAATAGTCATTCTCACCTATAAATTCAGGACTGCTTTGTGAAACAAATCAATCATCCCCATGTTCCATGATCGTGCACCCGCTAGAGAGCCTTTCGGCAAGAGCAGATCAGATTTTACTGTGTATGTATTGTACCCCATTGATGCAGTAGGAGGCTTTGCCTTCTCTTTTAAGCCTCCTAGGATTGATCTAGGAAGTGAGGTCTCAATGAAGGTGGTATAGAAAAGGGTGAATTATTTCACTGAAGAATGTTTTTTCTTGGAAAAGATTGAGCCAAGAGGTTGATTATAGACACTCCCTGTAGACGTACCCTTGGCACAGAGAGCAAACTCCCTGTTCTGAACATAGACTGTATATACAACCTGTAAATATTCAAACCCAACTCATTGAATACTGATGCGTTGGTAGTCTCTTCGAAGGCTGCAACTATCATTCATCTGATGCATTATTTTTAATTAACCATTCAGTCAGACATATTAGTACTGAAATGATTGGATTATTTATTGATCAATTGATTTACAGAATATTAATTGCCATCAATTTTGATAACCGACTAATTATTTCAGTCATTTATTCTGCAACAAATGCTAAACATGTTCTTACTGCAGCTTCACAATATGCGCATTTGCAGCTTTTCTGTTTTATATCATTGCAAACTGAGTAGTGTTGGGTTTTGGACTGTTGGTCGGACAAAACAAGATGTTTGAGGACGTCTCCTTGGGCTCTCAATATGGGTTGCAGCCCTATGTATCAGGTAATCGTTAAACCACATCCATAGTGAGTTCCCAGAGCCCAAGCTGACATCTTGAGATGTCTGGCTTTGTCCGACCAATAGTCAAAAAACCCAAAATATTCTGTTTACAAAGATATAAAGTAAAGAAAAAGAGCACATTTTCACATCAGGTAATCTGGAAGCAGGAAAAGTTTGACATTTTTGCTTGATAAACAAATAATCTGTTATCAAAAAGGTTTTTCAAGTCAAGTAACTCATCTTCTTGGCAGTCCCTTCTGTCCTGCTGCTGTTACAGACCTCGAAATCCTTTCACAAGCTGCTTCTTCTTTGGCCCAAACAACGATGGCTGCCAGAAATGGAAGCTGCTTCCATTTGTCTGGTTACTCGTCTTTTTCATATGCTGATTTAATCAGATCTGAGGCATCCAAAATGGACTACAAAATGTTGACATGGAGCGTGAATGAGCAAGCCTGGCGTGGTGTGATCAGCCCCGCCGAGCTTTAGGCAGATAAACTGTTGTTGTTGTTGTTGCTGTGGATTAAAGCCTGGTGTGTTCCTGCAGCAGATTGCCCTCGGAGAGAAGGGACAGGCCTTTTAGTGTAAAGGTATTAAACCCAGGTCTAATCCAGAACTAGGAGAGCAGCCAATTTAAACTGGATTCAGCCCATGGGACGACACATCACTCATCTATCCCTCTCTAGTCTCTAGGGCCTATTTTACAGTCTCTCTGTTGTTCTCTGAGATTCTCCCTCCATTATGTCTTTGATATGCTTTCATGTCCACCACCACCCTTTATTTTCACATATGATATTCAGTGACCTGGTGATATTTGATGTTTATCTTATTGTCAATAAATCTCATAAAATAATTAAAAACAACAACTGTATTCTGATATATCTTCTTCCTCTGTGCCACAGAGCTCCATTAAAAACGCATCAATGAGCCACACTGTTGCACTGGTTAACATGCTCCTTCATCACCATGAACTCACACACTGTAGTTTATTTTGACTCAATCCCACATACACCTTCCTGCTGCCACCAATACAGAAGCACCAAATGTGGATCGATCCGCTGCTGAAAAAAGTCCCCAAAGCAAATGTACTATTTCCTCCTGTTTGTTTGATGAAAATGACAGTGACGAGCAGTTTTAGGAGATTACTGATGAAACTATGTATTTGTGTTTTTAAAGAGTCATGTCATGTTAGATGAACAGAACAGGTGCTTATATGGAAATGGTGATGGCTGTTTTTCACTGTTTATAATATTAGATCTAGACTGATCAATTCGTCAATAAATCTGAGAAAACCATCAGGAGGTTAATCTGAACTAGAAATTCTGAGTCGCAGCTCTAAACATCTATATTGTTCTCTGTGATATTCTTTAATAAGTTGTTATGTTCTGTTATTCCATTCCTGCAGATGTCCTGGCCCTGTGAACATTTAGCAGTGTGTGTGTGTGTGTGTGATCCGTTTTTAATCCACAGTAATACTTTTTTTTTCTCAATATATGCCTTGAAGCCATTCGTCTTCTTTGCAGCTCTCGAGCAGTTTGAGCTGAATTGAAGGTTTTTTTTGTTCGGCTGTATGCCCTCATTACCATGCAGACCTATATTTTCAAAATTGAATTCACAAATTATCCCTGCTGTCGTAGTTTTTGTGGGGGGGGGGGGGGGGGGGGGGGGGGGGGGGGTGTTTTTTTGAGGGAAGAAAAAAAAAAAGTTTGGTGGGTGTGGTG
>NW_022280094.1:815189-837897 GCF_004355925.1 Anarrhichthys ocellatus
GGTGGGGGGGGGGGGGGGGGGGGGGGGGGGGGGGGGGCAGAGTGCGTGTGCATTATTACTCTGGGAAAGAAAGATTGAACTTTAGGGTGGATTGTTAAAGAATTTCTGTTTTGATTTAAAGAGAGCACATATAGAAATGAATAAAATGCCAGGTCATTATATAAGGGATCGTAGGCCAAAAGGGAAACAGACTGAAACATTATTTGCGCAAGCTTCTCGGGGCCCAATCCCTACGTTTTCCTGCCCTTTAGGTTGCAGGTACATTCACATATTCTATATATACTCAATATATTTAACAGTTTTGACCTATAGATGAAAAAGGCACGGCTCGATGGAAATGCCGGCTTGTTGGTTGGTCCATCACTTTGGTCCAGACTGATATATTTCAACATCAATAAATGGTTTGCCATGAAATTGGGTACAGATATTGAAGGTCTCTAGAGGATAACGTACAATGACTTTGGCGATGCTCCGATGTTTTCTCTTACTAGCGGTTCAAAGTTTTCATGTATTTAGTGAAATATCTCAAGATCTACTACCTGGACTGGCACAACATGTTATATTGATAGTCATAGGGCCAAAATAAAATTTTTCCAGTGCTTCAATTTATGACCAAACACCATCAAGTAGAATATTTGATCGTGTTAACATGCTAGAGTAAGATGGTGAATATGGTGAACATTACACCTGCTGTACATCAGCATGTTCGCATTGTGATTATATTGTGATGCATATTATCATGCTGAGATCAGCATTTAGCATGTGCCTAAGTAAAGCGCCACAGAGCCTTATATCATATTGCATTTAGAAATATATCAAAACTGAATAAATATCAAAAAGAAGGCTCACGACCCTCATGATTTTCTACTGTTTTTCATTGCTTTCTCCTGATTAATGACAAAAACAATGTTTTCTTTATCATTACCTGTTTTTGGCACTGTACGGCATGTATAAGCTCCACTCCATGATTTGCTGTTTTGTTTTTTGAGTCTGTTATCTGTTTTGTTAAGTGGTGAAACTTATACGCTGCCAATTTGGCCAGGACCTTTGTTAAACACATTCAGAATCTTAATGAGATTATCCTGGCTAAATAATTGTAAAAAAAAACAGAACCAAAATGTTGTTTCTGGCCGAGAGAGAGGTGCTCTCAACACAACAGTTTGAGCTGCACCCGCCGCTGGATTCAGCCCATCGTTGGGCTTTGCTCGACGCAGTGAAACGCTGTTGGGTTACTGCGCATGTCAAACAATGTGTTTCAGAGCATAAAGGTGAAATTGTTGCATTTTGTCTGAAAGGACCTTCAGTGAGTGTAAGGCAGAGAGAGAAATAGAGAGTACTAAAGAAATACTCAAGAAGGGGCAAAAAATGAATGAAGGAATGAATTAAAATGACATATTAGTTTATGCCAGAGAATCACAAAAGTTCACGCCATAATATATTATAATAATAATAATAATTATGTTTTAAAAGTATTCAAGATTTGCAGTGTATTGTATTATTTTGCTTTTTATTATCTTTCTTCAAACATCACCAGAATGCAGGAAACAAAGTCTCAGAAACTCAGATTCAAGTCCTGTGTTTGGTTGTATTTAAAGCCCAGATTGTGTCTTTAGCATGCTGGCCGGGCTGTGGGATGATGTAGCAAACACCTGCCGACGTGTCCTAGAGCAAAACCTTAAACCTGCAGACTGTAGTCCTCCTTCTTTTCTCTGTAGCTGACCTTCACCTCTGACCTCTGACCTCTGACAGTCGAGGGTCAAGAGAAAAGAGGATTTCCCTGCAGGGAGCAATAAAGTTTCAAATTACATGGCACTTGATTTAAGCCTGTTAAATCCATCAGAGGGATCAGAAGAGGCTGCACGCAAAGCATTCACACAGGTTTACATGTGAAGCAGGATATACAGAGAGCAGCTCAGAGCAGGGAAACACAGCCACCACACACCTCCAGAGCATGAAACATGAGTATGATCAGGTTCCAACCATCAGTCCTGGCTGCAGTCCGAACTGCTGAAATCCAGATTCTGTGTGCAGGTTTCATGTCATCCTCCAAATGCATCTGTGACTCCTGACTAAAGTCAACTGCTAAACTAACGAACACACATTCTCACAATTTCACATGCACAAACCACCGCTGAGTATTTGATTTATTATGTACTTCCTCCTAATTTCAGTGTATTTCCATTAGAAAAGAATGTGAGTGAAACAGTCATAAAAGAGCTGATATAGTCTGATCGAGCCGCTCTAGTCAAAGCGCCGTCCACTACATGTCAACATTCACTCATTCACACACTGAACTAGAATTTCTGAGGTCATAAGTAGTATTTGAGTAGAAATTTATGAAAACGACAACACTCTACATTGTATGTAGTCTTTCAATGTTTTAATGACTTCTGTAAATGTTATCTCCCTAAATGATGCTTAATACTGAACTAATTAAAAAAATTGTCCCCTGAACTGAGGGACTGAAATCTGAATATTTAAAGATTTTCAGATGTTCTTTCAGGTGTTTTGTTTTTAATGACAAACTGCAGAATGAATACAGGTCATGACGAACAGGGACCTCAAAGCAGCAGGAGTTTATCTCAGTATCCAACGTAAGAGAGATTTTCTCCATCAATATCTGTGCTGTAGCTGGAGAGATCAAACCTGGAAAATCAAATAATCTTCTTCCTCGTAGATGCAGAGAGCCTCAGGACTTTGGTTTGGATTAATAGGCTGTTAATTGACAGATTGCCTAACCTTTGAGCATTACTATTCAGTATTAGTTATTGTAAAGTGAATTTTCAAACCAAATTTGAGACATCTTTTCAACAGTTTGTCCCAATTACAAACACAACTGACCTTAATGTAATACTCATAATAGAATCACATCCACGTTCTAAACAGACCAATTGATGAATTTATCCTCTAGGTTTGTAAGAGTGATGCTTTAGTCAGGGGAAGAATGGCTGATGGATTTGGTGTAATAACTTTAAACAGTTTTCTGCACAAAAGGTAGAATATAATGAATCCATTGAGATCCATCTGCCAAAACTCAAACATGTCTTGTTACTGAATGTCCAACGTTGTCATTTTCCAAAAAGCGAAATATTTCCTTTTTTGTTGTTGCTACTGTTCGTCCAAATTCCAGCTCAGTCCTGATTGAATAAAGCCGCAGAAAAGTCTCCAAAACAAAAAACACAGCATTTGCAATTTGGAATCGGCTGGATGGCTGGAACTGTGGGCGACTGGAAGCAGAAATGCATCATGGACCCAAAGCTAACTGGACCTCCACCATTTTCTGTTTCCAAAAATCAATCCAACTGTGCACTTTCTTTCCCGATGTAACAATCAAACTGACTTTTCAAACTCTAGTCTGGTTCTTTCCAACCATCAGTCCTGTATCACATTACAGATGTTTTTCCATAAAGCCAAATAATTCACTTTCAACAAGTAGTTTCTAACATTTAAATACTCCCTATTACAACCGTTTTCCCCGTACGTTTTTAAGGAAACGTAATTGGTGCCAGGATTATGTAGATGGCATTGATGTTTTTTTGTACCTCACAGAAGTTCTCGGGACAGGCAGGACATTAACACCAAAGACCAGTCCACATCCTGAGTCCTGACGGGTTTTTCTACGTAATTTAGGCAACAAAAGCGCCTTGGTTTAGTTTAGGGAAAAATTGTGGATTCGGTTTTATGTTCACTCAGTAAAAATATTTTTTCAGAATTGAATGAAAACCACGAATCTGAACCATATTACAACTAAGCTTTACTTCTGCTTTCGTCGCTACGAGTGGATAGACATTTTTACAATTCGTAAACAATGATGACGTGTGCGCATGCAGTTTGGCAAGATGTCGAATGCAACCTAAATAAACTTTCCAGATCTGTGTCTAGTGACTAAGTAGAATACATTAGCAGGTGGCCCAATATTTAGTGGCCAGAAATATAGATGCATTTTGTGGAGAAACCCAGCATGTAACGTTACACCAGCGAGGCATTACGAGCCTCACAAGCCACCAGATACTTCAACTTTGTTTTCTGTGTTCATGTACAGAACGTCAAGTACCATGAGATTTAAAATGGGTGCTACAAGCATAAGCATTTCTGATCAGTCCAGTGGTAGTCAACATTTTTAATAACTTGCAGCCATAGCTGGTGTTTGGGTTTAACGAGTGACCATGTGAAGTAGTGACTCTCAGCAGAATAAGGAAAACAAATGAAATGTGTTGTCTGTGAGCCTTTTGAAGATAATCCAGATATCATTACGTTCCCTTCAAAGCGTATTTGCTGTTGCAGATTAGTTGTAAATCAACGTAATTTATGGAAGATGTGGTCGAAATTTCAGACGATCCTCCTTTTATCCAACATAAGTCTTTGACACCCACCTTTAGTTTATACATTGTTAAAGCTCAACAACCCAACGGAGGCTTAACACACACAGCATATTAACACCAAATCAGGATTACAGATAACTTCAGATTTGAATGGGGCTCATCAGATGCTCCAATGTTCAGGTTTTCCCGTTCAGGCCCTCAACTCTCACCCAGAACAGGCTTTCTCTTGGTCCTACCAGTCACCCAACAGTTCATCCACCTCCATCACACCACAGGCATTCCTCACAACAAGCCCCCAGTTTAAAGGCGCATTCTGTGTTTTCTTTTTTCGCCTCGCAGTCCATAGTGGCATCATTATAAGAGCCTATTATGGCGTTACAGAGGCCAACTCACAGACTAAATGCCTTGTTTCTGTTCGCCATGGGGGCCTTCTATAGAGCTGCAACTCCCTCCTTTAACAGAGAGGCCCCTTCATCACGCTGTCTCCTCCTCCTCCTCCTCCACTCATCCTCCTCACTCTCTTCTCCCTCAGACACAGACAAGCCTTTATCTGCCCATCATGTGCTCGCTCTCTCTTTCTCTTTTTTCTCTAGGCTGACCCTGTTTTCCACAGCGAACAGGCATGCCGGTTAGGATTTGGGGGGGAAACACACACACATGCAGAGCGAGGGGGAAGAGACTGATTTGGAAAGCCAGCTAAATATTTTATCCATGGCCACACTATCTGTCTGTGTAGCTTAATACCGATTTGATGTTATCTCCTAAGTCTTCCAGCAGAGGTTTTTTTTTCCATATTTTATTTCTGATCAAATAATCTCCTCTGTGCAACATCTCAACTGTGCACCATGTCATCCCGTTGTCTCTTCCAGCTCTCTGACTGGGAGACGTGTAGAAGTCGGACTGTATACACCTCAATAGAGAAAAATACACTCAGATACACTCTCAGAGCAGGAGGTGAAGTCTTCAAATCACTTATTTTGTCAGATATTCGATTTACGATCATGTGAAACACATAAAAACTGCAAATCGGAACCAGGGGGTGTTTGCTTGATAAATGGCTTAAACTTTAAGCCATTTATCAAGCAAACACCCCCTGGTTCCGATTTCTTATAATCATTTGATTGTTTAAGCCTTAAACAATCAAATGATTATAAAAAATCTGACAAAACTTATTTGACTAATCAACTAATGATGTCAGCACCAATCAAGTGTATCTCCAGAGAGACAGGTAACACAAAAGATGCAGGCTCAGATAAGATGGATTTCCACGGAGCCTACACTGATAAAACTCACAAAACAATTTAAATTTAAAAGAATTTCTGGCAACCAAAGACACGGTTGGCTTCCCCCTCCACTATATCAATAGTGCAAAGCACAGTAGGGCTTCATTTCCCCACATTCTAAGCTTGTCCAAATGTCTTCAAGCCGTCAAAACCTTCAGCAGGCCTGTTACTGAGCTTCGTTCACACTTTTAGCGCTTTATTTGAGACTGTATTTGAGTCTTATTGTCAAGGTTTCCTGAAATCACAATCTCAATTACAGGAGAATGTGTACAAAATGATGAACCATATTTTTTTCCAATGAATGTCTGTAATCCACGAGTAAACAGAGTAGAAGAAGAAATAGAGGTTGCAAAACCGGAAACAAAACAAGTTGCCTTCAGGTCTTTTTTTTCTTCAATTGAAGGAAATATAATATACATCCAGAAAGACGCTGACAGCAGAAACAGCTGACGAGTCATATGTGTTAAACAATCACAAGGTCAGAACTCATTTGGCTAAGGCATTTCCATAACCCATTTAGCGCATCAACTGTCTTTCGACAAAAAAACATCTCCATAATTGGTCCATGCAGAAGCTTGAACTGGCAACCCTTCAGTTCCCAAGCCAAGTCCTCACATACTGAGCTACTGACGCTGAATCACACAAGATCCATACTGGCATAAGTTTTTACACGCAGCCATTGAGTTTCCTTCATTTCTTCATCACAGTGAACACCGTCGTGGCGGAATTATGACACTGTAATGTGGTGATGGATTGCAGACTTTCACTATGTGTCTGCCTACAATGGCATACGGTACTTGACAACGCATTACGTAACTCCAGCTGATTTTTGCATATTGAAAAGGTCAGAAATCAGTCTGAATACAGATGCTTTGCAAAATGATCACACAAGTCAATGGGCTGAATATTCAGAGACACCAGTATTGATCATAAGTCTGGGGAAAAGGCAAGGGTGGCCACACGCAGGGAGACTCTACATTCCGATAACCCTTCATGGGGATGAAGTGAATTGCTTCTACACGCTGGTTTTATGTGGGATTTAAAAATCCTCATGATGTGCATGTGATGTGAAAAGAGCAGAGGCAAATGTGCTGTACATTACTGAGCAATTACGGCCGACGCCATGTTCCACGTCTAAACAACCATTTTCCTCCATCTGCTCGGAAGGATTTTTCGCAGCTAGCTGGTGTGCACATGGCCGACGCTGAATGCACCTCCTCCTCCTCATCACCTGCCTTATCAGCTCCATGTTTAGTTCATGCCCACAGAACTCGCATGTCTCTCCCATCTTTCCTCTCCTCTCTTTCTTCCTCTTTTTTTCTCCATTGTTCATCCGCCTGTTGTCATCCTGTTGTCACTCCTTTCATTCATCTTCTTTTATCTGCCTTTTAAACGTGTCCTCATTCACCTCCTCTCCATATCTTTTCTCTCTCTCCTACTCCTTTCATTTCCTGTCCTCTCAACCTCTTGACTTAAATCTCTGGTCCTAAAGTTGTCCCCTGTCCTCTTTCTTTTATACTTAATTTACTCTACTCATTATCGATGTCTCCTCTGCTTTGAAATGTATCCTTTCTCCCTTTTTAACTTCTCTCTTTTCTTCTCCTCTTACTCCAACATCAGTTTCCCCTCATTGTCTCCTCATTTCTACTTTCATATGTTCACATTTCTCCCCTTTGTGCTTTTCTTCTCAACGTCAATACTGTCTCCCTTACCATTTCCTTTCATTCTGTCTTGTTTCCTTCTCTTAACCCCTCTATTTTATTCTCCTAAATTCTTTTCTGTCTCTTGTCGTATCTCTTCTATCCTTTCATTTGTCCTGCCATCCTCCCATTTTCGGTATCTGTCCCATCTTTCCTTTGTGCATTTTCTCTTTAAATCCATCATCCATCCTTTGCTCCTCCTCATTCCTCTCCTGTCCCTCTTTATATTCTCCTCCTCTCACCCTTACATTGTTCTAACATCCTACTCTTCTTCTTGTCCGCTTTGCTTAAATTGTCTCGTTTGTATTGTTAATCCACGGGGCTGTTCAAACAATATGGGACCCCATTTATTCTGCCCTTGTTAAATATTTATGAATATTGAAGCCTTCACTATGTCACAAACTCAAGCCACTCATTTGATGATGGTGACAGCACACGGGGATGACCATAAAGCAGTGTTACTTAACAAATCAATGTGTTTTACTTGTTATCTGAGCAATATGAACAAATATTCCAATTGTGTGTCAAAAAGTCATTCACAGACCAAGTATCCTACACCCAAGTGATGTCACTGATGTTCGGGGTCAACAAGACCACAGAGAGGTCACACTTCCTGTTCGATGTCTGATGGACCAACTCATAGAAAGCTCCAAATCCAAAATAGATGTCCTTCACTTTTCCAGGGTCAGAAGTAATGTGAGGTTTTATGCTACTTCATACATCTATTCAGAGGGCAAACTTATACAATTGCTACATCATACAGCGACTTAGTTTGTCTACTTTACAGATTGATATTTTGCTAACTATATTTTAAGATCTGTTCAGGCTTGAATTTGTGCTGTTAGATTGTGCACTCACTTATGGTCACATGTAATAAATGGTTTACAACACATTGTGCAACATGCTGTACAAACATAATGGATGACAATATCGTAAAGATGTCTTTATAGGTTAAGTTTTAATTGTTGACAAATACTAGATGACTAAACACTTAAATTATAGCTGCTACTGTTGCATTTATTAATGGTGTGGATTTTTCATGCTGAAAGCTTCCTTCTCCTTCCTCCCATCCTCCATTTTTATCCTTTATCTCTTTACTTCCTTACTTTTAAATCACCTCCTCCCATTCAATTCATTTCTCCCTCTAAAATCCCCCTCTTTCCATTTCCTCCCCTCTCCTCCTTTTGTTACGCTGAAGGCGGCCGCTGCTTGAGCGCGCAAGACACACATTTTTGAAGTAGGAGAGAAGAGCGCTCAAGCTCTTCTTCTATTTTTTTTTTATATCCGTCAAAGCTCCAATAGAGTCTGCGCGCCATGGACAAGGAACATAATTCTAATGAGAAAGAGGGAGGGAGGCGCGTTCCCGAGGCTGAGGGGGAGGAGGAGAAGGAGGAAGCCAGTCAGCCATCCAGCCGCGCGCGCATGCTCGAAACAGCAGGTGCCCGAGCTCCCCTTAAAAGAAAAAAAAACTAATTTGCATTGCTGATGAGCTCCTCTGAGCCTCCTCCCCCTCCATTTTGGGGGGCAAAAAGCTTCTAATATGGCGACATGTTTTTATTCGAGAAACGGATTAAATAATTCCTTTTTATTATATAGAATATTTAACAGATTTTGCAGCAATAATATATACAAATCCCTGCTGGAATATTTTTGAAATATCACAGGAGAAATAAACAAAACAAATTAAAATTATTGACTGGACCTAGACACCCTTTGATTCACTGTAGCAATGCTATATAAAACATAAGAGTGACTTTCATTTGGGTTAATGAGCCGATTTAAACGTGTTACCATCACATCTACACAGGGAACAATAGAGACCGACTGTGACTCCAAAACTGCACATGGGCATCCGTTAAATGATCAATTAATCGGCCAATCGAGAGGGATAGTAATAATCGATGGTGATAAAAGAGCAGCAAGTGAAGGGGTTCACGGAGGGCTTCGACATCAACAACAACAGAGAGAGAGAGAGAGAGAGAGAGAGAGAGAGAGAGAGAGAGAGAGAGGGAGAGAGAGAGAGAGAGAGAGGGAGAGAGAGAGAGGGAGAGAAAGAGGCTCACACTGAATTCCTCATTGAGCAAAACAAGTGAAGCGCCAAATTCCCAACAAGCAGCTCCCTTGTCTATTGTGGGGGGAGAAAAGAGGCTGGCATACTCCTCCCTTCAGAACTCTAACCAGCTTATAGAAAATATACTGCAGCAGTCAATAATAATAGCGATAACAATAATCATGATAATATGAATTGTTAGTTTGACTCCAAAAATAATCACGTTTCTCTGCTTTTTTCCGCGCTGACCTCGTTTGCGTCTCTCACATGGACGCCAGCCTGTGATTATGATGTGATTTCAGTCTGTCTGTCGCCATGTGCGTGCGCTCTTACACGCGCTTCGTCGAAAATGGCTGAGACCCCCCCACACCAGCCGACTTCTCAGTCTCCCTCTGTCTTTCTGCGCGCGCATTTATTATGATTTACTTTATTTCATTATTTATCAATGTATTGCCCTGTTGATGCTAAAATTATAACTTCATGCACCATTGGAGTTGGATGCTTTTCTCTGGACACATATATATATATATATACCCAGACACACATACACACATGAACAGATGACAGACACACATGTCAGATGCACCGGAATATATTTAACAGTTGACCGTATGTGTCTGCCCTGGAGAGCAACGAACGACCCTATACAGCATAGAATTATCATAGCAATATCACAGAGCAGCTGCCAGAATATTATGAGATTATAATATGAGATATAAAAAATATCATGAAGCCCTCTGTTGAGCCCCACGTGAACATTATAACATGTAAAATATATTTGATTTGCCTTTGTTGCTTCATAAGAAGAAGGAACAGCGCACAGAAACCAGACACTCAGACCGGAGCCAGGCTGTGTGATGGATCCGGGCTATGTGATTGATTAAAGCATTAAATTGACTTATTGTTATATTGTTCCCCTTCCACGTTGCCTCCAGAAGGAGCAGGATCAGTGTTTTGGGGGGTACAAACCATCGCGCGCACCGTCGCCAAACAACAGCCCCGTTCATTGTCCCTCTCTGCTACCGCTACTCTGTCTCCTCGCGCACACCGGAGACCCTCCAACCACGACAAAAACAAGCCCTTCTTGCACCCACAGTCAGTTAAACCTCACCACTCCCACTACTACTACCACCAGGTAATTTGGCTGTTAACAGCTAATTACCCGCCAGCTAATCGCCATTAAACGTATTCCCGCGACCTGTAGCCTCACAAGTGCAAACGACGGGGCGAATAAAACGGTTAATTTAAGGAGGTGAGAAAAATAATTAAATGAAAAATAGATGAATGCAAACAACGGGGAGATGATGAGAGCAGAGAATAGATAAATAAGTGAGCCAAACAAACCTCCTTTCGTGCGCGTAAATCCGTTTCCAAGCGCGTGGAGAGAAAGGTAATAAGCTTGATGTGTTGGACGGGAAAAGACGCTGCCGGGTCTAAATCCTACCAGCCATCCCCTCTCTCTCTCTCTCTCTCTCTCTCTCTCTCTCTGTCTGTGCTAGGTCTCTCTCTCACTGGATGTCTCTCTCTCCCTCTCTTTCTTGCTAAGTCTCTCTCTCTCTCGGCCAATTGTGAGGGATGGAATTGGCGCGAGGGGTCTCGTAGCGGGACGTTGGCAGATCCCCCCCCCCCACACACCCCCCCACACACACACACACACACACACACACACACACACACACACACACTATATTTACTCACACCCACGGACGCGCAGGACGCTTTTTTACCTCGCCCCCTATGGTTGCCCCTGGCAACTATGAAGACCACCACCAGCCCCGCCCTTCTCCAGACCCCCCCCCGCCCTAAATTTCATCCCCCAGTTAAGAGGGTTTAGAGAAAATTATCTTCTCGGGGGTTCATTTGCGTGCTAAAGCCGCTGAGAACGCGCGCGAGCTTTTCAGATATATAAATAAAAAAATTATTGAGAGGGAAATGAGCTGGAGACTAACAGAGAGAGAGAGAGAGAGTCAGCACTAGTCTGGGCGCCAACAGCTTACATCTCTCCCCTATGGTGGCTGCTCCATTCATGGTTCAGGCATTGTTTTGTACCAGTGTGTGTGTGTGTGTGTGTGTGTGTGTGTGTGTGAAGGCAGGAGAACAATGGGGGCAAAGCATCCAGAGAAAGAAGAGGGAGGGGGGTGAGGAGGCCCCCCTTCTTTCAAATATCAACCATTCAGCGTGAACTGAGAAGATGGAGAGGCAGAGGGACTACATCGTCCTCCACACTAAGCCGGCTAAATTTAAAAAACGCACATGTTCACTGGATGTGGCAGCGCTGCTTTCCAGTTGCAATGCAGCACCGTCACATCTCGGTTCCAGCGTCCACTGAAAGCGTTTCACCAGCTGAGCGTCTCCATGCAGTACAGATCTGTCTATTTTGTTCTCTCCTTAACCTTAATCAAGTGTTTTAGTTCCCAGCCCTGACCAACAAACACAATCTTTGCCAATCCTTAACCAAACTAGTTGGATTTTTGAAAAATATTGCAGCAAACGGTTTTAAAGCACACAAATTGAATTTGCAGCTTCTTATGATCAGTGTTCAACCGATACTATAGATGATGATGCAGATCTGCCGACCTAAGGGCGGATCCACCCCGGAGCCGACTGCTATCTAGGATGAGTGTTTGTAGCATGCCACCATATTTCTATATGAATTCTCCTTGAGAAAGGTGACAACAAACAGGAACAAGTAGTTTCGCAATGCAAGTCATGAGCAAATTCATTGTGCCTTTTAACATCGAATTCACATGAGCATGCTCCGGCAAAAATAAACCTGAAGCATAAGATAGCAAAGTGCAGAAAAGAGTTACAAGTTAGACACTCGTGTTGAGTGGACGTGGCCGTGAATTATCTCTGTATGTCGCCACAGATCTGGAACAAAGTGCAGCTGAATTTGGTGGACACTGCTGGTTTGCCTTTACTGTGGACTGTCTGAATGAGCTCTAGAAAGGACAAAGCTGAAAATGCTAACCTCATATTTTGGTTGGAACACAGACAGCAGAGCAAAACGATGATGTGAGGCTCATGTCATGGTAATAAGACAACTTTATGTCACCTCTTACCCTCTCTGTCACTCATGTTACATGTCACTGTAGCTGAACACTAAGCTGTTAACACGCACTTATGCTGATTTGACACTTAACTTTGAGATCATAAAATCATAACCCTAACTCTAGTTTGCTGTCGGGTTTCAATGCTGCTGTCTGGAGTTCTTTCATGTACGTCAAACAAAAGCGACCTAAACTGAGCTGATCATGGAGTGAATCT
Source organism: Anarrhichthys ocellatus (assembly GCF_004355925.1). Classification (NCBI taxonomy): domain Eukaryota; kingdom Metazoa; phylum Chordata; class Actinopteri; order Perciformes; family Anarhichadidae; genus Anarrhichthys; species Anarrhichthys ocellatus. The sequence continues at coordinate 827,812 of NW_022280094.1, forward strand.
AGAGCCTAAGAAATGTTGAACAGTTACTGCAAATCACTGCAACGCTTAAAAGAGAAGCAGTCATTTGGTGCATGTTCACAGAGAAGAATAAGCATAGTTACATTTCTGGGGAGGAGACAGCCGGCAACCTCCGGTTGTGACAAGTCAATGCGGATGTGTCTTAAAACTTGCATTATCGCACTTTCCTCCAGAGGATTTTTTAACAAAATTTAACTCCACCTGCTCTGCAGTTCTTGACAGTGTCGCCCCCCTGAGGTCATACTGCCCCAAACTGAAGCCTCAACCCTGGTTAAATGAAGAAAGACAAGCACCATGTGTCCTTTGAAATCTGAAGGAACTCTCTCACTAACCAGAATGCAGTTAAGTCAGCTAGAAATAGCTACTTCTCTGACTTAATTGCAAATCACTGCCACAGGCCAGCAATTCTCTTCAACACCATTAACTCTGTTATCAACCCCCCGATCCCGACGTGTTTAAGTATGTCTCCGACACAGTGCGACACCTTTCTTAGGTTCTTCCAGGACAAAATCTCAGAACTTAGGTTTGGTGTTACATCCCACTACATTGATCCAAGTAATTCTCTCACTTATTCTGCTGTGTTGGACCATTTTAAGCCTGTTTCCCTCCCAGCTCTCATTAAAATTGTTGATCAACTAAAAACTACAATGTGCCACTCTGACATCACCCCCTCATGTCTCTTTAAGCTGTTTTTTGTTGAAATTGGACCATATATACTGTCAATTATAAACAGCGGTCTGTTTTCTGGTTCAGTCCCAGTCTATTTTAAACATGCAACAGTAATTCCTCTCATCAAGAAACCTAATCTGGTACCCTCTGATCCATCAAATTACAGACCAATATCCACCTTGGCTTCTCTGTCAAAGATCTTTGAGGAAGTTGTATTTCAACAGCTTCAATCTTTTATCAGCTTGAACGGCATCTGTGATGTTTTTCAATCTGGTTTTAGAATGTCTCACAGCACTGAATCTGCCCTTTTAAAAGTTTTTAACGACTTTTTACTCATTGCTGATGCTGGAGATCCCGCCATTTCGCTTTTACTTGATCTCTCTGCTGCTTTTGACACTGTGGACACGACATTTTAATCTCCCGCCTTGAGCACTCCGTCGGCATCCGAGGTACTGCCCTACAATGATTTAAGTCCTACCTGACCAACAGATCACTCCCTGTCAACATGGGCAACTGCTCCTCTCAACCGGCCCCCCTGACCTGTGGGGTACCGCAGGGGTCCATTTTGGGTCCACTACTGTTCTCACTTTACATGCTGGCTCTTGGATCCATTTTCCAGAAACATAACATGTCTTATCACCTCTATGCCGACGACATTCAAATATACTGTCAAACCTGGAACTACCTCAATAAATTAATTAATGTGCTGCCTGGCTGATGTCAAAAGCTGGCTCTCGCTAAATTTTCTATGCCTCAACGAAGGTAAAACAGAGATCATGCTTATCAATCCCTTTCGCCTTTCAGCTGCTATACCGGACAGTCCCTCATTGGGTCTTGGCCCCATGGCAACCCACTGCAAATTCCATGTCAAAAATCTGGGTGTGATCTTGGACTCATCTTTTGTATTGGATCTCCAAGTTGCGTCTGTGGTCAACGTCAGCTTCTTTCAGCTAAGACTCTTAGCTAAGGTCAAAGCCTTTCTATCCTCAAAAGACCTGGAGAAAGTTATTCATGCTTTTATCACCTCCAGGCTGGACTATTGTAATTCTTTATATGCTGGAATCAGCAAAAAACTTCTATCACACCTTCAGTTGGTGCGAAACTCTGCAGCGAGACTTTTAACTGGTACACGCAGGCGTGAACACATTTCACCGATCTTAAAATCCCTTCATTGGCTACCTGTAGAGTACAGAATTAATTTGAAAATGATGTTATTTGTTTTTAAGTGTTTAAATGGCGCCGCCCCAGTCTACCTGGTTGACCTGCTGCAGCCCTATACCCCACCTCGCTCACTAAGATCTCTCGGACAACAGCTTTTAGTTGTTCCAAAAACAAAAATGACAACCCGGACCGACCAGTCCTTCTCTGTTGCTGCCCCAAAGCTCTGGAACAACCTTCCCCTTCATATTAGGTTGTCATCCACCTTACCAATGTTTAACAGTCGTTTATAAACCTATTTATTTTCTTTGATCTTAACATGGCACTTTTGTGTGATTTGTGTCAGTTTGTCTTCATTTTAATGTCACTTACTGTTATTAATCCAGTCTTTGATTGTATGACTGCTTATCTACTGTATGTGCAGCACTTTGGGCAACCTTTGTTGTATTTTAAAATGTGCTATACAAATACATTTTGATGGATTGATTTGATTTTCTCTACTGGCATCAGGGGGCGACTCCTCTGGTTGTATAGAAATCTATGAGAAAATGACTCTACTTTTCTCTTGATTTATTGCCTCAGTAAACATTGTAAACATGAGTTTATGGTCTCAATCTCTAGTTTCAAGTCTTCTTCAGTACAGCATGATGTTCATTTCGTAAATTATGGTCCATTTAGAGTCAAACAGACCATAAAGCAGGGTACGCTTTAGGGCGGGCTTACTGTGATTGACAGGTAGCGGCCGCTATCAGAGCCATGTACAGCGTCTCTACATCACTCCTCCAAAGACATGCAAAAAGACTACAAAGTGACACCAAAAGATTACAAGGAGACACAAAACAGCCACAAAAAGACGCAAAATGACCTCAAAGAGACATAAACCCACAAAAAGATACGTGAACAACCTTCTTATGTATTGTATTCATAACGAGACATGTGCCAGCATTTTCCTCCTGTTTGAGGCACTTTGAATTGAAATCAGAATTGAGACACGAGAGAGAGAGACGGAGATATGTCGCTCAGTGTTTCGCCGCGTCTGAAGTCTGATTCTAAGGATGATTTAACATGACAACTAGCAGCCTCCTTTTCTCCTCCTCCTGTTTCCTCTGCTGTCCTCTCATACCTCCTCTGTTCTTCTGAGTGGAGCAGAGGAGATGAAGAAAAGACACATAGAAAGGAGAGGAGGGAAAATAAGTGAAACAAGGAGAGAGGAGAGGAGGCTCATGATGAAGGGGCAAACGACCAGGAAATCCATGCCATTGTTACATAGGAAAAAAGGTTGTTGTTTTTTAATTAGATGGTTTATGGACATCGTCTCCGTGACCAACTGATTGACTATCCAAACAGCCAAATTACTTAGTTAGTAGTCTTCTATCTGACTAACTAAATGATTTTCAGTTTGTTTAATTAAAAAAGAAATAATACTGTTTTCTGTTGGTTTAGTAAATATTATCAGACATCGGAATATTATCAGCACTATTCCGATATTCTGCATTTGTGAACACAGCCTGATTGATACTGTGTCAGTAAAGGCGGACAGTGTTTTTATTTGCAGTAACTGTCATGACATTTTATTATATTACTAATGATTTAGTCATTTTAAATTCCTACGCACTCATATCTCTAAGCAGATCTGTAAGCAGATCTGTCTGCATGTTATCAGTCATTAGTCAGCTTGCTCATGGGCTGGTGACATCCCACAACTTAGAGAAGTAGCTGCAGGGTTGTTGGCCTGAATCCCTGTATCAACTGGCAATAAATATTCCTTGCCCTCATTTAAGCACTGTTGATCTGTCTTTGAGCAAAGCACCAAACCACCAGTGACTCCATTAGAGTGGCTCAGTGACCCACAGTAACAGGCCGTTCCTGGAAAAAAGAATGAATTAAAGCCATTCAGTTTTGTAAAGATGACATAAAATCGTCTGCAGAACAATAAAATAAATCTCAGATATGTGAAAGTAATTCAGGTGAATTTTAGTGCATTTTTTCCAATAAACCAACATATTGAGAAGTACAGAAAGGAAAAACCTCCAGCTGTAATTCAGCGGCAGGAGTGCTGAGTCAGACTCGTTTTTGCTCCACATCACCGCTCCAGATCCCTCCATACGCTCACCTAATGAGGCTTTGAGAGTGGGAGCACAGTCTACACACATACTGAGGAACTGAGGAAAACGCTTGTCACAAAACCTCCACAAAAAATATTCACGGCAATCAATATCTGGGTAGATAATCAGAACACTGAGTTTTTCTGAAATGATCAAGTTCAGATCATTGATAACCAGCCATTTTTAGTTATCTATATATAGTCTGTAACTGGGAAGTTTGCTGGGATTTAAACTTGTGGAAGTTGTTGGGACAGATACGAAGCCAGGCATTTTGAGAAAATGACTTCAGGGGGAATAAAGTCCCTGAGGTGTTTATGTATTTATAATGAAGTTGGCTTGTTGAGGTCGAGGTTTGGGTTTGTTTTATTGTAGGCCAGAAAGAGTAACTGAAAAAGAAAACCTGAAAGCATTCCTCTAGTGGGACCATTTGTTATGGAAAAACCTAGAAAGTTGGGGCAAATATTTAAAAGGATTGGTTACTCTTGTGTATTGTGTATTTTGTATTTTGTATTTATATAATCAGCATTTGATTCTGACTTATGGTTCAATAGAATGTCATATTGTTCGTTAAATGTGTTCTTGCAGGATCAAATTGAGGATTGCGTGTCACTGCCCTTTATTATTTATTATTCCACCTCAATACTATACTCAAATACGATACAGTAAAATCATTTTAAGAAATTCATGACAAATCCACACACTTGCAAAAATGTATTCCAAAATTCAGTTGACGCTAATATGAGGCTTCAGCAGTCTTGGTTTGAGTTATCTTGTTTCTGGCAGTCTTTATAGGTTTACTATTGGTGTTTTGTCTAAGCATCAAACCAACAGGTGCCATCTGTTTAAGCTCAGCAAGGAAACACTGTGTGTGGAAACACAAAGAGGAACTCTGAAAATACCTACATAGTTTAGCTTTTACTGAACTTTCAAGGGATTTTTTGCACAGAACGAGGACTGTGACTCTTGTCCTCCATCTCTTACAGTGAAGTTACATTAGGAAGTGATTACACAGCCAGTATGGACGGAAGGAAACATTTCAGCTTACAGTAACTCTCAACATACATATTGACATGTGAGAGTTGTATCAATCCAAAGAAATTCATTCACACATTCTCCTCTGGAAAATACTGATGTGTCTCAATGAAACCACTGAAACAAGTGAGAGACAGTTGACTGCTTGGACAGACGGCAACTAGAACAGGAAGGGCTAGCACCTGTCTAGATCTTCCGTGAGGGAGAAATAAGAAAAGGTTGTGCAGGGCAAAGAGCGGCAGCATCTTGTTCAGAGGGAGTGCCGGCTGGCGTGGAAGAGGTATGAGCCAGCAGGATAGTAGGTAACCTTGGATTAGGTAACCTGGTTAGCAGCTTCCCAAATGCCCTTGGAGACGGGCGCTGTCATTGACCAAGTGCTTAAGGCAATTGGTGAGAGTGTCGCCATCAACACCAGCATGGGCGACCAGCAACCAAAGACCATATCGTTCATCAGAGCCAGAGAGAAGCCTCGCCTGTAACTTACTCACCTGGTCTCCTCACCACTGCCACCGACTGGCAACTGGAAGCGGACATGGGCAGGTGAAGGTGTCAGTCCTCCAAGCGACTGATCATCCTGGAACTCAAAGTGCTCGTTTGCTGCTGACCCCACTGTGAACTTATTGTGTTTTACAGTGTGAGAGAAAAATAATGTGTTTTTTGAACATTAAAAATCGAAACATGTTTTAGTAGAAGCCCAAATGACTGACTGATGGTGGGTTGAGTGGTAAATGGACTTGTCTAGTCTTCTGACCACTCAAAGTGCTTTAACACTACATGTCATCATTCACCCATTCAAACACATTCATACACTGATGACAGGGGCTACCATGCAAGGTGCCACCTGCCCACCAGGACTCCAACTAACATTCCCATTCACACCGCAGGCACAGCTTGCGTGAGCAACTTGGGGTTAAGTGTCTTGCCATGGACATCGACTAGCGGAGCCTGGAACGAACCAACGATCCTCCGGTTGAATGACGACCCTGCTCTACCACTGAGCCACCGTCGCCCCTATTACATTACTCTGTGATGTACTCTGTGACTGGAGCCACAGCCCCTGTCATCAGCGTATGAATGGGTGATTGGGTGAATGATGACATGTAGTGTTAAAGCACTTTAAGTGGTTAGAAGACTAGAAAAGTACTATACAAGTACAGTCCATTTACCATTTAATTGGTTGTTGTAAAGTTGTGCACCTCACTGACAGTACTGCAAAGTTGCTCATCTTCTTAACACTGCGTGAACCATTTCTATTATGCAGGACTCAACATGATTTTATGAAGTCATCCCAGCTATGCTTGGCCCAGTAGACTGGAAAACAGAATATCCTGTTTTGGCCTTGTAGTTCAAACCAAGCTAATGAGTGTGCTGTTGAAGGCGAATTTACCTACACAGCTGTAAGTGGCTGTAATTGCACATGAGCGCACCCACACACACACACACACACACACACACACACACTCAGGGCAAAATTGACAAACATGCCAACATGGTTTCATCTTTTATTCCCTCTCAAATCTCATCCCCTCATTCTGCACTCCTTCTATCTACACCTCCACATTTATCTACACCATCTCCCTTTCATAAACTCTCTCTCATCCCATCTCACTCCCCTACCTCCATATCTCAACCTCACTCCACTCCCTTCTTTTATTGCTCCATCACTCCATTTCTTAAAATCATCCTTTATTTTTCTGCTCAAGTGAAAATACTCATCTGTGCAAAGATGAATCCGTCCCTCTGTCTATGTCTATCTTTCTGTCAAATAAAGACCCATACATACAAGCAGAGGACAAACACACAGTTGTACACACATGCACAAGCGCAGAAAACAAACACACACACAGTCCAATGTCGTCTGGATGTCACCAGACAGAGAGATGTCTAGAGAGAGTCCTCTGCCTCTGGTGTCAGCAGAGTGTCTCTGTGTCTGTATGTGTGTGTGTGTGTGTGTGTGTGTGTGTGTGTGTGTGTGTGTGTGTGTGTGTGTGTAAACAGTATGTGTGTGTGTGTGTGTGTGTGTGTGTGTGTGTGTGTGTGTGTGTGTGTGTGTAAACAGCAACACGGACAGAGGAAAAAACAAGCAGAGGACAGTGAGCGACGGGCAAAAAACAACAGACAGAAGGCAAGACAGAGGAAGCAATGAGACAGAGAAAGTGCCAGACAGCGGCATTAAACGAGTAAGAGAGAGAGAGGCATCGATAGAGTGAGACAGAGGGGGTAATGACAGAGAGAGAGAGTTTGCCTGAGGACGGAGCAACCAGCTTTGGCATGCCTGGCTAAAGCTGGGGCTGCTGGGTAATAAATAACTGTCACTGGGATGTCAGACAGACAGAGGAAAAGGACTGGATACACCAGAAAAACAGACAGACAGAGAGATACACAGATTGATGTTACAGATAAAAACAAACAGTGAGAGGCTTGCTAAATGGTAGTAGGAATAGTGGCGACAGTAAATTGTTTATGTTATTTAGGGATACAAAATGGAAAATGTTTTGTGCCAGTAAGGTTTTCAGTGGTGTTTGTTGGACTTGTAAATGGTGTTATATTGATAGGACAGCAGGCAAATGACACAGTTGAAAGTAAATTGTGTTGGGCTTATTAAATTGTGAGGATCGTATTCAGACATACAACAATTAGCAAACGGTTTGTGCCAGTGCCAGATTTTAAATGGTGTTTTAGAACTTGTAAATTGCGTGCGCATACATGGAATTTGACTCCGGTTACACATTACTCTCATCGTACATACACACATATGAAATATATACAATAAACAAGAGAAATATAAGACAAACAAGGACATTTAACAGCTATATACAATATAAGTATAAATATATCCCAAACAAAATTGTGTATGTATATATATATAAAATACAATAGTGCAAACAGAGGTAGTGCAATATGACTTATTTATTGTTCATGAGAGTGACGGCCAGTGGAAAGAAGCTGTTCCTGTGTCTGGTGGTCTTGCCGTACAGAGCCCTGTAGCGCCTACCAGAGGGGAGGAGTTGGAACAGCTTGTGTCCAGGGTGTAAAGAGTCTGCATTGATCTTTCCAGCCCGTTTCCTGACTCTGGAGGTGAACAAGTCCAGGATGGAGGGCAGGCTGGAACCAATGATCCTCTCTGTAGACCTGACAATCCGTTGTAGTCTGTTTCTGTCCTGTTTGGTGGCCGATCCAAACCACACAGTGATAGAGGAGCAGAGAACAGACAGGATGATGGCTGAGTAGAACAGGATCAGCAGGTCCTGAGGTAGGTTGAACTTCCTGAGATGGCGCAGGAAGTACAACCTCTGCTGTGCCTTTTTCCGGATGGTCTCGATGTTGGGAGCCCACTTCAGGTCCCGGGAGATTGTGGATCCCAAAACCTGAAGGTCTCCACAGCGGATACAGTGTTGTTGTGTATGGTGAGGGGGGGGCAGTGTTGGGGGGCTCCTCCTGAAGTCCACTGTCATCTCCACAGTTTTGAGCTTGTTTAGCTCCAGGTTGTTCAGACCACACCAGAGGACCATCTGTTCAACCTCCCGCCTGTACGCAGACTCATCACCGTCCCTGATGAGGCTGATGATCGTTGTGTCGTCTGCGAACTTCAGGAGCTTGACCGTTGGGTCCTCTGAGGTGCAGTCGTTGGTGTAGAGGGAGAAGAGCAGTGGGGAGAGCACACATCCCTGGGGGGCGCCAGGGATGTGATTTTTCCCAGCCTCACCTGCTGCGTTTGGGTTGGAGTATCTCCGGGATGATGGTGTTGAACGCGGAGCTGAAGTCCACAAACAGAACCTTTGCATATGACCCTGGGGAGTCGAGGTGTTGCAGCATGTAATGCAGTCCCATGTTGACTGCATCATCCACCGACCTGTTTGCACGGTAGGCAAACTGCAGGGGGTCCAGCAGGGATCCTGTGATGTTCTTCAGATGGGTCAACACCAGTCTTTCAAAGGATTTCATGACCACAGACGTCAGGGCGACGGGCCTGTAGTCATTTAATCCTGTGATGGAGGATTTCTTGGGGACCGGGATGATCGTGGAGCGTTTGAAGCATGAGGGGACTTCACACAGCTCCAGTGATCGGTTGAAGATCTGTGTGAAGATGGGGGCCAGCTGGTCAGCACAGACTTTCAGGCAGGAGGGTGACACACCGTCTGGGCCTGGTGCCTTCCTGATCTTCTGTCTGAGAAAGAGCCGACTCACATCCTCTTCGCAGATCCTCAGTGCTGGTGGGGGGTCGGTTGGGAGAGATGAGGAGGAGGCAGGGGGTGTAGATGGTTGTTTGATGGGGCAGGTGGGGGGTGTGAGGGTAGGCTTATCAAACCTGCAGTAGAAGGTATTCAGGTTGTCAGCCAGTTGGTGATTGGCCTCAGTGGGGGGGGGGTGGTCTCCTGTAGTTCGTGAGTACTTGCAGGCCTCTCCAAACTGACATGGGTCAGTTCTCAGCCAATGTCCAAACTGACATTGGCTGAGAACTTTTCCTCCAGCTTTTCAGTGTAGCTCCTCTTAGCTACCCTGATCTCCCTCGTCAGTGTGTTTCTGGCCTGGTTGTACAGGATCCTGTCCCCACTTCTGTAGGCCTCCTCCTTGGCCCGACGAAGCTGCCTGAGTTTCTCAGTAAACCAGGGTTTATTGTTATTGAATGTGCAGAAGGTTTTATTCGGCACACACATGTCCTCACAAAAACTGTGTAAAAACTTTAAATGTGTTAGGTATAGGTCTTTAAGATAGTACATGATGTTGCATTGTTATGGCTGTGGATAATAAACGTGTTAGGTATAGGTCTTTGAGATAGTACATGATGTTGCATTGTTACGGCTGTGGATAATAAATGTGTTAGGTATAGGTCTTTGAGATAGTACATGGTGTTGCATTGTTACGGCTGTGGATAATAAATGTGTTAGGTATAGGTCTTTGAGATAGTACATGATGTTGCATTGTTACGGCTGTGGATAATAAATGTGTGAGGTATAGGTCTTTGAGATAGTACATGGTGTTGCATTGTTACGGCTGTGGATAATAAATGTGTTAGGTATAGGTCTTTGAGATAGTAAATGGTGTTGCATTGTTATGGCTGTGGATAATAAATGTGTTAGGTATAGGTCTTTGAGATAGTACA
>NW_022280094.1:837907-850147 GCF_004355925.1 Anarrhichthys ocellatus
ATGGTGTTGCATTGTTACGGCTGTGGATAATAAATGTGTTAGGTATAAGTCTTTGAGATAGTAAATGGGGCTTAGGGATCTTTGAAAATGGCAATGAGGTTATCAGTTTGTTTTAGGGCATCATAAATGGTCATTGACATAATGGCTATAGAGGACAGTAGTTGGTGTTGAGTTAATAGGAGTGATGAATGGCATTGGGCATAAAAAACAATGTTTGTAAGAACTGTAAATTGTGTTAGGCATGGAGAAAAGTGTTGGGTTGAAAAGATTGATGAATAGTGTTTCTCTTATTAAATGTCATCGGGTTATCAAGACAATAACTGATGTTCTAGGGCTTGTGTTAGGTGAATAGTCTTGTTGATGGTAAATTATGTTGGGTTGGTGAAATGGTGGTGGGAAGGTATATTGTGTTTGAAGGGCTTGTCAGGTTTGTTCAACGTGTAAATGGTGTTAGGGATATCAAATGGTGCTGTGGATAGTAACAGACTTAAAGCTAATTGGCAGCTAGTCACACTATGCACTCGTAGCTTGTGGAAATGTGCCTCTTTTATCATAGCTTGACCTGATTTCTCTGAGATGTCATGCGAAAAATGTCTTTTGCTACTTTGGTGAAATGTAAGGAAGGTTTCACTGAATAAATACCAGTGAAATTGATTCCAATTTCCCAAAGACACTGTTCTTTTTCTTATTGATATGTAATGTTTACGTCGATTGAATACCCAGTTTAGTGATATTTTATTATATTATTTGTTTCTCTCTGACATAGAGGAGAACTAAGTCATTAAGACAGGGGGTGAAAATGAGAAAATGAGGTACATGGAGAGAGGATGACGTTATGTGAATGGAGCAGGACATGGTTGTACCTACACACACACAGAGAGGCAGAGGGATTTATGGGGGATTTGACAGTGAAGTCATCTCTGTTATCTTAGCGCTGCACTAAGCAGGCAGCTGTGAATGACCAGGACACACACACACACACACACACACACACACGCACACACACAGGCTTCTTCCCTCCCACTCATGCTATCACCACGCATTAGGGCAAACACCTTATGAGCTTTGTCTGAATGTGTGTGAGTATTGAGTATTGTGTTAGCGGGCATCACAGATACTCACACTATTTATGTATTTTCTCAGTATAATTTTTACAGGCCAGTAATGCACACACTTCATTTGTAAAAATAAAATTATAATCTTAAAACATCAAAACAGGTTTATATTGTCTTCCAAAGTGTTTTCTGATCAACATGAAAACATTATTTATTGGTGCCTTCTCAAATGCTTATGACAATTACAAAAATGATTAATATAAGCATTTTCTGATCTGTAACCTCAACCCCTTCTCAATCCCAACTCGTCAAACACTGGCGGTTGGCCAGTGCCCCTTGGCAGGGCTGGTCTCACCCAGCATTCACAGCAAGAGCTACAAAAAAAGCATACGCCGTAATTCGTAGATATTCCACTAAATTATTTTGTATGTTATCCGCGAAATAATGAACAAGGCATACATGATCCATTCATTAGACACATGAGTCGTTCGTGTCTTGAGTCGTTAGTGTCTTGAGTCATTTGAGTCACTTGAGTCACTTGAGTCGCTAGTCAAGTGAGTCGTTTGTCACTCGCTAGAGACGTGAATCGCTAATTTGTTTTGTTGCCTAAACCTAACTTCCTGTGAAGATGGATGAAGCGACTGTATATTTACTGGCCGTTGAGACACATCGAAAACTAATGTAGAGGGTACCTAGTCCGTCAATATCTGATGCCACTGATTAGGAGTCGATATTTGACGAGTTGGGAGTGAGAATGCGTTGGCCACTTCTATCGTATAAAAGCACTGACTATCGTTGGGGAGAGATCACGGTTTGGGTTAAAAACCTTCTTGGCTACGGTCAGAGACAGATCTTGGTCTCTTATCTTGTCTCAGGGTCTCAGACACTTTGTCCACCACCCACCCTGACAAACAGAGCTTTAATAGGAAGACAGCAGAGTTAGGGATTATACCTTTTTAAGCTCTACTGTACAATATATAAGACATAATACTGAATAGACTCTTATCTTTGTCTTCTCAGTTTAAAATGCTCTTCTGTCAAAGCAGGTAAATATCTTCTACAACTCCTCTATTATTCTTCTCATTTCTCTCCACAAAGCTGCTTGGACACCAGCCATCTGGGTGCTGGAAATGTTGTTACTCCATTTTTTTGGGTTTAAACAATGATGCAATCTAAAAACACAACGCAGCCATGTTGTGAGGAGGTGGTGGGTCTAATTAGTTTCTAGGTTCACTCGGTCAGGTTTAGGCAACAAGACTATGTGGTAAGGCTCAGGAAATGATCGGGGTTTTAATACAAATTTCAATATAGTTACTGCAGAAATGCATTCAATTTACTAGTATTCTGTTTCGATCGCGTTTCTAACAGTTCTGAAAACAGTGTGTTTGCATTTGAAAAATGTGCTGCAAAAAGAAAGTGTTTTGCAGATGGTGAAGTAGAATGAGAAAAGTGTTCATGGATTTTAGAAAATGTGGTCATTGAATGCATTTTGTGTTTTGTCCACATAGACTTCTGTTTTACTGACTGTGAAGAGTTTTGACAATGTGACTTCAGTTTTGACTAATGTGTTAGGAAAATGTAAATATGTAGATTTAACATACAGTTTTTATTCACAGTATATGTAAATTCATTTGACTCATTTTCCAACTGGTTCAAAATTTGAATGATGAATGCACAGTTTTCCTTGAATCTGTATTTGCGTGTGTGGTGTACATTCATAAAATATAGCCTTTGTGTACCTCTTCAAGCTAAGCTACAGGTGAGTAAGCATGTCTGTGTGTGTCTTTTTGTGTTTGTGTACTCAAGAGCACGCTTATGTGTATGTCAAGGGTTAGGGGAAGTGTGTATGTGTGTGTATGTCAGCGATACCAGTCAAATAAATTTCCTGCTAATCCATCCCTGCTTGCCTATTTTCGGACGTATAGTGTGCCCGTGCGGCAGCATACAGCGACCGTTGGCCAATCAGGACACAGTTTAGGACGCCCCTGTTGGCAGCAAGTGGCTCTGTGATTGGTTGAGGCGAGCGGGCTATAAGCGGAGGAGTTTAGCTGGGATTAACTTCGATATCGAATCAATGTTGACTGGTGGAATAACAGAGGGAGGCCGAGTTGGGAGGAGGAGGGAAGATAAAAAGTAACAAAGAAAATGGCAAAAGGAGAAGTAAACAAGGAGAAAATAGAATTAAGAAAAGGATGTAAGGAAGAGAAAAGGAGGTGAAAACGTCTGTAAGTGGTAGAAAAAAGGTGCACGTGGCAGAGAGAGAATAAGTCAGGCTTGAAGGAACGTAAAATGGCATGAAAACTATGTGCATTAGAGGGGGAGAGAGATGGAGCAGAAGGTGTGAAAAGAGGGGAGGTGGGGGAAAGGAGGGCAGAATGAAGGAGAGCAGGAAACAGAGGGAGAGATGGAGAGGAGGGGGAGAGATGGGAGGAAAGGAAGAAGTAGCGGAAGAAGCAAATAGGAGGAAGCAATGAAGAAGAGGAGAGGCTCGAAAAAGTGGAAAGAAAAGAGAGAGGATGAGGAGTTGGAGGCAAGGAGGGAGAGAGAGATTAAATAGACAAGAGGACGGAAATGGAGGTGGAGAAGAAAGAGGAGGAAGCATTAGAGGAAGGTAAATGAGGCAAGAGAAAGATAAGATGAAGAGGAAGGAAGTGAAGCATGAACTATGAGGAGTAAAAACAAGAAGATGAGGTACAAGCGGGCAAGAGAGAGGGATAAGAAGGAAATGTGAGAGGAGGAGGAGGAAGAGGAAGAGGAAAAAATGGTGGATGATGTGGGCTATACAGAATGTAAAGCCCCTTGAGACATATTTGTGATTTGTGATATTGAGCTGTATCATTAAAAGTGACTTGTCAAGAAAAATTAAAAGAAGGAGCAGGAGGAAAAGGAGCACTTGGGAAAGGAGAGGAGAGGAACAAGAAGAGAAATTAAAAGAATAAAGAGTAGGATGACTTAGAGAAGGAAGAGAGAGACGAAGGGAAAGAGAGGCAGGAGATGGAGGAGGAGGAAGCATAAGAGGAAGGGAAGAGGAGTAAGAGAAGTTAGGGATGCATAGCAGCAGAGTTGCAGGGGAGGGGGCAAAGAGAAGAGGAAGATGAAGAGAAGGGAGAGGGGAACAGAAGAGGTGGGAGGAGAGGAGGAAGAAGAGGATTTAAGGAGAAATGGGTGAAGAAAAAGCTAGAGGAAGAGAGGAAGTAGACAGGAACAGTAATAAGAGGAGGAATGGTGAGAAGAGGAAGAAAAAGGAAGAAAGGGGAAGGAGATGAAGGAGGCATAAGTGCAGGTAAGGACAAGGAACAGTATAGGAGGAAGGGAGGAGGAAGAAGGGGGAAGAAATAAGATGGAGGAAGTGAGAGGAGAAGCACAAGGATGAGATGAAGGAAGAGAGGGAAGAAGAGGAGGGGATGAGGCGGAAGGAAAGGGGGGGGGGGTTAGAGGAGGAGCAGGTCTCCTTTCAGTGCTCTGATGCATGTCAGCATCATCCACCACTAAACATCCCACAACCCCCCATTCACATGAATTCATGCTGTGTGTGTGTGTGTGATTAGTCATACTTTTGTTTTGTGGCAGTCTTTCCAGCGAATGGCCTAGTACACGCGCACACACACACACACACACACACACACACACACACACACACACACGCAAGGGTGAGGTAATAACATGGAAATGAAATGAATAGTTGGAAGCTGAAACGGCTGGAGGAGAGACACAAACAGAGACTTTGGTTTCTTCTGAGATTTACATTAATCAAACCTGTTGTTGAAAATGAAAACCTTATATATGTGTGACACAGATTTAAACTGGATTTATACTTGACAGTTAAAAACTGGCTATAGCCAACAGCGTCGGTTTTGTTTGCAGCGTTTGATTGTACCTGCTGATAGCACCACAGCAACCAACCTGTTCTCACTCCCAACTCTTGGTCAGTGCCCATCGGCGTGTGTTACTAGTTTTTTTGTCAACATGCCACTGTGCCTAGTGGATTCCCAAATCTACCAGCCATTCAATAGATAATCATTTCTTTGGGCTGGTGAGTCAGGCCAATCTAGCAGCCACTGAGTTGTTTCCTGTGAAGATGGAAGTTTATTTTGGAAAGACCATATGCATGTACAGAGCAGAAATTGACAGGTGTTGCAGGCTTTCGTAGGACATTGCAATAAACGTCCATCTTAACAGGAAATTCAGTTAGGTTTAGGCAACAAAACTTGGTTGGTTTAAGCCAAAGAATGACATAGTGAGGTTTAGGAACATATCGTGAAATACCATAGTTAGGTTCAGGCATCAAAACCACTTAGTAAGGTTTAGGAAAAGATCGTTGTGTCGGTTAAAACCACGGAAGTGCCGTCACTGAAGTACGCAAGTTACGTGACAAAAACATCAACGCTAACTTAATTTACACAGGAAACTATCTGTGGTCTTCTGGCTGAAAGATCGCTGTTTGTTGGCCATCCGCCTCCCATACTCCCTCCGGCCACATCACTTAATTATGTATTGAATTGTCTATTTCTATACAGTTATTCTTGATGCTTATCATTGGTGCCACCAGGTTGGATTCCACGTGAAGCCCAGGCAGCAGAGCTTCACCCTGCTGCTCCGCCGGTCTCCGTTTGGAGCTAACACCGACACCACACTGCTGTAGTGAGCAGAAACTTTGCAGGGGAGATGTCTTCATAGATGTGTGTTATTGAAAAGCAGCAGATATTGAATCGTTCTTCAACCTGCTTCATGTTGTCTTCACTCTACTGGCATCAGAAAACACAACACGTCAGAGCCACAGTGGGGTTGGGAGGGCAGTCAGAAAAACCACCTGTGGCAGAGTGGTCTAATGAACCTATCATGTATTTATGATGCCCACAGTTCTATTCTGGTCAAGGACCAGTCAACTGCTGGCAATTTGTATGAAAATGCAGAAAAAGTAATTTCTGAAAAGTACAGCAGTGATTTAGTATTGCACTTCATATAAACATCAAGTCTGGAGACCTGAGAGAGGCAGATTGTACAAGCATGATGAATATTGCAGCAGAGGCAGAAGGATCCTAAATTTACCCCACAATCATTGGGACAGAGGATAAAATGATTGCAGCCGTGATAACTTTCAAGAGTTGTAAGTTACTGTGCAGTGTGCACTGTGCAAACTGATGACTCGATCAATCAAACGGGACCTGGATT
Source organism: Anarrhichthys ocellatus (assembly GCF_004355925.1). Taxonomy (NCBI): domain Eukaryota; kingdom Metazoa; phylum Chordata; class Actinopteri; order Perciformes; family Anarhichadidae; genus Anarrhichthys; species Anarrhichthys ocellatus. The sequence goes on from NW_022280094.1 coordinate 844,135, forward strand.
GCATTTCGTCTTCTTTCCAATTTCAAGGAATGACAATTATTTAAATAGGAAACTGTATAAATCATAGTTTTATCATAGCTGTCTGATTCTTTTAAATTTTTCCACTATTTTTCTCCTTAAAAGGTGTTCTGGGACTCTGCCAGGACTGTTTCAGAGTCTGTTTTCACTAAAGTGTTATTTTGTTCGACCACTTAATACACTGAACTGTACTTTATTTCATTAAAACTCATTGGACTGAATTGAGGAGAGAGGGATGAAGATAACGACAGAGAGGTAGTGAGAAAGGGAAAGAAAGAGGGATGGATGGGGAGGAAACAGAGACAATAAAGTATTGTGCTGACATCCTGTCTAACGAGAATCAGCAAGAGAGTTCTGAACATCATGCAGTGTAATAGTCTCTCTTTTTTAGTCTATTTGGGTGACTGCTCTCTTCAAGCCACATTAATCTGGGTAATTAGATTTCCAATTCCTCTCCTCATCTTTTCCTTCCTCTTCTTCTCTCACATTTACTCCTAACGTCTCTCAATTATCCATCCTCTCTGTTTCTTCCTCGATTCCCCTTTTTTCTTCTCTTTGCCATTCACTTAATTTTCTTCATCCTTGTCTTTCCCTATCAATCGCAGAGCCCGTTCACACACAGAACCTGGGAGGACTCTGTTTGATTATTGATGTTACAAAGAAACAAGGAACAGGAATAAGAGTCTACAGCCACAGAGTTAAATGCTAATGTCAGCATGTTAACTTGATGCTGCTCAGCAGGTATAATATTTGCCACTTTCACCATCCTAGTTCACTGTGTTAGCATGCTAACTAGCGCCAAACACAATATGCTGCCAAGGATGATGGGAATGTCATGAATTTCCCAGCTATTTTGTCCAAGTATTGGACACATTAAAACGGTGACCTGATGACCAAAGTTACAACAATTCATCCAGAGGGGGATGTGAATTTTTGAACCGAAGTTTATGACAATCCCTCCAGTGGTTGTCAAGACATTTCAGTCTCAAACTAAAAGTCATTATGGCACTCAGGGCTATTTACAATCTTAATCCCAGCTAACACATGCAAACATGTCTGTAGGTTATTGGATTTGCTTGAATGCTGGAATTTGTGTTTGATCCATTTTGTCAGTTACAAACCCAAAATAGCTTTGGACACAGGCACAAGGACAAGAAACTAAAACTATCTCCTAAAACTCTCTGTAGCTGCAACCTTCAGTCACGTGCATCAGTCAAGATTTTGCATTTTCATCTTGGTGCGAGTAACAGAATCATTTTGAACTACATCATTTATAAGCATACACACTTTTAAAAACAGGATTAATTGTTGTCCAAATGTCCATCGCTCTGCTCATCCATGTCTGTGTTGCGGTGGCAGCGGTCTGAGCAGGGCAGACATCCTCTGCCTCCCCACATCCTCAAACACCCTGATCAATGCTGAACCACCTCTGAGAAAATCAAGCGTCCATGGATGTTGTGACATTTCGTTAGCTGTTTCCTTTTCATCCTTGTACAAATATGAAAGTATTTTTTCCTTTTACGGTTTTCAACAGACATCCCAGCAGGAATGATTCTTAAGACATCGATAACAGGATCGACACACTCAGTCCCACTTATGTTACCTCTAATGGCCACAGTTTCAGCAATTATTTTGCTGTCCACATTTGTGTTTACTTGAAAATAACAGGTTTGGACAGTTCACTGACCTAAAGCCACAGTCCGCCACTCCACAACCAAAAAACCTCCGGACGGGAACAGACTAAAGTCTCACAGTACATGTCAGCTTATTCATTATTAGTGCTGTGTGATGCTTCCAGAGGTTTGTTTACATCAGTCATTTCTCCAAACACAGCAGGAAAAGAGGCTTGTATTTTCATTCATCGGGAATAAATGCAAAACAAAGTCATACTTTCTGTCTAACTGTCCCGTCCTGGTCTGTCCTCATGCAGGGGTATGTTTTGGAATGTGACCCAAAGAAGAGAAGGACAGCAGACAGAGTCAGCAGCACAGATACGAAGCACACACACCCACTCGTGTCTGAGTGCTACCAGACTGGCTGTCATGTCAACGCCTGCAGCTCTGCCATGATTCAGCAACACAGAGAGATAAAGAGGTGAAGACAATAAGAGATGTGGAGACAAAAAGTAGAGAGAGTAAAGCCACTTTCCAACTCAACAAAAAAAAACACTAACACCCACAAGCTTTTTTCATTAGTGGGAAAAGTTACAATCTGCATTGCTAAATACAGTATATATATATATATATATATATATATTAGTGCTGGGCAAGTTAACGCTTTAATTTTGCGTTAACGCATTCATTAATTAACGCCGACAATTATTTTATTGCTCGTTAACTCATTTTTTAAATTTATTATTATTATAATTTATTTTTTATTTTTAAATTTTTTTAATTGAAAGACAAGAGACAATACATATGTGTGTATGTCCTAAAAAAATAAATAATAATAATGATAAAACAACAACAAAAAAACAAAAAAAAAACAGGTAAGTATTTTTAATTTATTATTATTGTAACAGACTGTCTCATGTTTACCATTTTGTATTGGAGATATGATGTCCCTTCAGAGTTGCCGTAGAGAAAAGGCGACTTCCGCTTCTGGTCGAGGGGGGGCAGAAATAAAGAGAGAAGCTGCACCAGCTGTTGCTCTCCCTGGAGACTACTGGACATCGCTGCGGTAAAGTCAGCAGACACTCAGATCTCCGTGGTCAACTCAGCAGACACTTACATTTTAGTGCACCTATATGCTGAAATTCACGGTAAACGCATTTAAACGGCACAGATCGGGAGCGAGCGAAGGACTTTGAAAGTTAGCGGAAAGATTAACATCCGGTTTCTTCAGACGAACATCCGGTTTTCAGAATAAGATGCCAACAAAGTATGAATTACTGTATATTCACATTAAGTATAAAACATGCTACCTGCATCTCGTGAACCAAATGTTATTGCACTTTTGTTCATATAGCAGTACTTTTAAAATAAAAGTGCGCAAGACACTACTTTTGAATTCATTATTGAACTTTGCCATAACAATGCGATTAATTGCGATTAATTGCAAAAAATCCATGTGATTAATCGCAATTAAATATTTTAATCGTTGCCCAGCACTAATATATATATATATATAAATTGCTATTTTGTTTAAAAACCAAACTTCAGTGTGCAGGGTGTGCTGGCATGTGCTTTTCCTATCACCTCAATCATCAAACCATCAAACAATCGTGGTCCTATTTAGCAGCGATGTGAATGTAGCCAACATGATGCTAACAGTGTACAACAATGACCACAATATGGAGCGGCTGTGGAACCAACACACAGTGACACAAGCACTATTCACTGTCTCCGCTCTGACAAAGCCTGCCTGTACCCGTCCCTCTACTCCCAGTCTCTCTCCTTCACCATAATCCCATTATGTGTTGCAATGACCTGTCAGTGTCAATCAGTGTTGTTGTCATGCCGACCTCCCGCCCATGGGCTTGTCCCTGGGCTCTCGGCCAATGGGGATCCTCCATGCTGATTCGCCGGCGGTGATCTCGTTAGGTGGGGTCCCGCCCACGCCAGGGGAGGTTCACCGGCAGGGTGGTGGGGTGGTGGGATGGTGGGTGATGGGCAAGTGAAGGACACCTTCTGGCGGCCATGTTGGACTGACCTGGTTTAGGATTGTGGCTAAAGAGGATGCGTCTTTGTGTAGAACTTGCACAAGAGTTTGTATGTGTTTGCGTTCGGCAAGGCAGCCTCGCAGTCTGAGTAATGTTGTACTTCAGTGTGTGTTCAGATCGGTGTGACATGTTTAGATGCTCATTTCAATGCAATGTTTAATTTGCTTTAGATTAAGGTTCCAGTTATAGAAAGTCATAAATCAAGTTGCCAGGAGCTGCAGGGCGCTGAGCTCTCCACCTAACGCCTGAGCTCCAACCGCAAGGAAGCCGAATCTTTAGAGGCATCAGTATTAGACTGGAACTGTTTCATAACCAGTTGAGAGTGAAAATCAACAACATTAAAACAACAGAGCAATCTTCTCACCCCGGCTCAGCTCAGAATCCCGATCCCTTCCGACTTCCCCAGAGTTTTAGCTTTGGCGCATCACTCATGATCGGCCTTTTACTTATCAATATAGTGTTATAACATTTAGTGGCTTGACAGGCCCTCTGAGAATATATGTGTGTCTGAGTGTTGGTGTTACCACTGTTGTGGCAGTGTGTCCTCCATATGCTGTCTGACTTGTCCCTGTGCATGGGCAACCAAACTTTTTTCACTTCTGGGGATTATTGAATTAACTAATCTAATCTACAATCTAATCTAATCTAATAACCCAACCAGGATGGTACCTTTGTATACTTTTTCTCCAGTTCATCCGTCACTGGCTAGACTCTCTGTTTACCTCGTCCCACTCTTGTACTGTAAATATAAATTACAATAGAGTGCGACAGGGATGACGTATTTTTGTAGGACAACCCGGAAATCAGCATCGCCCTGGTTCTCTCAACAAACAGCCAATCAGATTTTTTAGTTGGATTTCGGATTATTGCTGAAAATAAACTCCGTGGCAAACAAAGATAAACCACTTTTACAATTTCTGAAGCATGAAAGCAATCGGTAGAAGTAAAAAGCTAATGTTAAACGGATTACACCCCGGTCACATGACTTCACAAAGTTTAGTCATCTCTTTTAGCCGCTTGTTTGCAACCGCCTTTTATAAAGACAAATAAAAGCTTTAAAATTCACGAGTGGGGTATTTACTGATGTATTTTATGTCAAAGAACAAAACTTGAATATCTTTTAATCTTTTGTTAACCACAAACCATATTTACGGCATCTATCCTAAAAAACACCTAGTGACTGAAAGACAAGGGAACCAGACGTGCAGACTTATTTTAGAGTTGTATAAACTGCAGCACTCTATGAGGATAACAGCTGAACAAGTGTGTTAACGTTTAATCACTAGTGATTAGCAAGTACACTGTGTCCTCCTGTTCTCGGGAATTTTGACTCCCAAGTTCAACTTTCAAACTAATAAGAATTTGTGTTCAATTTCTTTTGGACTTTATATTGAGACAAATAACCAAACTTGAACCTGACCAATGCCTGAAGGTTCAACAATAAAACAGCACAAACCCAAGACGCAATGTATGGTGGGTGGCTGGGAAGGTTATTGGTTAAACAGACACAGGACGTTCCAGAACGCGTCTCCCAAGGTGTTGGTGTGAAGTGACCTGTTAGCGACCGTTTTCCTAAAAGTGGTTTTCATATACAATCAAACAACAAATAAGTAAAAAAAGAGCTTTAACTAGCTGAGACCAAAAGTCAGAATGCTCTGTCCATCCAACTTCACTATGGGGGATGCTAAGTGTTTCTTAGGAAAGTTTCAACTTGAGCCATTCAACACCTGCTTTGTCAGTGACCCCAGCTTATCCTGAGCAAATTACCCATAAAGCATCTTTAAGTGTAACCTCTGCTCCTAAACCCTCCACTCTGCTTTACCGTTGACCTCTGTCAACTGACATGACCCAGTGGTCCCGCTCCATTGCCCTGCTTGACGTCTTTTACCACCTGTCACAGCTTTCCTAGATTACAACTTGCTGCAAACAGCTGTCTGTTCCACAGAAGAACACAATGTCACCACTTAACAAAGGCCTTTATTCAGTGGGGATTTAAAAAAATGTATCTTTACATAAAAAGCATTATTTACACACATTACCTCTGAATTTGACCTACTTTTTGTTTTTGTTATTAATACAGATTATTGTTAGACTGCTGACCAGCCAAATGCTTTAGGTTGTGTCCAAGTGCATCTTTACACAAAAGGACATCAGCCAGTTTGTTGGACTACCTCTATGAGGCAGGCATGGTGTAGCAGGTATTGCTGGGTGCAACCCTTGTGTCCTAAAGATTACGTTCCCACAAAACTAAAATGCATTCTCACTTACGTTTGAACGGAAATGTAATACTAATCAGGGTTGCTGGGTGATGATTCAATATCATCATTTATTACG
>NW_022280094.1:850247-866384 GCF_004355925.1 Anarrhichthys ocellatus
TTGTGATGATCAGTTTAGGATATACATTTTTGTTTTCTAAGTTAATGAATTGGAGCAAGCTGTAATTTAAGAGTTTGCATGGTATTTTGGATGAGTGTTAATCGTTTTCTACTTTCCGTGTTGACCCCTCATCCTGACAGGAAGCTTTGTTGACGCTGAGGATTTGCAGGTGTTGAGATTTGTGAGGTGTGCTCTTCTGCAACATCATACTCATATATATATTTCACTTCTCACTACTTATATATATTTACTACATCCCAGTTTACTCATTAGTTTATTCATTTTGCAATTAGTCAATTAATGTAATCTTATGTCTAACTTTTACCTAAAGCATTATTGTGTGTCTTAGATTTGTATTCTCTTTTCATACATATTTATAGAGCATTAAGGGAGGGAGTCTGAGATACGGGATTTTGAAGATTGCTTCTCTGTAATTGTTGTGCATATGACAATAATTACCTTGAATCTTGAAGTAGCTTGTCACAACTGTAATTCAAGCCTCACACATAACTTTGACCAAAAAAAACAACAATCAAGTTTAATACATTTTGGATTTTTTGATCGACAGCAAAATTCAAGTCTCTTCCAAGTAGATTTTGATAGAAATGAAGGAAAGATCTGAGGGAAGTTTCTTTCTGTGCTGTGGTTTATCCTGACTTAGTGTCCTCCTCTCATGTCCTCATCCTCTACGCCTGCAAACTCTCTGATCCCGGATCACCTTCACTGCTCACCTCCTCAGGGCACTAAAGAGCTTGTGTGTATGTGTCCAATGCTATAGTGCCTTTGTCTGTTGACCTGGCATAAACTCAGTGGCTCTAACACCCTTACGCAGGTGGGGGCCAGAAGGCTGAGGCTGAGTTTAGCTGTGGAAGATGGAAGCCTGAAGACCAACAGGCTGACAGAACTGATATGTTTCCATTGTTCCCATTACAGCTGTGGACAACAACAGTATAGCCAACGCTTCACTCAAGCTTTACATGCAAAACTGCAGTTCCACCCTGGACCATATTTTCCAATGTTTTTGTGTCTTGACAAAGAAATTGGTCCAGTATTGAGAGAGATCGCTTGATCCGGCTGTTTGTTATTGTGTCATGTGAATTGTTGCCAGAAGACAACGGTGGAAACGTGAGTGAGAGTACAGAAAACGTAGCTTAGTGTTTTCAACAATGTGGATGTGATGCATTTCAGAACGAGACTTCTCCTTGAGCATCCGACCAATCAATAACAAATAGAGCGGATCAAGTGAGAGGTAAAGACAAATGTTTTTTCAGACACTTGTGATATCAATCCGAGCCTGTCAGTGGCAGAAACAAGCACTTTCAGTGGACGTACAATACATTGACGGTGAGGAGTTGCCCCAAGCAGTTAAGTTGAAGCCAGTTTAGCGGCTGCTGGCTGCAGCGTTCTCCCTCAACACTGGAATCCTTTCAAAACTTGTTGTCCCCCCAATCACTCAGACACAAAAACATAGGAGGGTTGAAAAAAAAAATCTCTGTCACATCACTGGATGCAGAAACATCGGCAAGAACGGCAGGAGATTTTCACAAATATTCCCCCCTCAGACAGACAGAGAAAAGGTTTAAAATCGGAGAAGTTTCCTTCCAAGCAAGCCGAATAACCCTGGATGACTTCAGCTGGCATAAGACTTGTTTTTGTTGTTGTGGTTGGTTTTCTGGATGGTGTAAACAAACATAAGTCTGTTAGATCGCCTGCTCGTCAGCTGTACACATCAGACTAAAGGCCACTGGAAGCTAATCTGATGACAGTAAACATGGCCTGATACACTGCCACTGGTTAAACAGCAGGGCAGATTTAATAAAAGCCAAGCCAGGATGGTACACTGAGCCTCCACAGTGACTGTTTAATACTGTAACTAAAATCAAATGCTGCCTAGCAAAAAACGTGAGTACCAACTGTGAGTTGGTATCTTGAACTTTTGACTCCTTCAGATTTCTGTAAGAATTGCGTTTTTTGCCGATTGGATGGCTAACACTGGAAACTGTTCATAACCCCCCTTATTGCCAATTTAAAACCATACATCCTCTGAATGCCCGAGGTCTGCAATTTGTGGTTGTGTAGTTTTACGAGGCTGTGATTATCCTACAGGTCACAACAGGTCATTTTATACCGTGACATCAAGTGTAAAAAACTATGTGAAATGGCGAATATGGATTGTCATTGGATCCACAAGTCCTCAGCTTTCCAGTTAAACCCAATTTATGCAAATCCAAGACTGTTTAGTTTAGAAATATTCAAATTCACCATTTTTAATGAAGGTGAAAATAACAGTTTATACTCACCATAGGGTTGTATATCAAATTGGATGATGTGACACAGCTAATATGACAGTTTCGGACACTCCATCTCTCTGTTCCCTTTAAGTCAGAACTGTTTGACACTTTTTGCAATTGCTTGACGGCACAAAATCACGCGTAAGTTCTGCAAATACTACAATTGCTTGCTGGTGTGATCATGCCACAGTCAAAAGCACTACTGCCAATGATACAAAAAAAATATCCCGATAATGTTCAGGCCGAATGGAGCGACAAGAGGGCTTTTGAAAGTGAGCTGCCTCTCCTGTCACTGCTCAGAAAGACTGCCTCACACAGATTCATTCTACACTCTTACTGAGATCTGTCCCAGTGAGACAGACCTACTGCTGAGTGTACAGTACACACACATACACACACACACACACACACACACAGACACACACACACAGACACACACACACAGCTTTCATCTCAGAGTGTGAGCTCTATATTCTGTTCAACTGGGACAGCGAGGTCTTAACTAGACTGGCCTAAAAACACAGTTTTCTCTCTCTTTACAGTTCCCTTTTTCTGTTCATCTCACAGAGCGGAGCCTTGTGATCTGACAGGAGGCAGCTCCAAGTGTGTTAAACACTGCATCTGTGCATGTGCATGATGTGTCTGTGTGTGTATACCCCTGGGAGAACGCTTTGGGTTTTATACTGCCAAAGTTAGGGCATTTTAAAGACATTTTGGTGCAGACATTTTTAGTTTAGCTTTTAAGTGAGCTGAGCATATTTTATTAGTCATTTTAGGCAAACGTAGGGCATTTTGACAATATATACGTATATATGTCATATATATGAAGTGAGTATGTAGGTGAAATGAGAATGTTCTGGTGAGGTCATCTTGGGTGGTCTGTATTTCAAGGGGCTGTCTGAAGGTTAGGATTTGGTCAGAATGTTTTGAGTCAACATACTGAAACTGCACACTGCATCTGTCACTACATGAAGCACTAACACTGTACATTTTTCCACTTGTCTCATCTGTTCAAAATACATCCATCACGAGCAGCTTGGCAACGTCGGTTGGTTGGCCCATCATCTCTGTGCTGCAAAATAAACGTGTTTTTGCAGCATCAGTAACCTGAATGCCAAAGCAGCGGACTGAAATGAAAACAATTTCACAATTAAACTGAAAGTTCTGCAGCAAACCCATGTTCATATGCAATTCACTAAAGGTTGAAACCATTGGAAATTCATGAAACACTGTGTGCATTTACAAGAGTCCCGGTGAGAGTGGCAGTGAGCAAGCATGCACAATACCTGGAACCACAATGGCTTCAGCGGAAAAGGCCAATTATGTCAGCTGTAGGATAAAAAAGATGTCTCACATTCAGTCCATTTAAACACAAGAGCCTTTCATTACACTCGCAAAGACAAGTTGATGGATTTGAAAGTATACAGTCACCCGATGATCTTTAAATGCACGGTGAGACAGTTTCTAAACTCTGACTGACTGAACACAAAAAGTGTAAAACAGTATAAATTGCAGATGTGTTTTTGCAGGTACACAGGTCAGCAGAAAATGAGGTTCAGCTCCTCACCCAAAGTGTGCATCAAAAGGTCGATCTCAGAGTGAGCGCCAAAGCGCATCACAGGTGTCTGACAATGCCGCCTATGCTCTGCCTTTCCAAAACTCCTGCTACTAAATGCACACAAAACTGGAATTAAGACATAAGCACTAAATTAAAAAAAGGCACACACACCCAACCGGTGGGGGTCGCTAGTGATTATAGATCTGAGTCCCAGCCGCCGGCAAAAACGGTTGTCACACATTGTCACAGAGTGTTTGGCTAACAGCCAACGGAACTACCTGTACACACACTGATGAGTACCTCTCAGTCACTTTTATTGTTTATTTTTGGATGGTGTTTTTGGCTAACCGCTAACAGCTAACTGAACTACCAGTGCACACAGTGCCTCACCGCCACTCAGCCGCTGCTAAGCGGCCAGACAGCGTGGTGAGTTTACCTTTGTGTTTTGGCACGATTGGATGAAGTGTATTATACATATATATTTTTGTTACCCTTTCTGATACAAAATGAAGTTCCCAAACAATTAAACTGCATTCACAATTAGGTTTTCGAGAGAACATATTTTCTCCAGGATTACAGTTTTAAATTGTGAATTGAAAAAAAAAACATAACACAATTACTTAGTTATGTTTGGGCAACAAAAGTACATGGTAAGGTTTGGTAAAACATCACAGTTTGACTTAAAATAAGTATGTTTATTATGTTTTTAGGTTACAGAGGTAAATTAAAATAAGTCAACGTTGACTTATAGTTTCACACTGGACACCCGTTTGACCCGTCCATCCATGGACTATGATTAGAAATGTACTGTATATGTTGAATGCAAAAACAATCGTAACAAAAATACCTTTCCTTGGACATTTTATTGACAGTGCAGTTTCGTTGTATGGGAACATCATTTTCATGAGACCAGGCTGTCTTTTCAATACCTCCCACAATTGCAATCGGCAACTCTCGTCTACTTTTGAGGCAAGTCACAGCTCATCTAAAACATGCCTAGTGTGTCCACTGTCTGTGTGTGTCCAAGATAGACAATCCCTGTGAGCATGTTTTCATGTGACCAGCAACTTGTGTGTGCGCGTGTGTGTTTGAATGATCAAACTTCTAATGTGCATGTGTGTACATATACTCATTGCTCCAGTGGTGTGCTCTGTATACTGTGTGTGTGTCTGAGTAATTGTTTGGTGTCCATGGTCCCTGGAGTGCACTCCACTCGTCAATAGAGAACATAATGTAGTGAGTTTACCCATAATGCCCCAGGGGACTGGCGGTTGAGTGAGCTCATTGTGGTTTGACTGGTGTACTGAGTGGACACTTGGGACGAGAGTCGTGGAGAGAAAGATAGTCATGTATTTGTACAGTGTATGTTGAGTGGCCGAGCTCTACTTCACATGTGATTGTGATTATATATGTTTTCATCCAAAGACAAAGAAAAAAATGCTTGATTAGAATTTTGATTCGACAGAATCTGTATGCAGCCACAGCTGTACGATAAAATCCAGTAATGATAAGTGGAAGAGTTGGCAGGATTCAAAGCAGTGAATGTTAACGGTGTGCGTTCCTGTATTTAACTTTCTTGGTGCCATCAGACCGTCCTGTGTATGCACTGAGCACTCGTTGTTTTTACCACATTGTGAACTGAATATTTAACCTGAATTGATTCCAGGCAGTGCTTGAAGTGTTACCAAATAAGTGTCGGTACTCCCTTTATTCACATGTTGGCATGTGTGTTGTTTGGTATTGGCAATCATTCTTACATTCAGAATTTTTAAAACCATGCAATTTCACATCGTTTTGGACCATTTCTATTACTATAGATAATACCCAGACGCTTAAAGCTACTACAAGGAACTATCATTTTCTGTTGATTTTGGTGATCCCTGTGGACAAAAGTGGTAGTGTTTCCCAGCACCAGAGTCCCTTCAGAAAACCTCATATACTGCAACAGGGTCTGACAGCCTGCTCTGCTTGTCCTGCTTGTCCTTTGCCTAACTTTCCTCCAGTGGGCCCAGCAATAAGGCCCTGGTCTCCAGCGTGGTGTCTGGGTATGTCGGCTGTGGGCTGGTCGCTGCCAGAGGCCCTACTGGAGTCTGAGCTGAAGGAGTTTCTGGTGAAGTATCTGATGTTGTGCGGAATCCTACCTGGTGATGAAGCCAATGTTCTTGCTGATGGTCTTGTTTACCTTTGTAGGTCATATAGAGGCATCAGTATTAAATTGAGACTGTTTCATAACCCATTAAAAGTTCCTCACAATAACTTTTAACGGGTTATGAAACATTTATAAATATAAATAATGAACTGTTTGCCCTGTAAAATCATATTCTGGCAGGCTTACCTTGTTACCTAATTTACGTCCTTAACCAACAGCAGTTACGTAACAAGCAAAGCTTGTGAAATGAAATGAAAAGCTCATTTTACAAAACTTTACTTTAACCCAAACCATGATCTTTTCCTAAACCTTACCTAACACGCAGACAATGGAGTCAAAATAAATAACTCTAAGCTGAAAGTTATCAACTACTACAGCATAGCTACAACAAACTCCAGAAAACCTGAGTGCAGAGGAACCAGACACCATCAGAAAGTGACATTCAATTGATCACCCGCAAGATCAGCACAGGGGAGTGGACACTGGAGACCCGCTGAGGTGGACGAGTCTCAATCCACTGAAGTATCTGTCTGCTCTCGTCTCCACAGGGAGGACCGAGGCGGCACAGATTTCCTTCAGACTGAGTGATTGGGCCCGAGGGAGCAGTGGGTCGGGTCAGTCCTAATCTACTGAGGCTCTAAAGCAGGCTTAACATCTCCCCCCAGGGAGCTGAATGAAAACCACTCTCACTGTAAAGTTAACACCTTCCTGTCTTTTTCCTGTCAACCCCGCAAACAAATGCCACCCACTCATTGTCCATTAGACACTGTTCACCTAAATCCACATTTTGTCAGTGAGACAGACTGATAAAACGTGCCTTATATACAGGAGGGCAACTGCATGCGCGATGATAGAAATGTGTCCTTAACTGTAATACCGATGTATCATTATCTCTGGTTGTATTGGACCAACATATAACTGACAGGACTGTTCCTGGCAGTCATGGATCTACTGTAGTTTTGCCAGAGCTGGAAGAAGTACTCATATATTTTACTTAAAGGCCCAGTGTGTTGGATTTAGGGGGATTCATTGGCAGAAGGGAAATACAATATCCATAACTATGTTTGCATTAATCTATAATCACTTGAAACTAAGAATCATTGTTTTTTCTTCAGCTTTGAATGAGCCCTAAATATCTACATAAGGAGCGGGTACTCTTCACGAAGTCTGCCGTGTTTCAGCGCCATCTTTCTACAGCAGCCCAGAAGGGACAAACCAAACACTGCGTCTAGAGAGGCCGTTTTTACATTACCTGAAGGCTGTACTCGCAATCAGGAAGAGTGGTCATCCTTTTTAAATATTTGAACTTTGTAAGAGGTCCTGTTTTTCCATCAGTTTTGTAACATGGATATTAAATACCCGATGAGTCTTGCCCGCTGTAGGAAAAGAGCAGGAGCTTTAGCTAATCCACAATTCTTAGTTGTTGCAGTTAGAGAAAAATAAGAAGACATTAAAAGTTAAATCTTTAAGCAACTAAACAACGACAAAGTTGTTCGGTGGTTCTTAAATGACATTCATTCATGAATTGTGTCCTGAGTGAGGACATCCCACTGCCTCCTCGTGTATTTCTCTGTCTTGAATTTTTAATTTTCTCACTGTCTTGGTGTTTTTTAATCTCTCTGTTCAAACTCAGAGGGGAGGTCTGGTTGTCTCTCTGTGTCTGTGCCTCTCAAAAACACTTTATCTCACTCTGCGGAAATATGTCCAGGGATACCAGATATGTCAGGCTCAATTTTTGGAGAAATGTGTATGGAAAAGAAGGTGAAAGATATCTGCATATTTGCATTTGATGTTGCAGCTGTAAAGATACAGTACATAACTATAAAGCAGGGAATCTATGTCTGTTTGTCGGGGCTTTACAGACTGTGGGTCATTGACTGCAGTTCACTTTTGCTGCTGGATAGAGGATATACTAACGTCCCTGCAGCACGTCCGGGACCGGGAGCCAAGCATCATTTCAAACGTCCATGCGTGACCAGTAGCCACACACAATTACCGCCCACGTCCCCCGACAACAATGTAAGCAGCAACACCGGGAGCCAAGCAATGGGGCAGAACTTGCACATGGATATAATAACATTGCAACCAAACTCTTCTTCACTTCCATCTAGCACGTCTGGGACCGGGAGCAAAGCAATCAGCCCGCTCCGAATGGGCTCTGCACTAATATACAACATGTAAAACTGTCATTCACTATGATTATGTGTTTTTCCAAATTCTAAGAAACTTCAGGGTAAAATTAAGGTCAAAATGAAGGCTTTTAAGAGGTTTAAACAGCTACACAGCATCAGCTTGTTAAATAATCCAGTCAGTCCACTCTGGTATTGATCGCTTTAGAGGATCATTTGAAATAATTAGGTACCAAAAATATCAACATCTTCCTATTTTCATGCCCTGGATGCAGCACATCACATTTAATTTCCAAAAAAACATGAGCTTCCTGTCACACACACACACACAAACACACACACACACACACACACACACGCCACTCTCAGCTTCCTGTCTCAGCTGTGTCGTGTGTGTTGTGTTTGTGTGTAATGTTTGTTGACTTGGCAGTGGACCAGACTCCTTCACACAGCAGCCGGTTGGTCAGTCAGTCCTGCCACTGCGGGCTCCGATCCAAAGCCATTAGCGGGGGGAACATCCCGACTTTATCCTGCACTACACTGCCGATACAGAGCTCCTACACACACACACACACACACACACACACACACACACACACACACATTCTATAGATGGGTGCAGGTAATGCCACGTTAATTGTTGTATTTTTTTGCCAGAGGACTATTATTAGCCAGTTGGCGGATGCATTTATCTGCATTAAAGTTCCCAGCAAAGTGATCAGTATTGGTATTATAAGGGAGCTGAAGCGTGCTAATGTTAGCACTGCTCTTTCCACTTGCAGCGAACACATGCCTGGAGATCAGTGTGATGTCCTTTACATTAGTTTACACTTCTTAATGGGATTTCTCCTCATGATTTCTGAGAAGCTGAAACATTTGTGGGTTTTCTGTTTGTATTTTAAGATACAGTTTAATGGGTTGCTGAGTACAATTGAGGAAATAAACCTAATGTCTAATGGTTTCTCAATCCCAAAGGCAACAGAGCTAACATTGTTCAATTCAATTCAATTCAATTTATTTTTGTATAGCCCAAAATCACAAATTTGCCTCCGAGGGCTTTACAATCTGTACACATACGACATCCTCTGTCCCAGAAAGTTCACATCAGAACAGGAAAAACTCCCCCTAAAAAACCCTTTAACTGGGAGAAAAAAAGGAAGAAACCGAGAGAGCAACAGAGGAGGGATCCCTCTATCAGGATGGACAGAAGTGTGATAGATGTCATGTGTACAGAATGAACATAAGAGAGTTAGAACACATTCAATGCATATGACAGAACCACAGCAGGAGGCCAGACCATGGTCCAGGTATAACCACTATCCATGGAAACCTGCGAGGCGAGAAAGTGTTAACCTGGGAGGGAGAATGGAGGGTCGGTGCTACGCTTCCACAACAGCAACATGGGTTGGGATGGCGTTATCAGCTGTAACCACCTTATGAGCGCAATGCAGAGCGGCGGTCATGAGCTGGCTTGTGGGGCATGCTCATGTGTACTAACATGCACTAAAAGGCATAGCTTGCCCCGGCTATGTAAATAAAGCCCAGAGACCAGGCGGCAACCTCCGGGTCTGAAAAGTGAAGGTATTGCAAAAGTGTCTTCAACTTGTATTCTTTCTAATGGCCACCAGGGGGTGACTCCTCTAGCTTGTATAAAAGTTTATGAGAAAACGACTCTACTTCTCTCTTGATGTATTACCTCAGTAAACATTGTAAACATGAGTTTATGGTCTCAATCTCTAGTTTCAAGTCTTCTTCAAGACAGCATGATGTTCATTTAGTAAATGATGGTCCATTTAGAGTCAAATAGACAAATAAAGCAGAGTATGCTGTAGGGCGGGGCTACCTTGTGATTGACAGATTGCTACCACGCCGTTGTCAGGTCTGGGAGTTGTGCGTGTTTTCTTCTTATAACTTTAACCCTCTCACTCTGTGTTTTTAGTTCATGAAAATGAATTGTAACCTTTTGTTCATCTAAAACGGTATTATTCGTTTGGTTGTACTTAGCTCCACCTTATAATTTCACACTGTAATATAGTGTAATTTTCTGAAAACAGGGCGACTGTGGCTCAGTGGTAGAGCAGGGTCATCCTTCAATCAGAGGATCTGCGGTTCGATCCCTGGCTCCGCTAGTCTGTGTCGATGTGTCCTTGGGCAAGACACTTAACCCCAAATTGCTCCCAGCTGTGCCTGCGGTGTGAATGGTTACTTAGAGCCCTGATGGGCAGGTGGGACCTTGCACGGTAGCCCTTGGAAGACAAGAAAAGCGCTATACAAGTACAGTCCATTCACCATTGTTAATAAGGGTAGTGATGTATGACATGATAATGACAGATGCATTGTTGCTTAGTTTAAAATCTATGACGTCATTCTCTAGTTCAAGTTTTGATCTGCAAAAAGTACTGTAATGGAAAGAATGGAAACACTGTAATATTGTTTTCTGGCATTGCTTTTCCATACGTTCATCAACTGCTTAATGAGAGGAAACAGTGTGTGTGTGTGTGTGTGTGTTAGTGTGTGTGTTACTATTTGGGACATTGAAATGCAGAGAATGTGTTTGGGACAATAAAACTCAAAAAGAGGGTTTTTAAGGACGCTGAAACCTCGAGAATATGGCCGACAATTTGGACGGTTCATTAGTTCTAGAGATCAGGGAGTGTGTCCAGCCTGGAGCCACACACGGAGCAAACACACAGTAAACACACACCCAGAGATGGGCAAAGATACATCAAAATGTATTTTGATACAAAATACAAAATACCCCTCAAATAAATGTATCAAAATAAAATACAAAATACTGGTGCCAGAAAATGTAACAAAATACAATACATGTATTTTGTATTTAAAATATAGGAAATACTTTTTTCTGGATTTTCCGTTTTCTCACAATTTGGTACAGCAGAGCATTCAGGTTTGGGCTATATAATGTACACAAAGCTCTGGTGAAGCCCACAAAAAGGAAGAACAGTCACAGAATGTCAGTGTAACTAAGCACATCTGTGCTTGTTGATGGTCCTTCTTGAACATCATCTTGCTGAGACATGTTGTCCACCTGGCCAACTGTAAAATGTATGAAATAATAAAACTAAGAATACTTTCATAATATGCCTTTTAAATAAAATAAATTGGATATTTAATGTTTTTTTGAACAAATGGACATATACTGTCATAGCCTGGCTAACTGTGAACTATATTATCTGCCAGTAATTGATATGGCATTATGACATTCACATTGAGAAGATACAGCATAACTCAGTGGTGGGCCGTCAGGGCCTGCAAGGCCTTCTCTGCTGGCCTAAACAGAATCACAAAGTTATAGGTATTTTAGAATTTAATAATTTTTCATAAATACACTACATGTATTAAAATTTATAAAAATATTTTTCCCATTATCTTATTTTCTCATTGCACAGCTACTGTCTTCCTCAGTTGCTCTGCTTCCAGTGCAGCTTGTTTTAAGTAGAGCTTTTATCCAATCAGATTTCACCTCTGTGTCTCTAGGTAAGAACAGAGGCCCGAGGCCTGCAGACTCACAAGTGAATCCATGTGCAGTTTAAGTGAATGGGGATGATATTGTTGATTGTCATAGTCTTCAACCAATCAGATCTTTAGTTTGACATGTTGGGCGTATTCTTTGACGTGTCAGCGCCTGCTAGGCTAGCCGGCCTATAGCTACGTCAGCATTACGTGCAGCTCAGTTTCCATGTGCAGCACTGCCGCGAGGTGCAGTGTGCTGTGATTAGTCAGTGGGCGAGCACGTGACTATCGTGAAACGAAACTTAACAGCAGAGCCAATCAAATATGGGCATTCTGACAAGTTTCCTGACCGGAGTGAGATGTACCACACACCATGACACAGGGGACTGAGACGAGGTAAGACATTGCAGGGCAGTACGTTCTATGTTTGAGTTGTGAAAGTAAAATCCTAAAACAATTTCGGTGGGTCGCGGCTTGTCATTAAGGAATGACGGTGGATCCCACAGCCAGACCATCTGAGAACCACTGTCCTACATGAGTGCAGAAAACATTATAATTTCCTCAATTTAAACTTCTGCATTTTCAAAGTGCTCTAGTATTATTCAAACGTATTGTAAGCCTCGTACCGAACGGGTTAATACGAAGACGTATATAGTTACATCCTTAAAAACAAATAGCTGTGGTGCCATCATGTGGTTATTTCAGCTGCAGGACAGCAGTGAAGGCCCAGGCATACAATGCATGGCCCGCCACTGGCATAACTTGTAATACAGTCCAAGATTAGATGGTCAGACGTCTCTTGATAAGGTTATCATGAACATACAAGCTCCCAATCTCCCTCTTCCTATAGCTAGCTACTCGACTGATAAGTTAACTTGCTAAACACTGGCTATGCACTAGCCTAGACAGCAAGCTAGCGTCATTAGCATGTTAGCATCGATCGCTAGCTTGATATTATAACCATCACCATGTATATACAATAGGCTATGTAGCCAGACCTAGACATAAATTATACATCAAGCTAGTTGACATCTGTCACACTCAGATAAAATATTTAACTTGACAGACAATTCGTTGAACTTGAAGATCTGAAGACTGAACTCGTGAACTGTTTTTTGATTCGTGGAGAAAGTATTTTGAGTATTTGAAATACAAAATTACTCCACTCTAAAGTATTTTGTTACAAATTACGTTCGATTTTTTTCGGCCCTATCAAATACAAATTACAAAATACTCAAAAGTAATTGAAATACGTATTTCAAATACAAGTAATAGAAATACTGCCCATCTCTGCACACACCCACACACAGCAAACACACAGTCAACACGTGAACACACTTGCAAACACACACACAGCCCCTATACACTCATCAATATAGCTAGACAAAACTGCATTCTTCTGTCTGTATGTTTTAACCAGTAAATAGACTAACTCCGTTACATCTTAATTAAATCAATAGCATGGTTGTATCTGACATCGATTTCCTTCTAATTTCACTAAAACCTCTGTGTATGTTTTAAATCCGATTAACCATGGCCACGGCAGTGGTTGCTTGCTGCTGCTGGATTTTAATTAAATCAACACAATGATTTAGTTTTCTGTTGATTTTCTTCTTTATATCTATTCAGGCAAAACTGCAAAGTATAGCATGTTTTTAAAAATTCAATTCAGTCCAGATCTTTAATTAGAAACGGTCAGGATTTCAAAAAAACTTTGCCCTAATCTGACGAGATGCCACTTTGACTAACCAGCAGAAAATAGAGTTGGGACGTGTCTATATGCTGCAGGGCTGAAGGGGGTTTTGTGTGAAATGGATGCAGCTGAAGTTCCCATTATACAACAACACAGTCTGTGTCCTCTTCATAAATAGAGTACTGAAATATCTTAAATTCCCAAACACAGAAGCTCAAGAGCTGGAATGTGACTGGAATCTGTCCTCCCTCTGTCTTTTCTCTATCAGTTTTTTCTGTTTCCTCATCAATGTTCAGTTTAGTATAAATATTAGAATTGTGGGTTTCAGAGACCAGATCAATAGAGTTCTGTAGATTTACAACTAAATGAAAACTGTATGCACAAAGACAGAAATATATACAGGCAGATTTATGAAGCCATACATACGCCTTCTGTTTTATAAATCTCAATAATTCGAAAGAAAAGTCTTGATGAATTGCAGTAAATGGAGGCCGCATTTAACAACAGCAAAACTATATCACAACAGTTTTCAAACACTCACACAACTCGTGCAGGACAGACCAAGTCTCATTGGTCCAGTCGTATGCTCACTACTTCCCAAACATGAATCTTCACTAAAACCTTACTATTTAAAGAGGACCTATTATATTCATTTTCAGGTTCATAGTTGTATTTGAATTTTCTACTTGAACATGTTTGCATGCTGTAATGTTCAAAAAACACTTTATTCTTCTCATACTGCCAGTGTGCATATGCCTGTATTTACCCTTTGTCGGAAAACTTCTGGTTCCGTGCCTCCGGTTTGGAGGCACCTCCAGGTTTGGCCGAGTGGAACCAAAAACATGCATTCTCTCTACTGATCATCAGGGGGCGACTCCTCCGGTTGCAAACATAAGTTTGATTGTATAGAAGTCTATGAGAAAATGACTCTACTCCTCTCTTGATTTATTACCTCAGTAAACATTGTAAACATGAGTTTATGGTCTCAATCTCTAGTTTCAACTCTTCTTCAATACAGCATGATGTTCATTTAGTAAATTATGGTCCATTTAGAGTCAAACAGACCATAAAGCAGGGTATGCTTTAGGGCGGGCTTACTGTGATTGACAGGTCACTGCCCCTTCCAGAGCCGTATACGCCGTCTCTAGGTCACTCCTCCGAATTCCAAATATGGTAACTTCAGTTTATCGGTTGCAAAAAACAACATGGCGAAGGTCGTAATCCAAGATGGTGACGCAAACTTTTGGTCCGAAGATGTTAGAAAAGCAGAACAAAATCTCACCAGAGTGAGAGATGAGAGAAAGAGATCCAAATGAACATTAAATACTTCACTTAGAAAGAATATGATCATTTGATTCAATTCAATTCAATTTATTTTATGTAGGCCAAAAACAGAAATCAGAAATTTGCCTCAGAGGGCTTTACAATCTGTACACATGCAACATCCTCTGTCCCGGGACCCTCACATCGGAACAGGAAAAACCTTAACGGGGGGAGAAAAAAAAGTAAGAAACCTTAGAGAGAGCAACAGAGGAGGATCCTCTATCAGGATGGACAGAAGTGTGATAGATGTCATGTGTACAGAATGAACAACATTACAGAGTTACAACACATTCAATGCATATGACAGATGTGATTCATATAATGAGAGTAGTAAGCAGAATATTGATGGAAAAATTACGACTACCAGTAATAAGAAGTAATAGTATCGGCGACTACTAATAATAATGATAGTAGCAATTTTTTTCAGGCAGGACCACGGCAGGAGGCAAGACCACGGTCCAGACATAACCACGATCCATGGAAACCTGGGAGGAGAGAAAGCACAAAGACTCCGGGGAAGAAGCAAAGTCAGTAATGTGCATTAACGGGACATGAATTCATACAGGAGATGAAGAAGAGGAGCGAGGAGCTCAATGTATCCTATGTCCCCCAGCAGTCTAGGCCTATAGCAGCATATCAAGGGGCTAGAGGAAGGCAAGCCTTAGCCAGCCCTGATTTGTGTGTATATTAAAAAAGAAGTCACTGTACACCATGACAAGAGCTCCGACACATCCCCGATTGAGACTTAATTGATTAATATAAATTTTTTAAGGTTTCTTTTTTTTCCTGAATTGTCTCGCTCTCCGACAGCTCTCACTCACTCACGACCCTGTTAGAAAGTCTACTTGCAGATTCCTCGGCTAACACAGAATTATTTGCCCTCTAACTGAATTTGAGTCATTTTGTCGGCTGTGGAGAAACAATCTTTTCCATTCATGCGCTGGACGTTCTCCTCCTCCCCTGACCACCGTCCTGCTTTATGCGAACAGAATAAAAAATACGCCTTGTCCGTCCAAACACGGACCATCTTATTGGACAATACATACATTTAAAATTGGAATCCAGAAGCAGAACATACAGTGAGACAGAAGTAGAGTGAGAACAGACATGTGGTTTCATACGTGTGGAAAAATTGGGTACAAAAACAATAGTAACAAGTTTCATTATTAGCTCTTTAAAGTCATATTACAAGCACACATATTTACAGATGTGTAACATTTAACAAACTTTGGAGAGGCGGAAACCATTCATGTTTGTTTAATGTCCATGGCCCAAATTAAGAATTTAAATAAACAATGAAATAATTGTTCTCAGTCTTCCTTCTCAATAATTCTTGAGAAGGAAGTTTGAAATTTTCTTCCTTTTTTATCTTACGTTTTAATGAGCAGATATCATCATCATCTTAATCCTCAGCTGCAGGCCTGCCGACACTCCGAACAGATGGAGCGCTTTCATTAACTGGATCACCAGCAGAGAACACACACACACACACACACACACACACACACACACACACACAC
>NW_022280094.1:866394-867995 GCF_004355925.1 Anarrhichthys ocellatus
ACACACACACACACACACACACACACACACACACACACACACACTCACACACACACACGGACGAGAAAGACTGCAGAGTCACACAAATTAAAGAAACCTTTGCGAGAAACCACCCTGCTGCTCACACACTAAAATAAAAGTGTACTCTCTGAAGCACACTAATGCAAAATATCTGAACATGCAGAGGAAAAACAGACAAATTAACACAATAATACAGTAACACACACACACTGTAGTACAGAGAGATCACAGGCGGAGAAACATGACGTGATGGCTGCACAACAAAAACACATCCACATGTACACAGCCATGTCCATTGACAATGACTGCTACACACTGTAGACTCAAGTGTACAGTACACACATCACACACACCTTACACTTAACATATAGCATATTGTAACACACACACACACACACACACACAGACATGCTATTACTTAACACTGTCTGAGCACCAAGTACTGAGAGCTGCATCAAATGTAAGATTCATTACCGGTTTTGTGTTTTCTGTGACATAGTTCCGGATTTAAATTCTAATCCTGCTTTTTTTAGACTCTATTTTATTTAGACAGTTCTTGTACGGTGTAATAATTATTTCAGGGCTGGTCCACACCTAAAGATCCACTTCCCCCAAACTCAAACTCCCAGAAACTGTATACCAAAGTCATGAGTTGGAAATATCGTTTGATTATTGGTCAAACAGTTGGCTCCTTATACGACTCAACTCGTGTGATGTTCTTTCCTACGCTTTGACAAGGAGTATGGATGAAGCGTTTGTTAAATTTTACACATTTAATAGATAGTTAGCCAGCTTGCTAATACCACAATGCTTCATGCTACACTGATTATAGAAGATGAGCCCAACAGGGGGCTGCTGGATCTAAACAGTCTGTCCGTCACCTCCAGGCGTTATGAGACTGCAGAGCTGCTAACTGCTCTTCTACCGGCAAACTAGTTTCCAGTGATTGAGGCAGTGGGACTACTGGGTGGGCTTGCTAGCTAATTATTGTGTCATTTATGGTCTGATAAAACAGTAAATTCAGGGAGGAATTCATCAAAACAGGAAATAGCAACCAATGAAATAACACATAAACGGTGTGCTTCCTGTGATTGGTTTGAAGTGGTAGTTTGGTCCGAGAATGCCCCGGGTTTCAGTTCAGCCAAACTAAACAAAGCATTTAACATTTAAGGAACTCTTTTGTTCAATGAAAAAACAGTTTTTCTATTTTAACTATTGCTGAGAGAACAAACGATGCCTCACAAAGACAGAAGTACAACCACACACAAAAACAGGCCTTTCCTAAGCCCATTATCTTTGGTAGTTAAAATGGGTTTGTCTCTGTAGATCATAGATATGCATGGTCTCACACACACACATAAACAAACACTAACACACAGAGAGACACACACACAGTTTGGTAATCCCTGCTTAGTGTATTAGCAGTGTCACCGATCGCAGTGACTCGGCGTTCTTCAGACACGTGAGTATGGCACGAGATCCAGCACCCAAATCTGCTCTGAGACACTACGCAAAATCTGTCATCTTTCAGATACACACACACACACACACACACACACACACACACACACACACACACA
>NW_022280094.1:868005-874225 GCF_004355925.1 Anarrhichthys ocellatus
ACACACACACACACACACACACACACACACACACACACACACACACAGTGAGAAGGTTGATCCACTCCTAACTTCACTTGTAGCTTCAGTCTAAAACAATTCTCTTGAATGTTGCACAATCATTTAACATACATTCAACCTGCAGACACAAAGTCATTGGGGGAACAAGTATTCTGATATTTCACATTGTAAAAAGTATGCATTAATGTGTTCTTCACTTTAATGTTGCTGCTGGTAAAGGTGGTGCTCATTCCAACTACTTTATATACTGCTAGGTAGTTGAATATATACTAATATATAATAATGTATTAGTTAATCATATTTTCATCTGTAAAAGAGCTAAAGGTGTCACAAAACTATAGTGCTACAGCCACTGTCATCACCAATGGACAAATCTCAAGAAGCTTCACACTGCACAGGGGGACTAGGCAAGGATGCCCACTTTTCACCATTTTCATTGAACCATTAGCTGCAGCCATTCGTCAGAACATCTATATAAAAGGAATTCACACACTCAACACCCATCACAAGATTAGCCTCTATGCAGATGATATATCGCTCTTCCTCCAAAACCCCTACTCATCACTACAGGAACCTATTAAAGGTATTGAATCATTCTCTAATATCTCCGACTACTCCAATAACTGGAACAAATCATCCATCCTTCCATTAGATAGTAACAGTGGAGATGGGGCAGCCCATACACCACATATCCCTTTTTGCACAGGTGTCATCACGTATTTAGGAACAAATATTCCCCCAGGCTGTCAGAGCTATTCTCACTCAACTTCACTCCACTACTTATAACAATAAATGACGACCTCCTCCGCTGGATGAAACTACCACTATCACTCATGGGCAGAATAGCTACAGTTAAAATGACAATACTTCCTAAAATATATTACCTGCTATTCACAATGATGCCATCTCAACCCACTCCAGGTTCAAATCGCTTGACTCAATCATCACTCAATTCTACTGGAAAAATAAGACACCAAGAATTAAACGGGTCACTCTCCAAAAACCAAAAACACAAGGAGGACTTGAAGCTCCACATTTTTTCCACTACTCTAGCAGATCAACTTCAATACATCAAATGGATCCACCCCAATCAATCAGATAACACATGGTTAGATATAGAACAGACAGTTTGTAAGGACATTCAGATTTCAGACCTACCATTTCTCAGCCAATCTATCAAACGCCATCCTTGTTTCAAAACACTAACAGTAGCAGAAACTCTGACAGCCTGGTGGAAATTCCACAAAATCACAAACATCACTTTTGCACCTTCAAATTTTACTCCCATATGGAACAATCCTGACTTTCTAAGCCACAAGAAACCTCTAAATCTCCACACATGGTCCGCTAAAGGCATCACTCATCTGAAGCACATCTTCAATAACAATACCCTGGTTTCATTCCCCCCACTTGGTTCAGAAGTACAGCATCGGGAGCAATCCATTTTTGGAATGTCTGCAACTCAAATCATCCGTTCAATCCAAACTTAACATTAAGGCCACTAACCAACTACCCCCCTCAACCTCAGAATTAATTAATATCCCCTCCTCAAAAAAGTTAATCTCAAAAATATGTAGAGTAATACCACAGTCTGACAAAACATCATTCATACCATCAAGAAAATGGGAATTAGACCTGTCCATCACTCCTGATGCTGACTTCTGGAACCAAATCTGAAATAACATCTACTTCATGACTAAAAATGCCAACTTACAACTAATAATACAATATAAAATACTTCACAGAATTCATTACACTGGGCAAAAAATGTTTAAAATGGGATTCACGTCAGATATCTGTCCACATTGCACTCAAAATAGCCCGGATAGCTATGTTCACGCCACCTGGCACTGCACACCAGTTAAACACTTCTGGAAAGAAATAACTGAGTCACTATCTGTCTTCCTGGGCTGCCTCGTCCCATTATCGCCTTCACTGTGCTTACTAGGAGACATTTCAACAATAAATCTGAGCAAAACAAACCGCCGATTACTCCTCGTGGGCCTAACTATCGCCAAGAAAACTATCCTCATGAGCTGGAAATCAAGGAATAACACACACATCACACACTGGAGAAACTTAATGATAGAATATATTTCAATGGAAAATCTAACCTCCTCCATCATATACAATACAACAGAACACCACTCCATCTGGTCATCCTTCACTATATTTTGACACCACCATCCTATTAATATTAAAATTGTATATGCATATAAGTATATATATTTTTTATTTTTTTATTATTGAAATTATTTTTTTGCCTGACAACAAATTGAAACCCACGGATACATGAACACCCACATGCACACGTACATGCATACGCACATACATATACAATTATATTTTAAATATAATATTTATAGTGGCCCCGTTTGTGTTTTGCTCTATATTATTCATCTATATCATAGGCCTATTATATTTAATAGTTATTGTACAGGTGGAGCTGTTATCTTCATATTTATTCTGGTCTTCTAGAAGATCTTTTTTTTTCTTCTGTTTTTCTGTTTTCTATTTTCATAAAATTTTTTTGTTGTTATTTTTGTTTATCTCTGACGATGTAATATTATTGTTGTGATGTTATTACATAATACAGAAATGTTTGTGCCTTTGAGACAGGAAACTATAGTTGGAAATAAACCATCATTTTATTTTGGTCACAGTGTAATTATTGGTCTTTGGAAAAGACATACAGAGTATTCAAATGCACACCAACTACACAACTTTGGCTTTAATAAATAGACTTTCTCTTGACTTTAATGGATTGATTTTCTTCTGACTGTTGTAGGTCTCTGCAAGCTGATTGAAACTGAAAACAAAAGCTGCAAAGAGGAAAAAACATTCATTCAAACTTTTGATTGTTTGGAAAAAATGCCAGCAGTAATGTACAAATATGTAGTGGGCGAAAACATGAAAAAAAAGACAGTAATAAATGTTAACTTAAGTACATTTCCTTTCGTTATTTTGCAAAACGTCTCAATTAATTATAAATACAAGCGCTGTCACAGTGTAACAAGGACGTTAGTGATTAATATCAAGTGCAACATATTTCATAATTTCGACATGAATGGCGGTCAAAGTGTCATTTAGCTTGAGCTACAATATCACAGACAGCAGTTTAAATTATAACCTGTGAAAGCAAGGCAACCCATCTTCTAATACAACTATTAGCTTCTGCTTCATCTTTGTACGTAGTAATGTGAGGCATAAATCTCTTCTGGATATGACTGTTGACTTCATCTCTCTACAGCGCTAACGCCATTTCTACAACGTTAATTACAAGTTCTTTTTTTCTTTTTGTAAAAAAAATAAACAGCCATACAAGTCAGACTCTTTCGGATTTTCCGATGGTGATGAGGGTCTCTGGGTGGTCTTCATGTAGGTGGGGGTCCGTTGACGTACCTCAGTGCCAGGTGGAAGCTTCGAGGCAACCTGCTGCTGCAGTGACACGGAGGCTCCAGGACGACCCAGATCAGACAGGCGAGAGCCAGAGCTGCAGCCAGAAGGAGGCAGAGGAGGGCTGGGGAGAGCAGGCAGGAGGCAGGCCTGCTGCTGGAGGTCACACTGTGGAGTAGGAAGAGGTTCAGGTGTCTCTGGTTTTGGAAACACTGGTAAGTTAAGCGTTAACTCTGGCTGTATTAAAAGTCTATCTCCTCAGTTAGAGTCATGAAACCATAACTATTTCTTAATGAAACTAAGATTTCTCAAGTTACCGCTGATGTATACATATTAGAAGAAGACAAATGAACCCTTTAAGCTTTAAATTCTCTAGAACTGTGTGTTTAAATCTGTTGAGTTTTCTTGGAGCCACAACTCTGTTCTATCACTGTATTTCTGCCACAAAAATGTCATATTTTGTCTTTTTTCCCTGTTTTTGATTTTGGCTCCAGAACACTAATGTCAGTCAATATGAAATCACTCAGTTGCTTGAGTATGAAACGACACAGGTAGGGTCTGTCGAAAAACAGACCAGTAAGGACGAAGCGGCACAAACACCACAAAGTGGTATGAACACTGTTAACTGCCTGATCAAAGATGCGTTTGTTGGCCGCTGACCTTTTCTCTACAGGTTCTCTCTTCACGAACATAGAGGACACTGTTCTGCTCATCTCTGAGGTTTAGAAATATCCCACAAATTACAGCCTGTCTACGTCTTTTATCGCTCCAATCTGTGTACAACTTCTTTCTGACCTTTGTTCGGAGCGAAGACACTCAGCCTCCTCACAACGGGACTGCTCTTCTTCAGCCTGCACAACAGAGAGCTTCTGTTAATCCATGGTTTCAGGCAACATCACTTACAATCACATGAAAACGTTTTCAGAGGATATCCGCCACACACACACACACACACACACACACACACACAC
The DNA here is from genome assembly GCF_004355925.1 of Anarrhichthys ocellatus. Lineage (NCBI taxonomy): Eukaryota > Metazoa > Chordata > Actinopteri > Perciformes > Anarhichadidae > Anarrhichthys > Anarrhichthys ocellatus. The sequence continues at coordinate 872,394 of NW_022280094.1, forward strand.
ACACACACACACACACACACACTAAAGGATGTTGTGTGTATTATTTTCCATCACAAATCAATACCACATAAATTTTTGACACTTAAATGACTGTGAACTGATGAAATCTTAACACTTTGTATTATGTGTTGTGATAACAAGTCTCTTTCAAGGAAAACTGAAAGCACAAACATCTCTGAATTTATCTGATGTATCATTCAAGAGTCAACGTAACCGACTGACCCCATCGCCTCACCTTAAGGTTCGATCGGTATTGGTGCGTCACCCAATCAGAGGAGGCTTTTAGGTCATGTGACGGGGAAGGGGCGGCACCAGGAAAAGGCTGCTGCGTGTTGTTGAGATGAGGAGCCAGCTGGTTGGGTGCATCGCTGTGGTAACACTGCGACACAGATCAGTTGAATACAATTAGATAAAGTCTGTTACTGTATGAAAGGTAATGAAATCTAATTAGTGAGCGTTTTAACAGGTAAACGCTTTGTGAACATGCAGAGACACATCTTTCCTCCAGCTGCTTGTAAACCCTTTGAAGGACATCTGAGCACAATCTGTGATTATCAAGTTAGTTGCCAAAGTCCTGCAGCAATTTTCTCTCCTCTCATTGTGGTCTGATACAGCCAGAGCCATCATTATGTATTCTGGGTCGAGTCCAAGTCAATTCAGGATGCAAGTCTTGCCCAATAATTGATCAATGTCCTTAAAAAGCTGTGCTTAGAGTGATTTTCGTCCTCTCAGTATATTTTAATAGAACTGTTAACTTTGAGAAAGGTTGTAGAACAAGTGTTTATACTTCTTCCTACTAAGCATTTAAAAGGCTTTGCTCTCACAAACATAATAGATTCAGAATAAGACACATTTATCACCAGATGCCTATCTTTGTGTGACTTTAAATGATCGTGCAGAATGGTCCATCTTAATACAATATGCATGTGCCAATATGTTGCTATCATCATTCCTCCTGTCTGAAGTGGGAACAAAGTGATCCCCTGATGTCTTGACTCAGGCTGTTCTCATACATGGTTCATAGCTAAACATATGAAAAGTAATGCTCTGTAATTTGTGTATAACCCACAGAATCAACTTGTATGTAATCCACGTAATCTGACCAGGAAACATAAACAGCAACAAACACCACATATAGCGGAGGTCAGGGTGGATCCAAAGACATGGGACTTTCACCGAAGAGACCCCCGTTCAGCGACATCGCCTTATTGTCCCGTAACTTCCGTACTTAAAAACGCCACTGGCGTCGGTATTTTAACCCAAACCACAATCTTTTCCTGAACCAAGTTGTTTTGTTGCATAAACCTAACCAAGTCGTTTCCTGTGAAGATTGAAGTTTATTTTGAAAAGATGGTATGCAATGTAACAAGCGGAAATTGACAGTGTTGCTAGGCATTTACAAGACGACGCAAAGAAAATGACGAATAACTTTTCCCAAGATATCATCCTAACTGCATGACTACGCTGTAAGAGATAGGCCACAAACATTTTTGATGTTGGTATTTAGGGAGAACACGGCAGACAGCAGTCGCTAAACCGTCTGTAATGTCATTTCTCTGGGAAAACTATTTAACCTTTAACGTATGTCGACAGACAATGTTTGAAATGTAAGTGAGAGCTGGAGAGAGGAGGGCCAAGGCTGTCAGTGCTAGTTGTGTTGGAGTAAAGTAGCTTTCAGTATCTGAAAGACTTTCAATGTCATGGCGGAATATTTAGCGGACTTCAACAATGTGGATGAGACGTCTGTCTCTCTCATTCATTCATAAATTCATACACACACACACACACACACACGTACGTATACGGGCGCACACACACGTACGTATACGGGC
>NW_022280094.1:884225-900820 GCF_004355925.1 Anarrhichthys ocellatus
ACATATATACACATATATACATATATACACATATATACATATATACACATATATACATATATACATACATACATATATATACATACACATACACACCAAAAGTCACATTTGCGGTTTTGGTATCTGTTTCAAGTCAAAAACTGAGTTGATGAGATGTCGTCCAGCTCTGCTAGGTTCCTTTAAAAAGCGGCATAACTTCACCCAAGAGCTGATGGAGCACACTGAGGAGGAGGAGGCGGCAGAGAACGATGCTTCAAATGAATCAGAGGTTGTTCTGCTCTCAGTCCGAGTTTGTAGACAAGCTGCTCCAAAACATCGATTAAACTCCAGATTCTCTCCTTCGCTGCTCACAAATCTGGGCTTGCAGGCTGATTTCTGCTCTAATTTGTTTTGCGCTCGCTCGATAGTTTTGGCAGCAATGAACCTCCATTAGAAAGTGCCAAAGCTATTACGCACAAACACACGTTCAATCAAACCCGCATATTGCAAATGAGTGTGCACAAAATCGCTCTAATCTCTCTCGCACACACACACACCTATCGGATTTGACTCTGAAAAAACTCATCTACAAACTTTCCTTCCTTCTGTTTGCCTGCAGTCTGCTCATCTCCCTTTCCTATAAACGGACAGTTATCTGTAACTGGTTGTAAATCAGACAGAGGAAAAAACAGGGATTAGAGGAGGAAGGAAAGAGGAGAGGAAGTCTGCGTGTTTCTCTCCTTTTTTATGGCGACAGTTAAAGTGCAGCCAGACTCGATGCATAAATCAAGAGCCGCCGTGAAGCGACGGACGATGGGAGGAAGAGGAGAATAAATAGGCGCTGCTTTCACCGGTAATGAGAGAGGGTGAGAAAATGAAGTCTGATGGAGAGAGAGAAACATGAGAGAGGCCGGAAAGAGAAAACAGAGAGGGGGAGGGATCATAGAGGACAGTTATTCAGTAATCTGTCTTTGCAAACGATGGAAAAATAAAGGCTGATGATTATAAATATTGATGGTGCTTCTCGTGAGAGAGGCCATCACTCCGTGTGTGCTGGAACTTGTCTTTACAATGCTAGTTAAACTGAGAAAGATAGACAGTGTGTGTGTGTGTGTGTGTGTGTGTGTGTAGGACAGCTAACTGTACATGTATTTAGGACCTTGTGGGCCCAGAATTAGATTTTTGTGACATTTGTGACACTACCGATGTGTCTTTGTGACTTTATTTTTAAGTAAGTAAGTTTATTTATAACACATAAAATGAGAACAGTGACAAACTCAATGCATACAAATAAGGATTCTGTCCAAGGGGCTTTATGTGTGTGTGTGTGTGTGTGTGTGTGTGTGTGTGTGTGTGTGTGTGTGTTTAATTCACATTTCTATAGATTATTTTTAAATGTGTTTGCCATTAATAATATCACACAGAACTTGAATGTTACACTGCAAAAAAAAGCATCACTATTTCTTTCAGAGCTTCGTAAATGTTTCTATTTTCTCCCTGATGAGCATCAACCAATCACTTGTTGAACAGAGATTCAAAAAGTACACTATATTGTACAACAACATGGAGGCTCCGCAGTCCAAACCAAGGAAGCCAACTCTATTACTCCTTTCAACCTCGACAAAGGTAGTGGACACCAGATCACCCCTTCCATTCTTACTTTTCACAATAAAAGTCCTAGACATATACACTACGTAAATATTAACCAGATGGTGCTAAAATCCACTCATTAGCTTAGGCCATACAACAATTGACCTCAGAAAGGCTGCCAGACGCTGCTCTGGGTCAATAAGATCCCAGTAGTTGGTCCTCTGCCGCGTAAATCTATTCAAACCCCATCGCTGCTGGTATGAACACTTTTGATGCACAATAATCGCAGTCGAGTATTTCCAATTGTCATGTTTATTCGTCACACCCCCGCTGTGTAAAAGCATTAAGAAGGATGTTTTGTGTATAAACATATATATCCATAGTGTGCAATTTAAACAGCTGAATAGTTAAATGTTGCTGTCGCAAGGAATTATTTCATGAATGATGGTCCCGTGTTCCTTGAAGCAACGTTCCTTAACATTTAGAGGATTCGACAAGCTCTTATCATGGCTGCCACTTTGAGTCTTCTAACCCCGACCCTTTTACTCAGTTAGGCACCTTACTAAGCAAAAAAATACTTTTTGCTCGCAGCCAGAATATAATCTGTTCAACTTGACCTAGAGGTGTAGTGTCATCATGTTGGACCCCAAAACTTGAACAAGACTTGAGGCCAGTACACATCAGAGCTGCCCTCCCCTCACACATTTCTGAATAACGGGGGCAAGACATCGTACGAACCACTTCACTCACCATGGGGGTTTGAACTTAAGGGTAACGTCAACATACTACAATTGTCACAATGACAATGCCACCACACAGATGTTTGGCAGGTATAATGTTTACCTAGCATTGGCTAATTATCAGTAAACACAAAGTACAGCTGACGCTGATGAGAACTCCATTAGCTCTGCAGGTATTTGGCCATAAACTTAAGAGTTGAACACATTCAAATGTTGACCTGATTATGGCGCTGGATGAAAAGTTGGAGGATCACCAAAGTTATTACAATTCATCGTAAGGGGACCATGAATGTTTGAACCGAATTTCATGGCCTCAATCTGTTGGGACTCACATCAGTTTCCCAGGATACTGAGCCCTAAGCCCCGCCCATGGACCCAACGCTTTCAGTAAGGATACTGTAATCTGTGACATTTCAACACATTTCATATGTTAGCAAATTAACTTGTTTTTAAAATGAGCATCGCAGGTATTTCAGTGTCAAATGAATTTAAAGTAGTGCTGGGCAACGATTAAAATATTTAAATCGCGATTAATCGCATGGATTTTTTGCGATTAATCGTGATTAATCGCATTGTTATGGCAAAGTTCAATAATGTATTCAAAAGTAGTGTATTGCGCACTTTTATTTTAAAAGTACTGCTATATGAACAAAAGGGCAATAACATTTGGTTCACGAGATGCAGGTAGCATGTTTTATAATTAATGTGAATATAATTCATACTTTGTTGGCATCTTATTCTGAAAACCGGATGTTCGTCTGAAGAAACCGGATGTTGTCTCACGTTAATCTTTCCGCTAACTTTCAAAGTCCTTCGCTCGCTCCCGATCTGTGCCGTTTAAATGCGTTTACCGTGAATTTACATTAAAATTACTGACTATAGGATGTTTGCTGGCTTTTATCCCACTGTTCTTGTCATCCTCTTGTTGTTATGTATATGTATTGTCTCGTCTTTCAATAAAAAATAAAAATAAATAAAAAATAAATAAAATCATAATAAATTAAGAAATGCGTTAACGCACGATAAAATAATTGTCGACGTTAATTAATGAATGCGTTGACGCGAAATTAACGCGTTAACTTGCCCAGCACTAATTTAAAGTAAATAGTTTAGTTTCCAGACCAACTTATTTTCTTCTCTTATAGCTTGCTCGTCAAAAAATAGTTCCCTCCTGCAATGTACTCAAATACTCAAAATACTCTTTTGAGTACTCAAGTACTCAAAACCTGCCGAAACAGCTTGAGAGAATAAATGTGTGTAGAGAGAGTGTGAGGACGTGAGCATGTCTCGGGAGTCAGGTCAGGAGTCTTTACACACGCATGTTCATGTGATGCCATGTGCTGGATGTTAATGTTGAACTGCACAGGAAAACAAGCTGAGCTTAAAAAAAAAAAAAAAAAAAAAAAAGACTTCCGAGACAATAAAGCTAGTGTTATTCTAAATGGACCAGTCAGGACAGAGTATTGTTCTCACCTTGTGAGTCTGTGTATGTGTCATTATGGCAAAATGTGGTTGTGAGGACACCTACTGTAGCAGGAGCTAGCACAGAGGCCACAGTTTAAGGTTCAGTCACAGAACTTTACAGGTATGTAGTGAAGGTCATGTGCCAAACTGTAATTTCCCACAAATCTCATAAAAAGACTCAAACCGTCAATGTGTTAGTCCGTTTCTCAATACTGTCTGACTTCCTGTCTGTGACTGTCAGCTCCAAGCCCATTGGTTCCAACTTAAGACATACATCTTTAAAAACACAAATATACAGTCAGTCATTTCCTAAAACAGGTGGTCAGTGTAGCTTTAATCAAACAAGAGGAAATAGTGAGTCTGTTGGGGATTATTTTCAGCGGCAGATTAATCCACATTTGGTGCACTAGTGAGTGTGTGTGGCAGCAGGATGGTGTATGTCAGAGTCAAAATAAACTGTGTGAGTTCATTTTAATGAAGGACCGTGTGGCTCATTAGTGTGTTTTTAATGGAGCTCTATGGCACAGAGGAAGACAATATATTAGGCTTTGACACACACACACACACACACACAACTTGTTAGGACATGTATTCACTGCTGGTTTTGGTTTTTTCATGGGATGTCTTTTACAATTTAAAGAAATGGTCATATTTATCTTTGAAATAGAATTAAAATATAAATTTAGTGCTGTCAAATAAATTATAATTCAAGATTAGTGATAGTTTCATTTTTCTAAATTGTGATGGGAGAGCAAAGGTGAGAAAGATTTTGTTGTAATGTGACCTGCTGGGTATCAGATATCCTGCTCTGGACCACATATTTTTACAGATGGACAACACCATACAGTGTAGGTCTTAATCAGGACATAATTAGACCTGCTGGTGTTATAAGATAGCCCCCCACCCCCCTGCAATCTATATCAAATTTGAGGGATTTTGGTCAGAAATAGGGCTAAATGTTATGTTTTAGTATGCACTGTAATATAAAATTGAAGATGAATGAAAACAACCAAAAAAAAAATGAAAAAAAAAAATCTTTTGACAAGGGAAATATATTTAAAAAGTGTGAACACAGGGGACCCACCTCCACATCAGTCTGCACGGCCTTGGAACAGGAAGTCGTCCTCTCTGGAGAGGCGGGACCTTGGACACCCAGCCACGCCCTCACGCGCCCACCGTCAAAGCAGAGGGGCTCACCGTCCTGTCGGTCAGGAGTCGAGGTCGCCCAATGTTCTCCATTTGGCAGAGTCCCGCCCCTCTGGGTTACTACTGGTACGGGGACACTGGGGTGGGCGTGGTCAAGCCATCCCTCCATTTGCTGGACAGAAAACACATCATTTAAACTAAAGACTTAATTATGAAAATGGATCGTTTTGCTCCAGTCATCTCCTCATGATGATCCAGCCTGTTAATGCTTATTCTTTTATTTTATTTTGGCATCATTATGTGGAAATTAACAGGAGACTAGAAAAGCACTATACAAGTACAAGTCCATTTACCATTTACACTATTAAAATCCAACACAGTAAATAGTTCTTCAATCTTGGTTGTGTGCTTGCACTCCTGCTTGCTGCATTCAATGTTTTCCCTTCTAAAAAAAAAATAAACACATTTACAATCTTTCACTCAACAAGATAGCTAAATAGATAAGATAGATATTTGATTCATCCCCAGGGGGACATTTGGTTGGCAATGACAATGACCATGCTTGGTTGCTGTCCACTACATTGGATCTTCAGATGGCTTTCATCATCAAAGTGATTCTCTATTAGCAAGTGAGAATTCCGCTGCACAGCAGCACTATGCAGTCAGGTGGTAGTAAAACGCATGCAATTTGGCAAGAATCAAGGCTCGCTGCACACCAAAAAAAACTTCGACCAACTTTAGATTTCTTAGTATTTAAACATTTGCTGGATATTGCATATGCAATAAATATACAGTTATAGGAAATCAAAACAGTTTTGCAATATAACTGTACTGTGTGCTGTAAACATGATGCTCTCTCTTCCGTAACAGCACACAGGGAACACATGGATCACTCTTCTACTTGCAAAGAAAAGTTGAAGCAAGAAGTTGTAAGTTGGTCCTCTACAGGCACATCTTTTTAGTTGCATCCAGAATCCATGCAGCATACCGACATCACGCCTCTACGCGTCCAATAAATAGATGTAAAAGAAATAAATACAGTAGGATGACAAGTGTGCAAACACTTTGATGTCTTTGTTGGGATGCTGCAGCTGTATCAAATGCCAATTCAGTTTTACGTGCGTCTCTCTGTTCCAGTTGGGTTTTGGGGTTCACCAACAGTGCAACAGTGTGTGAGAAATATACAGAAAGGCAGAGAGAGAGGGGGGAGCTGCAGGCTACCAGAGGCGGATACTCAAATGACTTCAAAGTGTTCCGTTCTCGTCTCCCCCCCCAAAATCATGGATGCTGTCTTATTTCCCCTCTCTTTTTGTCTGTTCTTCAGCTTCCCTCTGCCTCTCTCGTAGAGCTGCTCACACACTCAGGTTTTCTTGCCAGAATAAAGCTTAAAAGAAAGGAAACTGATAACAAGAGGTGCCACATCCCGCAGGCGTCATCAATAAATCAGCAGAAGAGGAGGTGAACTGTTGCAACCAGCTCATAAAGCGGACACTATAGCAATGGAGAACATCTTTAGATAGCTGGTGTATCGGAACATCAGTGACTGTGTGTGTGTGTGTGTGTGTGTGTGTGATAGAAACAGACAGACGAAGCCTCTGGGCCATGTAGCATCTGGGTTAGGGCAGAACAACAGAAATTAGAAGAAAAACACCACGTGGTTTTGTTCATATTTAGGCCTGATGTGGCGTCTTCTTCTCAGTTGGGTTTTTACACGTTAATAAGTTCGGTCAAATCATTTCAGCACCTCTTGCTAATCAAAGTAAACAAAACAATGACGACTAAATCTTTACAGCTATAAGACAGCCACCAATAAAACTCTATATGAAATGTTAGATTGTTCCTGTGTGTAAACCTTTTGTATTAGTCAAACTGACAATTTGTTTGGTTAAAGGAGCTGTCAAGTGGGTTCAACCGCACACGTCTTTGCTATTGGTTGAGAGTTCACCAAATTTGAACTCCACGTGATGCAAAGATCCAAATGTTCATGGTCACCGGGAGTAAATGTTGTATTTTCCCCCGACTTGAGTGGAGGTGAACGGAAGGCGAATATTCACCAATGTATTTTGCGCTGGTGTGACCGTGCCCTACGGCCCACAGTTACACTATCTGATGGTTAACAAAGGGACTCATCATGATAACCAAAAGAAATTAGAAAAATGGATTAGGGCTCGACTTTGTTGGTAGTTCCTCCAGTATGAACACAATATTGTATTCTGTGTTAGAATGTGGTGTGAATCGATTATTTGTTTGTTGTTTGGTCTATAAAATGGTGAAAAATGTCGATCGGTATTTTCCAAAGCCCAAGATGATGAGATGTCTCGTTTTAAAATATTCAGTTTAGAGTCATAGAGGAGCAGAGAAACCAGAAAATATTCATATTTTTTTAATTACTCAAACCGATTAATCAATTATCAAAATAGTTGCCAATTAATTCAGTAGTTGACCACTCATTGATTAATTGACTATTGTTGCAGCTCGAGAGCATTATAAATATAATCTGAGTTGATGTTTTGAGAAAAGCCCAGCAATGTCAAAAATGAAATACAAAACCCCATTGTTTAAACATTCTAGTTAGATATTGACTTGAAGGTTTTCTTTTATTCTTATTTTACGAGCACTGCTGGGGGGAGCCAATGACAGATGCAATTGTTGTGCATAACGGACATTAACAAACTTGAAACCTTTGTTGTCTGGAATTTTCTTCTTTTCCATCAAACCACATTGAATGGATTCATTTATTTCATTTTTTTAAATCAGAAAAACAAAGACGTTTGTTGTCACTCACCAGATCTGCTTGCTGATTGGTGATGTCATTGCTATTAGTCTGAGAGCCGAGCGAGCCCAGCCTCTTCACACCATCTCTGTGACAAAGACCTGCACAGGCAGACACACACACACACACACACACACAGAGTGGTAGATCTCAAACTACTAAGAAACGAAATAACAAGAGTCAAAAGGCCAACAAAAAAAAAAAAAAAATAGAAAAGACCTGTACTCTGTCTTTTTGAAAATGTTCTGTCACTTCCTACCTGTGCTGGCACTGAAATACGACGAGTCAGCGTCGTCATGGAAGACAGAGCGTCCGATATCGACGGAGGGGTCCCACTCCAGCCCCAGGTGCTCATGGGTAGGAGAGACTGGGGATGGAGGAGGAGGAGGGAGGTGAACGGGTGAGGAGAAGGCCAGGGTGGGGTTAGCCGATTGATGGATGCAGAAACAGATCTTTACTAAATATCGTACATTCATGATTAATCTTATACATGCAATTAAATGTTTATTATGTTGGTTTACCTTTAGGATGGTTTGGAAATGCAGGGAGGTCCAGGTTGGTTACATTAAATGCTCCCTCTTCCTCTAATAGAGTCTCTGAAGGACAACCAGAGTCTGTAGCCTGAGACAGAATCCAGTCATCCTCAAACACCTGGAGGAGGAGGAGGAGGAAGAGGAGGAGGCAAACTGATGTACGGTGGTGGAGTAAGAATTTAGTTTGTTCATTTAAGTATAAGTAGTAATATCACTATCTCCACAGAGTCCTTCACTCTGTACAGAAGTACTATTGGCAACCTTTAAGTACTTTAGAAAAGTACTTAAAGTGTTGTATATTCATTTTTATATTATTGAAGCAGTTATTACTGGTGCAATAAACAGCTTTTTATGGTGTAGCAGGATTTAGGATGGTCATTTTAATTACGTTGTACTGTTGTGTATTATATTCTATGTGTGTCATCATTTATGAGGTCATCATATTTATGTAAAATCTCAACAAACAAAACTACGTTGATGTGGGCAGAGGAGGAAAGAGACCAGGGGCTGCTTCAGTCCTTCACAACACAAAATCTAATTATAAATGGAATCCCCTGACAAGCACATTGCTCCTTTTTTAAATGAGTAGTAGTTTATTAAATATGTATAAGTACTGTGAGTGAAGACACGTTTTTAAAAGAGCATGCCACCAGTGGAGAGAGGACTTTGTCAGAGTTATCTTGAGTCAGCAATGTAAACTGGAGATACAGAGTTTGAAAGATGAACCCAGAACAAGCTGGCAGGTTTGAAAAGCATTAAAAAAAAAAATGTTTACCATTTATCATAGCCAGAAGCTGTAAAAACAGACATTATCGTCGGAATTTCAATTTTCCAGCGGTCCTTGAACACATCATGTGTGACTAACGCTTCCGCCAAGCAACCAAATCAAAAATTTAAATGAGGTATTTCTTTAAAATCACTTTATTGTCAAACATTTTAAAAAATTGCAAAAAACAAAAAGATTTTGCTCTAACCAGACTGTGTAAAAAACATTTAATTCTGAATGACTCATCTGAGACAGTCACCTGATTGAATATGAAACTTTGACTGACCTACAGGCTGTTTACACAGAGCAGAGGGGAGGATGCAAGTAGGCATTGTAACATATAAATAGTTACAATGTAATAGTAATTACTTATAGCATGTATATTCTTTCTAATATTAATAATACTTGTGGGGAAATGTTTGTATATACCATTGTTTTTCAATTTTTGTAAAATAAATTAAGATATCAAATCAATTTTTTTTACTGCGTTATAATGTACAAAAGACAGACTTATATATTTCAGTGAAAAATGAGGCCACAGTGAGTTAAATGCGACAGGAGCTAAAAAAAAAATTGACCCGGAACTACTTGGGGTTCAGAGGGTTAACAAGCAGGGACAGTATGAGAAAATATGCTTTTGAGTTGCATTGTGGGAATTGTAGGATCCTGTGTTTTTGAAGAATGACCCAGGGACTGAAAGTCAGCATATTTATTGTATTAAACTGAGTGCAATATTAAATAAGTGGGCTACTACTGTAAGACTAACTGACTTAGTACTTCTAGATATCCTTTGACCTTGATGACTGTGAATGTTTATAGGCTAGTGGCTTAAATATCTTCATCCTTATGTGTGTATAAACGTGGCTGCAGGATAAATGTGTATTTATATTTGTAAAAGTAAAAAAGAAAAAACGTACAACCACCTGCCTGTATGTGATCTTCCCTCCACCCCTCATGTATATTTACATCTGTGTGTATTGTCACAGTGTGTGTGTGTGTACCAGTCTCATGCTCAGCAGCCGCGTGTGCGTTCGTGTGATGTTGCTGTAGACGAGGCTGCAGCTCCGCAGCAGCTCCAGCAGGCGACTCTCCACACGCTGAGCATCAGTCGGTTCGCTGCGCTGGATCAAGGCCTCGCCGCGCTCCAGCAGGTCGTTCACACGGACCGAGTTCACACACACACTCTGCTGGAAAGACTACACACAAGCACACACACAAATATTACAATATACAGGAGGTAGGAAAATGACCAGGTATTTAGTTATAAAACACACACACACACACACACACACACACACACACACACACACACACACCTGCAGTTGCCTCAACTTTTCGCAGGTGTTTCCTGTGAAGTGATCCACCTCGGTCAGACGGACATCCAGCTCAGCCAACCAGAGAGCAAGCTCCTCCCTCTCTGCCTCAAACCCCTCCCACTCTGAGACAAAGAGCTGATGGAGAAAAAAAAAAAAAAGGGGGATTCTCCATCTTCAAATCAGTTTTGCTAAGACAGTTTGGAAATGCTGTAATATTTCTTTACAACTTCTTCAACTAAACATTTTACTTTTTCTTTTAAAAGACAGACTGATATTTGTTTTAATATTATTAGGAGGAGCTCTGACCTTCAATCGTCCAGTGATGGATTCCAGTTTAGTGTTCATGTCGCCCCATCGTTGCCCGCACTCCCTCGCTGACGCCAGAAGCCGAGCCTGCATGGCGCCCTGAAACAGCCGAGTCAGTGTTCGGTTCCTCTGGGTCAAACCGTCCAACTGAATGAGCCGAGACCTGGTCTCGCACCGCAGCCTCTGAACACACAGATGAGAAGCTGAGGTAACAAACAAGCCACCTCTACAGGCGCCACATGTGCAGGAGCCCCAGCGGTATCACCGGATGGGAAACAGAAACCCCAGCGCCTGCCTGGGCCAGGACGTCGCTGAACGAACGTCTGTGTACTCGTAGGCCATCCCTTGAAAGGTGAAACACAAGAATACCCCGTGTTTTGAAGCCACCTTGTCCTGAAAGTATCTAACTTTAAGTTGATGATGGCCAATCGCCCTGCAGAGCTAGTATCTTAAGTATGTTCTTTAGCTTGGCAAGTCCTGCAACTTTATTTAGACTATACCAGTTTGAGAAATGCAAAACAAGCCAAATTGAATCCATGCTCTCCTCCACTGTAAGAGCACAGCCGTAGCGTGTTTAACCTCTGGGTCATTGACAAGGGGCTGAAATTCACTATCTGACATGTCAAGCCAGTCTGTGTCAGGCCTTGTCAGAAACTCCGGTCTGGTTATCCAAGTCTTTTCCATAGAGAGACCACGGGAAGAGAAATCTGCCAGATTGCTTGTGGGAGTGGCCTTACCGTTGACGATATTAGCCTTGGTGATGTGTCTTGTAGGCTACATTGCTTATTTAGTCTGTGTAAGCATAACAGTGGAGGACTAGGTAGGGGGACCCCACCAATTGCCACCAGGTATTTCGCACACCGACACACACACTTTGATTCTGACAATGATGTAAAAGACTACGTATTTATAACAGCAGGGATGCAGATTTGCAATAGTTGCAACATTTTTTCAATAAAAGGTTTGAATAGATTCCCACAAGCAGAGGACCACCTACTGGGATCCTATTGACCAGAGCAGGCAGTCTGTCTGAAAGGTATTGAAAGGTAAAGTGGTAAAAAACAAAAAAGGTAAATGACTTGCATTTGTACAGTGCCCTACTAGTCTTCTGACCACTCATAGTTCATACAGCATCTTCCCATGACCATTTCAAGTTAATGCACTTCACGCACACTCAAACACTGAGTGTGGCACAGCCTTTTGGGATCCATTTGGGGTTCAGTATCTTTCCCAAGGACACTAAACATGCTGACTAGAGGAGCCAGAGATCAAAACACAGATTGGAAAGAGACCCGCTCTACCTCTGAGCCCCCCCACCCAAAGGCAGGAACAGGAGTGGATCTGGTTTAATCTTACTTGGAAAAGTATTCATGACAAAACCAACAGTTTAAAAAAAATACACGAAGTGTGAATTAACCCCACAAAAAAAACACCCCCAGTGTGTAAAGGAGAGATTCAGTATGAATCAGGATTTGGCAAAAAAGTTTTATGAAAAACATATATTTTTGCATTTTATTGAGAGTTAAAAGTCTTCATATTTGCTTTGATGCAAAATAGTTTCCCTTTAATCCTGTAATGATACAAAATAAAGTCTGGGTTCAAATATGAACTCCCTCTAATTTAAACTTTTGTTGAATTTCTTCTCACCTCAAACTTCCTCATTTCTTCCTTGGCAGTGACATAGGTAACGAGGGTGGGCTGAGGGGGACTGACAGCTTGCTCGGCGAATCGCAGCCAGTTGTCCAGTTGGGCGTGTTCTTTCATAAACTCGTGCCAGAGGACCCACCTCCTCTCCAATCTGGAAAGAAAGCAGAAGTGAAACAGCCTACTGCAGAAAGACTCAAAGCATGGAGGTTATAAGTGTCTGGTTGCAGTGTCTCTCTTCACCTTATACTGCCCTATACATTTTTTCCCCTTCTCCTGTTCTAATGCATTTGTATATGTTATTCCGTTTTTTCAAGTTTGTCCACAGCACTGGGAGCGGGTCAGGGGACGATGATGGAAACACTGGTTTCTGCCCTTCTGGTAGCAGTGCCCCAACTATTCATTTATATAGCCGAATCGGATTGGACAAGTCTTGCCTATCGTCAACGCATAGGCGCATCATGTTTGTTTTTGCTTACTGATCCCCCTGTTTAAGAGTTATTTATCTATAGAATTATATTTCAAAATAATGGACAGCAAAGTTTATATATGTGTGTGTGTGTGTGTGTGTGGAACTGTCCAAAGCACTGAAAAAGAAAAAACAGACAATCAGCACCCCTACATAGCCAGAATGGAATGATCCTTTGTTTCATAACCACATTTTCCCCCACTGTGAAGACGCGACTGTGAGATTGGTAGTGGAATCAGGCTCCTTAGATCAAATTGCTGACCAGTTGGGTCACCGCTACTAAATGGCTACTTTAATAACAGCTTAAAAGATTTTTAAGCTTAAAAACAGCTTTTTGGCAAGTGAAGGACGATAACGCTGGCAACACTTAGCAAAGTAATCGCACCTTTGTTCTAAAACTGGAGAAAGATTACAAAATGACGCAATGCGAAAGCGCCCTGGTTCTGGTTCAGGCAAAGAATGAGGTGAATAAAGAGCCAAAGTGAAAGCAGATTCATCAGGTTCTGGTCCAGAAGTTACAACACCTAACTTATAATAACAGTCATTTATTACATCTGTCTAGGAGGGGATGGTAGTTCTTGTTTCTTCTCTGACTTATGTAGTAACCATTTCTGTTTTTGGAGGCCTTTAACAAACACCGTTTCCCATAAGTCCTGAACCACTGCGGTTTAGACACCGCAGTGAAGTGTCTGTGGTTAGGTCAGATATGTCTGCAGTAGCACAAATGGGACAGAAAGGTGCAGACTTTTGTAGACAGCAGAGATTAAAGCTACATACTTGGAAAGATGAGAGAAGAGAGCGTGGGTGAACACCATGAATATGCAAGTTATGATTATGCAAGTATGTGCTCTGTCGCATACATTTTCCTTGGAGCTGTAGCTCTTTGTAGGCCTATTTTTCACTTTGTTAAAATCATAAAAGTTGAAATTGTAATATCAAGTGATGTACAGCAGTAGACTCATTTACCTTAGAACATGGGAAGTGAACCCCAGTAACATCAAACCACAAGACCATTTTCCCCAAGAAGCACCATGATAAAAGAGTGGTCTGTAAAACTGTAGAGCCAAACAATGGAAGACACTCACTGGCCACATCCCCGAGGTTCTTCATCTTGACTCCAGCTGCCGTCCACTTGCTGGGTTTCCTCCCCATTCAGCTCCAGTGGATACGAGGTGGGAAGAAAGGAAGACTCTGACAGATCCAGAAACCGCTCCATAGCCCTCACTTCCTGTCCACTTCCCTCAGTGGTGGGGATGGCATCACCGGACTGCTACCTGTTGAGACACAAGGTGTAGAGGGTCAGTTCGACTTTTTAAAGTCGGGATTTATGGAAATAATACTGCCCTTTCTCACTCATGAAAAGAATAGAAAATGTATCTCAGACTTTTGTTAAAATGTCTGTCCCACTTCAAATGACCAGCACACAATGGATTCAAATGCTAAGGAAGTACACCAGTATATCAAGTACATCAGTATCCTTCTCTCTGAAACTTGGGACATTCTTGTAATATGATGTTACAAGCTCTTAAAAAGTGGATGTAAGAGTTGAACGTTTTCTAATTTCTTCCCTGAAATATGTCATTCTACCTGGGAAAACAAGGAAGAACTGTGGAGAGTTAATCATACAAATAAATAAATACTTTCATATGCATTTGATTTAGTGATACTTTTAGGGGGAAGAAATGACACAAAATGATTTGACAATCCACACTCGGCAGTAGGCTTCTTGTCATTATTTTGGTGACACATTCTGTGACACCCATAATTGAAAAGCATCATAATCTGCAGTTGCACTGTGCAATTATAAGCACTTGTATATATTTGTAATTATAACAATAAACATATCACATTATAAAGCACGTCATGATTTATCAGGTTAAGTATCATAATACTTCATAATTGCTGGTCAATCAAACAATGATTTTTTTTGTGATCTTTCATTGATAAAATGATAGTTCACTTTACTTAAAGCAAACAATGAGCACTTAGAGTAACTTATAATCACATTATTAGGCATTTTAACAGTAATTTGAATTAATTAAAAGAGTATTATGCTACTTGACCTTACAAGTCATAATGCTTTATATTGAGTTATGATTATGCTTATGAAGCATTATGGATGTTTAGTAGTGCTTATAACCAATTACACAGTGCTATAAGCCAATTATAACACATTAAGTATATTTATAGACATGGGCGTCATAGAAAGTGCAGTATTTTCTCTTACTTTTCTCTTTGTGAAAAGCTGCTTGGTGATAAACCGGATACAGATTTTAACAATCCGACATGAACACGTTTGAGTGTTCCTGGAGCAGAAAAGAGACGCACACACACAGGCTGCAGTGATTTCCCATTGTCACTTCCACAAGCACCAGTGCACGCGCACACACACACACACACACACACACACACACACACACACACACACACAGTGTTGGTTGAGGTGGAGCCAGACCTGAATGACTGGAGGGAGAGTGACAGGGAGAAGTAACCCTGAGGCCCACATTTACGCAGCACCTTTCATTTAGTCTGTGAGTGATTATCTTCTGATTTACAGATGCAGCAGCTGGTCACACAATCTCTGAGCCGGCTAAGGTTCACAACGCATCTCTTCCGTCAAAACGAAGATGAATCCATAAAGGCAGTTCTATTGTGACTTGGAGCTTTTGGAAATCATTGACATTATGCTAATAGGCAGCTGTGTGGCAGCAGAAGTTGAGAAGACAACTTCCTTTCTTGTCTAACCATATCTGCAATAACTCATTTAAATACCTTTGTACACACAGTAACGCTGGTGTCATCAACATGTATTTATGTTGTTCATGTTACAGACCATTGTGACCATTGTGTAGTGATATGAAGGGAGAGAACGGTTTAACCTGCTGATAAAGACATGTTGGATTGTTGTTTGCCGACTGAAAACAAAATGAGCAGAGAGGAAGATAGTAAGCTTTTTTTTGTTGTTTGGGTGTTTCAGTGTTGATGGAGATCTTCACAACAACAATAAAAAATAAAAAAATTAAAAAAACATCTGCGCACAATGTTTTCATGCATAAAAAGTAAAGAAATGATAATTAGTGGTTCTTGCAGAATCATTGCAGTATGTGTAAAAAGTATTTGAAGACATGAGACTTGAGTCACCTACGGGGGAAAAAAACTGCTCCTTACATGAATGTGTAGTCATGAAAGCATCATTAGGCAAACCACAAAGGAAACGAGGAACGACATAACAAGCTGGCACAAAGTCAGTGTGTAGACTTTATTTTAGGCGGAGGAGATTCAGTGAACTGGTGAACAACAAAGTTGGCAAGAGATTATATAATTTATACACTTGAAGATATACGTTCGGGCAGCATCAGTGAATGAATTCAGAGTAAAACACTGACTACATCTCAACAGTTTGATGTCTCAATAGAAGACCGAGGTAGATGCAGACAAATGCAAAGTGAAAATGTCTCCTCAACAGAGCGCATCGCCTGCAGTGATTTCACAGTTCAGCGAGTCCAAGTAAGACACATGCTGTGTTCATTATCACTTTCATTATCAATGTTTTTATTGATTATTGAATCCATGAACTGTCATAAAGTTAGCAGAGCCCAGCTTTAGATTGTCTTGTGTTTTGTTATGCTTTCATCATGTGTTAATTGTGGAGAAAAGAGCATAAATGAACCTAAATAATCATTATTTGTTTAATACAATTCAGATCTGTATTATGTTCTTAAATATTCCTTTGTATAGAAGAATAAACATACACCGACCAACTGTTCAGTCTGGTCTCATCCAGCATTCTTAGCAATACCCTAAGAAAAATAATGTGCCGTAATTCGTAGACATCCCACAAAATGATTTCTCTCACACACACACACACA
>NW_022280094.1:901220-903812 GCF_004355925.1 Anarrhichthys ocellatus
AGACAGACAGACAAAGAGAGAGACAGACAGACAAAGAGAGAGACAGACAGACAAAGAGAGAGACAGACAGACAAAGAGAGAGACAGACAGACAAAGAGAGAGACAGACAGACAAAGAGAGAGACAGACAGACAAAGAGAGAGACAGACAGACAAAGAGAGAGACAGACAGACAAAGAGAGAGACAGACAAAGAGAGACAGACAAAGAGAGAGACAGACAGAGACAGAGAGGGAGAGAATCCTTATCTGTTGATGAGTCACCAGCTGCAGCTCAGGGCTAAACACTGAAGCTGCTGTTTGAACCTTACAGGTTACAAGACCACAGGGCACACTAACAAGGTGTGTTGGAACGAAGTGCAAATAGAGACAATTAATGCTTCATAATCCTTCCAAAATATGAACCTGACTACGTCAAGGAGAAAACTTTGATTAGACAAAATTCTATCAACGCGTATGTATTTAGTATCATGACGGAAGCCAAAATGACTAATGAATTGGAGTAGATTCTGTAAAATCGATATGCAAAACAATAATTAACATCAACCCACACACAGCCGGGTCTAAATCAAACTGCAGTGGTGACTCTCTCCAAACTCAACATGCAGCAGGAATCCACAAAGTCTACTGTCTGAACAAATCTAGCAACCTTCGATATTCTTTATCATACAGATAGTAGTTTTGTTTGGATGGGAGATGTCAAGACATTTGACTATTTCCTGCTAGCAGTGCAGACACGCTACACACCGACCTGAAACAATGAAATGATCTGAAAACAGTAATTAGAAATCTTGCATATTTAATGAAAGAGCTTTAAATATAAATATTGAACAAAAAGTTCGGAAATTAGTGTTTGGTAGATTATTTCTCTGGTGTAACAATGCTTCTTGGCAATGAATTTTATACCGTTGGAAAGCCTGTTTATTTACCTTTCAAATGGTGCCCCATTTATAAGGAACATTCATTTGTGGGATGAGCAGCACAGCCGAGTATGTGGGTTGCGCCCATGAAAAATTTGCCAAATCTTCTCTGCCAATGCCAAACAGCGTATTCTGCTGTTGCTATCGACTCTTGTTTGGTGGATTGGATGATTGAAGTCTATCAGTAACAAGGAAGAAACAAGACATATTGGCAATTTCACAATTTTACAAAAACTTTTTGTTCGATGTTTATGTTAGGTGGACTGTTACCTTTGGATCGAGACATTATGCTAAGCTAGGCTAACTGGTTGCTGTCTGTGGCTTCATTAAACTGTCAGCAAGAAAGAGAAGAAGAGGACTGCCCAAAATGTCACACCTTTCCTTTGAACTTTTACAGAACAGAGCGAATACACAGCCAACTAGACTCCGCCAGGTGTGTCAGACGGGTTTTTCACTCTTACGTCTCACACAACAGTTAGCAGTCACTGTAATCTATGCAGATGTGTGCACCGGCTGTGTGCAGGCGCATGTCTCAGCTCCATCTCACGGATGCAACTGCGACTTGCAGCCATGATTGAGCACCCACAATATTATGCAGGCTGCTGCAGCAGAATGCAAGACAAGCCGTGGACAGTACCAACAGGTGTGTGTCTGGTATAGGTTTCCATGGGTAGGCCACATTTGAATATGAGACAGCAACTGGGATCACACACAGAGCTTAATTTGCAGCAGATGAATAAAAGCAGGATTATAACTATTCAAACAATCAAATATTAGAGAATTTTATCACGTCTTAAAGGGCGTCCAAGTATGCAAAACAGCCTCCTGTTAGAGTAAAATGATGTCACAAACATCACCAGCTGAGCCAGACAGACAAAAACAAAATAATGTCATCGATTTGGACAAAATAGCTGGCAGTGAAGTGTGATTGGTCGTAATGATTGATGCTTCATCACCCAATGTGATTACCCGACAGCTCTCTGAGGGTGTGTGTGTGTGTGTGTGTGTGTGTTTCAGATCAGCCATTGACTTCTGTGACTTTGATGCCTCCAGTAAACTGTCTGGCGGGACCAACAGCCGGCTGAGTCTCAACAGTGTAACATCACTCGCTCTTCTTATCTTGTTTCCCCTCAACAGAAAAACACCTGACTGGAAAAATAGGATCTGAAAACATTCCCACTTTCTCTGACATTCATGTAATGTTTTTTTATTAAACCTGCTGTGCATCATTGTAACCTCTGTATGTCATGAGGCTTGACCACAATTGTTCTGGATTTGAACTTAAACCATGATCTTTCCCGGACCCTAACCAAGTCGTGTTTGATCCTAACCAAACTTTAACTGAAATCAATTTTATTTGTACAGTCCAATATCACAAATCAACTATTTTACCTCAGAGGGCTTTACAATCTGTACAACATGCAACATCCTCTGTCCATTGACCCTTGCATCACATAAGAACAAACTCCCCAAAGAAAAACCCTTTAACGAGGAAAAATAAACCTGAGGGAGAGCAACAGAGGAGGATCCTCTATCAGGATGGATAGAAGTGTGATACATTGCACATGTGCACAGAATGAACATTGCAGAGTTACAACACATTCAATGCATATGACAGATATGATTCATATAGATAGATAGATAGATAGATAGATAGATAGATAGATAGATAGATA
>NW_022280094.1:903822-921882 GCF_004355925.1 Anarrhichthys ocellatus
ATAGATAGATAGATAGATAGATAGATAGATAGATAGATAGATAGATATAGACAGACAGACAGACAGACAGACAGACAGCTGGGCCGAGGCACAACCACGGTTCAGGTATATCCACCATCCATGGAAACCTGGAAGGCGAGAAAGCCAAAAACGATCTCCGTCCACACGGAGTTTCAGCATCGTTTTCTAAATGATCTCCGTCCAGACTAACACGCCTGAAAAAGAATATTACTTGACTATTCACGTACACTGGGCATGCAGGTTGATGTCGGTGTAAACAGAAAGTAGATTGGTTGCTTAGTTAAAAAAATAAATAATAAAGTATAGAGTAAAGTAGTCTTTAATAATGAACGGTCATGTTTGATGCTTAATCTTCTTCTAAAATCTTCCTCTATGAACTCAGACACAGTTCGTGGAAAGTTTTACTTTTCAGACTACAGCAACACCTGTAATCTGTTGTCCATGTTGAATTAACCTGGTAGTCGATCAAAGTTGTTGTTTGTGATCTTCTGGGAAAGGGTCACTTGATAGGGGCGTGACGAATCAGGGAAGGACACGTCGTGACTGCTAAGAACCAATCAAGTAGCGAACGCGGGTGTGGGCGTCATCGTTTCTAAACTTATCCGTTTTCGATCGTCCACATGAAGACGCAGCCCCGGAGTTTTCAAACTTATCCGACCTCGGGAGCGTTTTCAAACTCCTCCGTTTTCGGTGCTCGAAAACTCCGGTGTAGTGTAGACGCTCAGTGTAAACGTAGCAAAACATATGGAAAGGAAACGTAGTAGTGTGGACATGGCCTTAATCTTGAATGTCTGAAGTTCCACTGCTTACATCAAAAGTCTTTTTATTACTACCTATAAAAGGTCATATAATGTTTGGTAGTGGGCTGATTTTAGTTAATGCTACGTTCAACAAATCTTATCAAGTTTCTCTTTTTCTAACCCTGTTGGCAGATGTTTCTCTTAGATACCAGAAGATTTCTCTAGATTACGTGATATCTATGTCTCTATTGAAGAGGATTTCTTTTTGCAGTGCAAATTGCTATTTTGCTTCTAGGAAACCAGAAGCAGCCAATCAGACCAGCATGTGGGGAATTGAGAGGAAGCAGCTCATCTTCCCCATTAAGACTCCTCCTCCCTGCTGAGATGTTGAGGATACATTGTACCAGGAGAGGAAGTGAACTCACGTTATTAAGATTAGGAGAATGGCTTTTGTCCGACCCGATCGTGATATAGAGCCATGGGGAGATTGAGGTGAGAGGAAAAGACTCTGAAGACTTAGCTCACATTCATTTAAATAATGTCTGTGTGCTGAGGCAGACAATCTGAAAGTAGCAGTTAAAGAACAAGGGGATGAGGGGTGGAGCTTTGTTCGATCGCAGCATTATTAGCATGGTGGTCAGAGGTGGATTTGCGCCGGTGGGCCTGCAGCATAAACTGGAAGATACTCAGCTGTGAAGGTGAAAGGAGGCAAGTTCACAGCGTGCCGATATTCCCGCTGTGCCCAAGTCCTGAGACAAAGTTAATTCAGCATCTGGCAGTATATGGAGAGCAGGGAGGGACATTTAAAGTGAATATGATTGTCGGTAACAGCAGGTGTGGTTTAATTCCACAGCAAACAGTGGCTGTCTCTTACAGTGCAGCCAAACAAACTCATGTGATTCTCATAAAGACGTTATTAGCCCATTGTTGCTTTTCTGCAAAATGCCATGAGTAACCACCATCTGATTTCAAGCTGCATACACAGCCTGTAGTTTCCCACACATCAGCAGGACACAGCAAAAGGGGAAACAAACAATGCACTTCCTGTGACTGCTTCACAATAAAGGTCACCCTGTGGTTTGCCAGTTGAATGCCTCTTATGTGAAGCAGCAGTGTTGGTGTTAACCTTTTTCTAATTTCCCTTTTTTCATAAATGCATGTTATTTTTCTTCTTCTTATTACTATTATTATTTCTTTCACTATGTCCACCTCACACATGCATATATAGACGGTAAAAATTATCCACTCAGTTAAGTAATTGTTGATTAGTATTGTATTATTTGTTTTGCTCATTATCTTTGTCTTTTTTGCTTTAAGTTGCTGTAACAGTTACATGTCTTGTTTGGAATAATTAAGTACTCTACTATCTATTTAACTGGTAAACAAGGCAACACTTAATCTGGTTGTGACCTTAATGTTTAGAGAACTCCAATCAAACTGACATCAATGATATTATGTGTGTAGAGAAAAAGAATCACTAAAGGTTAGCAAGTGCAGTTTGGAAAATGCAGGAACGAAGCACTGAAAAGCATCACTCCGCAGCGAGGAAATGAGATGAATGGCTCCTATTAGAGAGCGCCGCTTTAGAGGGAAAGTGATATTCAGCTGAGGAGGTGATGAAGGTCAGAGGAAGTTAAGGCTATTAGGACCAAGACTGGTTAAGATATCATCGGTGTCCTGAGACAAAGTCAATCATCCCCTCTGCTGCTCAACACACACACACACACACACACACACACACACCTGGGCTTACATGGCCGCTGTGTGACCACATTAAACATCATCTGTGTTCTACTGATGATCCTAATCAATTCGTCCCCTCAACCACTTTGAGTTTGGAACATGTAGATAAAAAGCACAAAGGGATCACTACAAGGGCGGAATGAAGTCAGGGAAAGTGTCTCTGTGGACAGTTGGAAACTACCATGAAACTATTCAGGGTGTCGTGTTTTTAAATAAACATATAAGCACGTGAGAACAAACTGCTCCTAACTGCAACTCTTTACTAGCATAACTCCACATGCACGTTACTGAACGATACAGCTCCTAGTTTGGCATGCCTGACTTATGTTCCCCTGGGTCCTAAGTCCCAACATGTATGGCTTCCTATTGACATCAATCATACTATGAACATTTATGTACCAACATACATTTATAACAAATACCACACAGCACATATGAATCGAGACAAGATTATATTATATTACGGAGAAGTCAAGCTGAGGGACATGAAATTCATCAGGTCTACAAACAGGTAAAAGTCTTCACACAAAAGCTATTGTCTCATCTGGACAAAAGAAGGCAGGCAGGGAATAAACAGCCTTTCTGTCCTTTTCAGAGACTGGCAGTCAGAGAGAGAGAAAGGGGTGGGGGGGTATGAAATATACCTGATTTCAACTATCTAATTACGCAGAGAAATTGGTGAAAAGGAGAAGATGGAAGAGGAGACGGTGAGAATATCTGGAGGGTGTATAAATTTACAAATCATCCTTGAAATAACTGACAGAAAGAAAACAGAGTCATAGAGCCAGAGGGGCAAAGAGAGACAACATATTTCTATGTATAGCTATTGGAGATATTCTATCTTCTCTTGTTGACAACAAAACCCACGAAAAGACCAAAACCAACAATGTGTTAGTCTCTCACATCATGTTACATTCCGATCGGAGGAAACAGAGAAGAGGTTCAGTTTCTGGTACCGATGTTAGTCCGTGTTCCCCGTTTCCTTGCATGACAATCACGTTTCAAACTGTCGTTTTTGCAATCCATCATTAGTCAGATTTTCCTAATCTTTGAAGATGCAAACAAGAATTTGCAAAAGAAACATGAAAAATCTGATGGAAACTTACTGTAGATAAAGTGCACAGTGAATTATTTGGACCTTCTTTCACAGCTCTCTCAGCGATACATACAAAACCAAAACAGCAGCATGCATTTGTCCTGCTGTCCCGCGTTGACAAGAAGGTGGCAGACATGTTTATGAAGTGTAAAGAAGGGAAGTTAGTACAGTCTGGAAGGAGATAAAAGATCTACGTCACATTGAAAATGGTAAGAGTCACTCAAACACCACTTGCTTCTGTGGGAGAAACAGTAGAATGCTGTTTCAGTGTTTCCTCCACGGAAGGCTCAAAATAACATTTAAGGACATCGTAGAGATGTTTCATGCCTTGTTTGACTTGGTCTGGATATGAACCGAGCTTAAAGCTTGCAGACTGTCACAGGCAGTATGTGATGTGTCACTCTCTCTTTCTCCTTCATTTTAACAAACTAAATGTGCACAATACGGCTAAATCATTAGTTTTTCACTACCGTGCTCAGCTGTTTGTGTCTGTTGCACCCGATTGAGTGGTCAGCAAAATTGCAAGTGCAAAAAGAACAGAAGAAATGAAGCTGATGGAGGAGGTGAGGGTGGATGAAAAGTTAAAACAAAAACACGACTTTCACCCAGGAGACTGCTCTTTGCACGTGTGAAACAAAAAGTCAGTGCATTGAGATATTTAAAGCAGCGGCGCAACAAATCAAAAATCTCACATTTCGTATTGTATCGTGGTTTTGAATGGATCAGCAGTCAAACAAAAGGCAGCAAATATATATTCTAGAGACGCCCTGATCACCTTTTTTTGCCACCGATACGGATTGCTTGTCGGCGCCATACAAGCCGAAAGCCGAAGCCGAAAGCCGATTATGTTGTTTGGTTTTGCTATAGCAGCTGGTCTACAAGGCTTCAAACTCAAAAATGTTATCCTTTTACTTTTGTTATAGTCCTCCAAGTGGTGATTTGCATATTTGCATCTCCTCTAAACAACTGTATTTATTCTCTGCAAAAACTACATTTTACAAGATAGCATTTGGACTAATCGTGATAACGTTATAATCTCCATTCAATCGTACCGTATTTTAACTGAATCAAGCAGGAACAAATAAGGAATGTAATGGAGCCTCCGTACATTAGCTGTAAGCTCCGGTGCTGCCAACCATATGAACTCCTCCCGCCGGGTACAACACAGATTTGTTGTTCACAATGGAGCATCATCAAGGATTGGCCACTAAAAGGCTCCTGGTTGCATATGTTTTATTGAATGTCGGCTGATAACGATCTGCAGTAAAACTTTATTTCACAGTGATGATTAAAATGTGTAATAAATAACATAACCACATTGTAACTACATTAAGTACCACACGTACTTGTCTTAACTTTAACCATGATCTTTTGCCTAAACCAAACCCAGACTGACAGGCAGACTGAACAAACACACCGTCCACATACTCCCCACAGGTCCTAAGTACGGGCCATTCAGTTGTTAACTTACTGGATTTAATTGTCATTGTGAACCCGCTGTTTTATTCTTAAGACACTGAAGTGGCCTTAAAATACAAAAACATACTTTCTACTTTACTTTCTAAAATCGTTAAAAACACTAAATTCTTCTTCTTCTTCTAACAGCAATGTCATAAAAACAGTTCCAACTTATAAAAGTAAATCAGACTAGTATAATTCTAAGCTCAGTGATTATGTCAAATCTAGTTTACAGCTGAACGGGACTTTGAAACTTCTAAAAAAGGTGTCAGAGGAGCCTTTTTACTCTACAGATCCTAATCTCATGACCCAAATACGTCAACGTTTCTCTGCAGATTTGAATGTTAAACTGACTAAGCTGGAAGAGGCGTCACAAAGCGGCACAGTGCAGTGAATTAAACAGACTGAAAAGAGTTCGGGATCACAGACACCGAGTGGAGGATATCTCAGAGTCTGATAAGGAGATACAGGCTCTGCTCTGTTTCAGTCTGAAGAAAAGATGAAGTTAATGTTTAACGACGTGCGACACAAACAAATGGTTTTATTGCAGAACCTCTCACGGTGACAGGAAGTCGGCCCGCTCAAGCGCCATCCTCAAGTAAAAAATATTACATTTTTAGCACTAAGATGCAGTGGCTTTTGAAAATGGTCAATAAGTTTTAGGACACATTTTGTTTTGCTTTTTATTTTGGCCTCTGTATGTCACACAAATATTCCATTTCTATAAAACATACCAGCTACCGCAGATTCAGAGAGAACTATGTGTGTTTAAAGGACGAATGTTGTGACATTACTGACTGTGCGTGTATGCACTCCGAGGAACATATAAATACAGAAGTTGTTGGTAAAAGCACTGAAAATAGTGGGTTTCACTTAAGAGAAGAATGACTTTAATCAGTTTTCCTTCATGTAAAACATGAACTGGTTTGGTTAGATGGACCAAATAGGTGTCATTCTACAACAGAAACCTGATAATTGCTGATGAGCTCTGTGTAGAGAAGACAGGCCGAAACCAGGCAGGCCTTGCAACGTGATCTCATTCCTATTCGTCCTACTTTGCCACTTGGGCAGAAGCAGCCTTTTGCGTAGTATCTTGTGGCTGAAGGTTTGCACGTGGTTAATGTTGTGAAACATGGTTAGCGGTTGCAGATAACATTGTAAGACTTGGTTGACAGTTGTCTCACAGTTAGCTTGGTCAAACGGTTGGGGTCAACGTCAACAAACACCGTTGCCCTGCGTGTCCTGTGTTTGTCCCATCCATCAACCCTCCCACCCGTCCACAGTGGACTTCCTCGCTCTTTACACTACGCCAGTTGCTCTGACCGTCTAATACTGACGCGTATGGGTTTACATTAGAGTTACGTGAAAGCCCGGTGTGTTCGAAGATTGTCTTGTGCATCAGTTCCAAGGCTCCACTTGTACTGTACAGTCGGAACTAGACTATAGCCTTCTATGGAACCGCCAATCTTCAGATTTGTGGAAAATGTAATCTGCCTCTGAACCACAGCGTCGCTTCAAAAAAGCAGGCCAGCCTTGTTTCGCAATGTTTATGTCGACCGTAGCATAAAGAAACACGCAGCAGGTGCCCTGCCACAGAACACTATAATGCAGGGTCACCCAGCAGAAAAGTTGAACCGGGTCAACGTTTGCTGCAATCCAATGAAACTTCGCCAATCAAACAATTGATTGTTTACTTTGAAACGTGAACAAAGATGTTGTGCCGTCTACTACCTGGCAATAAACCTTGCAAAGAAAACCTCACTAGCCCTGCTCGGCCTTCTTTGGCCCTGTGTGGCCCTGCTCGGCCTTCTTTGGCCCTGTGTGGGACATTAGCTTGCAGATGTTAGCTAGCACAGAGTTTGTGCAGAATTGGGGGCGGGGGGGGGTAATAAAGCATTAGATTTGTCCGCATGGACTCAGACAAGTATTATCTTCCGATCAGCGTGACAAACAGCAGTTTCTATTTATTTTACACATATATATTTTACACAATAGATCTTTCCAAGGATCCAGAAGTGTTTGAAAAGAGTAAGAGTATAATATATACTAAAGCTGAAA
The DNA here is from genome assembly GCF_004355925.1 of Anarrhichthys ocellatus. Classification (NCBI taxonomy): domain Eukaryota; kingdom Metazoa; phylum Chordata; class Actinopteri; order Perciformes; family Anarhichadidae; genus Anarrhichthys; species Anarrhichthys ocellatus. The sequence goes on from NW_022280094.1 coordinate 910,939, forward strand.
CAATTAGTCATGCAATAGTTGACACAGCCAAACCTTTGCTGGTTCCAGCTTCTCAACTTTAAAGAAAAATGCTGTTGTTCTTGGTGTTAAAACTAATCTTTTTAAATTCTACCAAACAAGTCAACTTGTGATCGGCCTTTTGTACAACTTTCTGACTCTTTATAGACTATATGAATAATCGGTTGATTGGAAAAAAAACCTGCAGATGAAGTAATAAATCAAAAGAATGACAGTTGCAACCCTACTACACACACATACAGTCTGTGGCTGCCAAAAGAGAGTCTCTGGTCAGAATTTGAAGCATGTCAAACTTTATTTTGAGGATCATGATCGTGGTTTCAGGTGGGGATGGGGTCAAACATAACTCGGCCTCTCAGTTGAGGCTAAACATCCAGCACAGCTCAGGTCACCGTAGTGAAACTGTAGCCACGACGGTTACATGATATGTGACACAGTTACAGTGTAGAAGCTGCAGGTGGGTTCACTGAGCTCAGTGACATCAACACTGGAACACTCCACTCATAGAGTCCATACAGGGCGTGACCCGTGCACAAAACAACGGTCGATGTATTGAATAACAGATGACCTCAAGAACAAAAAGAGCCCAAGAAACCAACTAGTGATTCTGCACAGGAACACTAACCTGCCCCCAGGTTTGCAGCAAAAATGTAATTACGAATATGCGACACACTACATAAGCGTAACATCACCTGAAAATTAATACGAGATTTGATGTATTCAATACCCTGCCGAAAAAAAGTAGCTCTCAAATGCATATTGTCCTTTCCGTCTATTTTCTAATATTTTAGAATTATTCCAGAAATCTGCCATTATCTATTTTGGAATATCTCCGATTCAATATATCTCAATATCTCATTGCTAACGTTGAAAACGCTATATTGATATGCTAGCAAGTAACCAAGGGGGGATGGGCTTAGCAAAGGGCAAATTTGAAGATTAATAAAATAACATTGTGGGAAAGATATATTGAAATGATGTAGTTGTAGTTAAAAAAAATAAAAGATAAACATTTACAGCAGGAAATCATTACCTCAAGTGAACATGAACATTTGATTTTCCTAAATACTGGCAGACCTTTGTTTTTAAACCTTACTTCGAGCTTGGTTGAAAAACAGCAGTGTACCGTTTTTTGTTTTATTTTCCATTTTGATTTTATTGATACGACAACCAATAACAGCCTGACCCGAAACTATATGAGACTATCAAATCAGAAAATTACACAACAGTGAAATATGCAGATTACAACATCTGGGTTTGTCCCACCATCAGCCCAAATATACTCTGTTACAATGCAGCCCAGCATCATGGCAGGTTGTGAAATAGTCATGAAAACAACGTATTGGTTTCGTGTACATGGACATGAAATTGTCCGGGGTTTTTCTTTCAATGCAAAGTTGATTAGGTTGAAACATGGGACATTCAACCACAAGACCGGTATTTGACACCGTGTGGTTCTGTTGCCTAACGTTTGCTTTGTTGCCCAACAGTTATTTTTAGCCCAACCATGTTGTCTTTCCTAAACCTAACTATGCGCACAAACCTAACTTTTGTTTTGTAATATAATACCTTAAGAGAAAGAAGTCGTTCCGAGCAACACAAAAAAAAAAAAAAAAAAGGACAAAAGAAGCAAATGATTACATTAGAGAAGCTGGAAACGGAGCATTCACATAGTATCTGCATTGTTGTCATCGGTTGAATTGAGCGCTCCGATTTCAAGTCACAGCGCTGGATTTCTGCCGCAACCGTCTTCAACTCATGCTCAGATAAAGGAGAGTACACAGGAACATTTGCAACACCGGTGTAAGACAAAGCCCTGAACACATTCACAGGGATCAACGGGTTTGTTTGAGACCGCGGCCTGAAACAGACAGGAACACAGCGGCGTGTTTAATTGGTTCTTCGGTTCAGGTGTGGCCGAGGACCAGTCTGCTGTCAGACGCCCAGAAACAGGTCTGAGTGTTGTTCTGCTGTCACTGGGTGGAGAGACTTTTTAACCACACCGACACATTTCCAAAGCCTGAGAAAACTTATAGACAATCCAATGCCACCAAAGAATCTGTTGGACGGTTACAGCAGGGTGTTTGTTTGTGTGTTTGTTTGTGTGGGATAAAGATAAGCTGGGTAAAGACCTGAGACATATTACTGTACAAAACAACTCAATGCAACTTCATGAAGACACGTAACGTTTGGATTTAAAGCCCACCACAGCGTTTCTACATTCCCAGGTCTATTCTTCAAATGTCTTGTTCTGTCCGACCAAACGTTCAAAACCCAAACATATTCACTTTACAATGATGTGAAACTGAGAAATGTAGTATATCAGCCCAGTCGCCATGAACACTTTTTTGGCATTGTAAGTTTCTGCAAACCATGGGTACATTGAATGTTGATGTGTCGTAGTACAACAAGCGGCGCGGAGAGCAAACAACGTAGTATATGTGGCGACTGTTATCGGAAGTACATGGTATAATAAAGAGTATAAGAAGCAAGGGAGTCCACAAAGGGTGGATCGGTGGGTCAAACAAACACAGGACCTTCACCCAGGAGGCCGCTGTACGTGTCCCATGTGAAGCCAAATTGCGAGCGTTAATGTTATGCTTGTTTCCTAACATTATGTAAGAAAGTCATAGAACAGTTAGCCACGAAGTTAGCAACAACTCCGGCGCACTAAAGCTGAGCTGACCTTTAGGGTTAACCAACTATTGTCCTTTATGTGACAAGCAGCCCCTCTGAGTTTTGCTCAGCTCTTTTTATTGATAGTACCAGATACCAGCAGGGTTAAATGGTTATTCATTAACTTCACCACTGCAGAAAACATGCTCTTTGTATCAGGAAAACACCATGTTGAATGTTAAAATGTCAATTAGTTACAGTCTGAAAGCGAGGAACATCTGATGAAAATAAAAATGATTTCAAAGTAATTGTTAGAACTGTAATGTATTATTAAGTACTCTTTATCTGCATGTACTCAAATGTATATACTTGTACTGAAAAAAAGACTCAAGTTGTTCGTACTATTCTATTATACCAGCAACTATGAATGAATAGCTATTTTGCTAAAACCCAGCATTGTCCCTGTTCAAATAAAGAAACATGACATCACGTAAACTCAATGGAGATAGAAAATAAAAGGTCAAGGTATTGTATTTCATCTCATTAATGCAGAAACAGTGTAACCATGAAGCATCACTCAAATACAAGCTGTTAGATATTAAAATGATAGAGGTCAATGATGACCATTCAAAAATCTGTCCCATCAGACCTCCATCCCTACACCTTCTCATCAAAGATGAGGCCTACTCCGCTATCTGCACCAGACCAGCAGCAAGATACCTGTCTCTGTAACCATGGCAACAGAGGGACACGTGCACACCGAACACACACCTCTCTAAACGTCCATCCCGAGGGCACACAGACAGGACACTGGATACACACACACACACACACAGAGTGAGCGTGCCAGGTACAGAATAAAAACCGGTTGTTGAGCAGTACAGTGGTTTAAATTACCACCCTCACTGTCTCACATTAGGCTTTTCAAACAGCATGCTATCAAATCGAACCGGCGCTGGGAGTTTCGGTTCGACTGACGTCAGAAACTTATTTTCTTGCAGGTAAAACTGGTCAAACAACGAACCGGAGAAAAAACAACTCACAGCAAGTTGAGACGGTGTGTGACGTGGTGAACGTGCTCGGATTCACGTCTGTGTGATGATTGACTTACCGGCTGATGGTGGATGAGATCATTTCAGGAAGGGGAAAGAAACACGTCCGACCCGGTGCGGAAACAAACTCCTCAGAAACACTTCCGGTGATCCAGGTGAGGTTTGGACTTGTAATCGTCTGAAAAGAGCTGAGTGACACAATTCTTCTGCAGACGGGAATGATCTGCAGTCTGCAGCAGGAACACACAAACAAGACTAAAGAGGGGCAGGTAACCCGAGCCTACCTGCTGCAGGTAGAAGCCACGCCCCCTCTGAACCTGTCCTCGCGCGCACCTGTAGCTGCTCACTTGCATCACGTGCCTGTAGCTCGTGTAGTTTTTTTTTTACCAACACCTTCTCTGATGTGCCCTAGTTCACCTCCTCACAGAATGACGTGGTCATTCTCATCCGTCAATCACTTTAATGTTATTTACTTATTTATTCTATTTATTTTCCGTCATTCATCGATCACTCAAACTCTTTAGTACGCTCACAGGCACTAGTGAATGACGCATAGAAGTGGAGCTGGTTTTGGAATGGGACGTGGCCCCGCTGGCCTACTTTATTGGTCCTCAAACCATAAACACAGAGAACTCCTCTCTATCTCACAACTGTGAACATGCAGATGACTTTTTTGAAAGCACACATCATATTTTGTGCTCACTCCCCTAAAATTTGCCTAAAACGCCTATCAACCGCGTACCCAAAGTAAACTGACAGCTCTTATTGAACCATTGGGAGTACATGTATGGTTTTAGTCTCTTGAACGGCAACACTCTAAAGTTTCTTCACAATCAGTCAGAATCACTGTAAGTGCTACTAGCATTGAGCTATGGAGTTTTCAGCACAGTGAAAAATAAGGATTTTATTTCCGCCTAGATTTGTTTTGGCCAACAGATGGCAGCAGCTATCTATGGCTGGGACTTACAGGCCTGAAAAGACAGTCCTACGACAGCATGCAGTCATGACACCTGGTATAAGTTAAAATTTGATAACAATATGACAGTATTTTACACGTGGTTTACTAAGAGTGCGTCCGCGTCAAAACGCGGTTTCAAGGGTCTGAATACTTATGACCATGTGATATTTCAGTTTTTCTTTTTTAATACATTTGCAAAAATTTCTACATTTCTGTTTTTTCTGTCAAGATGGGGTGCTGAGTGTACGTTAATGAGAAATAAAATGAACTTTTTTGATTTTAGCAAATGGGTCTGAATACTTTCCGTACCCACTGTATATGAGGTTATGAAGGGTCACGTCTCCCTATACTTTACATCTCAGGGTCATTGTATTGCTAGCTAATACTGCTGTGTGTTGTGATTTCACTGAATTTTACTGTTGTAATTACTAGTTGTTAATGAGCCCATACAAGCATCAAATAAGTGGAGGAGCTCACTGTTGGATCCCCCAGTTCTTAATGAACCAAAAGGATCCTGCAGTATGTCTGCTGTCTGTTGTTGAGGAAGCCCAGCAGACAGGATTCACGCTTCAAAAGGTCACCGAGTGATAACATAACCTTTTACACTGTCTCCAAGCCAAACAGTCAAAGATTAACATTTTCCGACAACTTTAGGAAATTTAGACAAAATAAAATGCAATATTCTAGGGATGTGTTTAAAAGTAGTTTGCAATTTGCATGTTATAGTTTCTCATCTTATATGACACTATGAATCTATTGCTTTTCTGCCAGCTCATCACGCCCACACTGACTTTGTCACAAATTTGGAAATTATTGAATACACTACAATAGAATAGATTGCAAGAGGTCTTTATCATTTATCATTTATCATTGTGCTCAGAACAATCAAAATCTATTTAGTGTTTTCTTCAGCAGAAGTGTGCAACATAAAGGTAGAGAATATATACCAGACAAGCAATAAAAATGAAAAACAAATAAGATAAAGGGACCAGTGCGATGTTGGTATCAGCATATATTGAGGTATGTGCACTACTGCAATATGTGCAGTGCAATATGATGAAGAAGTGCGTAATGTGTGTGTGTGTGTGTGTGTGTGTGTGTGTGTGTGTGTGTGTGGGGTAATTGCTCAGAGTTGTCAGTCTTGGGGAGTGAACAGAGGTTACAGTTCTTGGATAGAAGCTGTTTTTCAGTCTGTTTGTGGTGCTTTTGACTGTCCTGGATCTTCTGTCAGAGGGGAAGGGGGCAAATAGATATAGTCCAGGGTGGGATGGATTGATCATTGGAGCAACGCGATGTCAACATTGTACTCTGGAGGCTGATTGGTTAGGGAATACAACCTCCTTTGGGGTGTCACTCTATGGCACATATTAGCATGATAACAAACAACAACACAGAATTAAAATGAGAGGTCCAGCTCTAAGGTAGGACAGCAGGAGCCCGTCCTCTGCTGCCCTTCACCATCACTTCACACAGACTGCCCTGTCCCTTCTTTCCTGTCCTGCAGGTGTTGCAGTTGAAGCATCAGAATTTCAAAAATGTATGGTTTTGGATGGAAGAGAAAAAATATATTAGACATTTTCTGAAATTTGTTAATGGTTCATTCCAACCAATCACTCTTTTTTTGTCTCCCTCTTGCCTCTCAATGGTAGAGGAGGATCAACAATCTCATGCCTGTGTGGACCGCCCTTCTCTGATTGTGGCACGTTTCAGTCAGATTCAGCTGGTTATTGCATCATCCAGAGGTGAGCGCTGCAGTCATTATACAATAACACTGAGTGCTGATCAGTTTTGTTATTCATTGAATGTTTTCTAAGTAAAATGGATAAAAAATAATATCCAGGCCATGCAACAAAAATACCTAATTAGAGTTTCAGATAATTTTACAACAATATATTTCACACTCAAATCATTTTTTTGCAGAAAACATATTACCGTCCCATACCACACAAACACACACACACACACACACTGACCTACTCACCTTTCCGCCTCAATGCCCAAACAGCCTTTTGTTCTCTGAACCCACCAATGACACGGCCATTGTCCGCCTGTCAGCCAATCTACCAGCCAATCAAAGCGCCGTATGTACACCCAAACGGACCAATCAGCTGGCAGTATGCCTTACCATATTTACACCACACCCACTTCTTTCTTTAACACAAGCACACCCTGCATGATCGCATTCAATCTCTCCTCCCTTCGCTCTTTCTTTTGTTTAAATGTATGCTTGTACGTGTGTGTGTGTGTGTGTGTGTGTGTGTGTGTGTGTGTGTGTGTATGCCTGTGTATTTCCTGACCTTTACTGCAACATCAGTTCTGACCTGTTTTTACAGTAATGGCAGCAAATAGGAGCACATTTATCTGACACACTAAGGAGAGAGAAATGACAAAACGGGGTCAAATATTCAGGTTTTTTTTGTCGTTGTTGATTGCAGGTGACATTTTCTCATGTTTTCACCAAGCAGGCGTTATCTCGAAAGTCAAACAGTTAACCAAAACTACTTAATGCAACAGGAGAGCCAAATCACCGTGGCTGACTGTGAAAGGCTGATAGGCTGGCAAACAAACCTTATATCATTAATGTCTTCTTAATTAAAACCATCATTTCCAAATCTCCACGAAGATCAACTGTCAAAAATACAGGTTTCCTAAGAAAAGCTGTCTTGGAACCAGCGTCTATCCAGTAAGAGGAACTGCATCCTTACAGCACATCCATAAAGGCAGCCTTTTTCTTGTAAACTATTTCTATTTATTTCTATGCTCAGTGTTTCCCACCAAAACACATGTTGTGATAAACTTGATTTTTAGTAGTACGTATGTATAGACGAGTGGCCACAACCCAAGCGTTATTAGTTATGTACAACATGTTTTTGTTTTTTTCATTTAATTTATTTAAAAGGGACCATGTGTTTAAACATAAATGTCTCCATTCGATGCACTGTACCAGATTGTAGCTTAAGCTAATTTGCAGAGCTCCCTGCCACCTGTAAATCGTATTTATTATTGGCAGTGACAGCCTATCATGTTTCTGTCTGCTACCACAAAGATTTCTATGTTGGCCAATCAGCACTCATATCGCTACCAAGATTTCCCCCAGCGACTACCGAGAATTGACCAATCAAAGTCACCAGCTGGATAACGACCGACTACAATTGACTTCTTCATATCAACATTTCAAAAGTCAGTCCTTTATAGCTATCGTCAATACAATTACATTTAGATATGTAGATATTTGAATGAATAACCCGTGGCCCACGACTAGCTAGCTAACGTTACATGTCCCATCACTGTATAGCCTTATATTACGGTTTGCTTTCCAGTAGCGATTGTGAGACTTCCTAAGTTAGGCCTGACATTACTAATATTAAGTTAATGTAAAATCAAATTAACTTGAACATATTTGACAAACTAACTTGCCTGTTGATGACACTAGCAAGCTAACATAAAGCTAACAGTTTACTTTAAGGGGGGACCTTGGAGTGGAGCGGTCTGCCAGCTTCTTTTACAAAGATATTTTTCATTTTATGCATTCATTAATTAACAATTAAGTTATGTAACACCATGATGAGAGCTAAAATTAAATAGTAAAATTAAGTTGTAACGCCTACTGTACATTAACGTTACTGGACAGCTCTTTATGGCTTAAACTTAACATTACTGACTTGAAAAACCCTATTTGTCCCAGGCAGGGATGGAAAGTACGGAATTTACATTTACTCAAGTTCTGTACTTTACTTGAGTATTTCCATTTTATTTATACTTGTACTACATTACAATTAAGAGGGAAATATTGTACTTTTTACTGTGTTACAAATATCTGATAACTTCAGTGACTAGTTACTTCGAAGATCAAAGTTTCTGGATACAATATATATGCTCAGTTTATGAAATGTGATGCATTGTAGATTCATTGTTACAGATTAAACTACCTTGATTGGTTGCCCTGATGGGCGTCTTCAAAATCCAGTGTGGTGTGTTTGCAGGCAGAAATTCAGGTTGATGTCGGACAATTCCACAATTCCCTGAGATATGCTGCTTACCTGGCGGCAGCAATTGAGCAAGCAAAGACTCCCAAGACTAAGCCCACATTATTGATATTCAGCTCATCCCCTCAGACAAAATTGCCATTGCCATGAAGGAAGAGCAGTCTGCTGGGAAAACTCCACAGCACTCTACCACCACGCAGCAATGCCCCCACCCTATAGCTTTTGAGCAGGTATGTACATGGCCTTCATCCACAGGACTGTGTCCATTGAGGCAGCCACACCCCACACAGATGTACCTGCTTTACTCTCCACTGAGCTGGATGGCAGCATGCTGCCGGCAGAGGCAATAAGATTTCAGGAGGCATATGTGTCATGTACGTTTTGCTTCCAGGAATTATATAATAAGAAGAAGGGAAGTTAAGTGAGTTTGCTATTGTTTCTTTTTGTGTTTATTTCTTCATTTTTGTTTTAATCCAGCACGACATGTCTGTTTTGCAGCTGGCTGGATACACAGCTCGCCTGAAGTGGACTAGAGGTGACTATCCAATGCCCTGTTTAGGTGGACAGCACAGCACATCCTGAGCTGGACTTCAGCAGGGAGGACAAACTGGTGATGGATAGACAGATGTTACTGTAGTCTAGGAATTCTCCTCCACTGGAAACTTTGGCCATCCCTGTGTTTGATTTGTGTGTTTCAAACTTTGATTTTGGTAAATAAGTAAATGTAATGCTATAATTTACACAACTGAGACAAAACCTCTTATTGGTCATTTCTATTCAACAAAGTGATTTTATTGTCATTTCACAACAAGGTTGCACAACAAAATGCAGATTGTAGTTCCATTTTGCTACACAACAAAACCATGAAACCATATTATATGCGGAGGGAGGAGGATGTATTTAGGAGTCTCACAGCTGGAGGAAAGAAGCTGTTATGAAGTCTGGTTGTTCTGGTGGTAAAACGTGCTGTGATAAAAGTGCGAGTCACCGCAAACCACGAGAGCTCGTTGAGCATGCAGCCATAATTGGGCACCCAAAATATTATGCAGTTTGCTGCGGCAGAATGCAAGATTAGCTATGGACAGATAGAGAGGTGCACACTCACTCACTCACGGACACACACGGACAGCACTCACACACATGTACCAATCTAATGATTTTCCTGGTGGAGGTAATAATAATGATAGTAACACCAGCTTTGTACTTGCGAAATTAATAAAATAATGTAGTAATTCAAAATGTTTTTTTGTCCCATCCTTTCAGAAGAGATCGGCATCACCTCTGTAACAACCTGGGGGTGCATTAGATTCATCGGAGGGAGGAAAGGCGGACGGATCCTTCGAATGTCTTTGCAGGAGGAAGAAATCCTGCAGAACTGAGTTAAATCAAGCGTGCCTGAAGAGAGATCACATTATTCAGAGAGAGACTTCTGTACCGCCGCAGGTGACGAGCAGCGCGGCAAGAGGGAGGCTGTGTGTGTGTGTGTGTGTGTGTGTGTGTGTGTGTGCGTGTGTGTGTGTGTGTGGTACATGTGTGTTTAGGCGGACTATGTGTTTGTGGTGTGTCTCCTGTGGGCTATGTTGGGCAGTGAAGGTCTGACAGTTGTCTAATGACTGTCTGGAGTATGTGTGTGTGTGTGCGCGTGTGTTTGTGTGTGTGCATGTGCATCAGATAAAGAGCCAGTTGCGTGTCTTTCGTTATTACAGAGAGGAAGGAGATGGCAGAGAGAGAAGGCGTGAGTTACAGTGAGAGAGAGGAAGGCTGAATGAAAGATAAGTGGATGAAAATATAAAAGACAAACGGGGGACTGGGAAGACAGAGACGTTACATAATGGTTTAACCAGCCGTCTGTCTGCTCTGCTGTCTGCACCGCCTCCTGCTGGTCAGACAGACCAACTGCAGCTGAACCTCACAGCTGTGAATATTCAATCCGGCTCATTATTATGTAAGTAGGCTGAGGAATGAGACACAGAGACAAAGAGTCAGTCTGCAGGTTCAGCATCCATGAAATCATGTGAGGAAGAGGAGGGGGGTGAATACAAGAAGTCAGACACTTTCATCTGAAAATGACCCTTTATACAAAAAATACCGTACATGTTACAACCACTGATGTCTAACCAAGCAGATACTGTTCGGTTTCATCATTCAGCTTTCATATGACTCGAACAACAGAGAAAGTAACAACAATCCAGTTGTTCATTAAAATCAGAATTAACTTTACTGGCCAAGTATTTCACCAGATACAAGGAATATAGCTCTCAACACAGAGAAGACACAAACAAACATGTAGCTAAACAAAGACAACAAACTAAAC
>NW_022280094.1:922282-927493 GCF_004355925.1 Anarrhichthys ocellatus
CTCACCTCTTCAAGAAGGCCTACCCTGAGCCTTCCACTCAGCACTTATTGTATTTGTATTAGTTTGTTTCTGCACTGTACTTTTGCTCTGGTTTATGCTCTTAGATGCTTGTTTAAAAAAGGAGATGCACTTATGACTTCTGGTGGCTAGTAGTTCTCTTGAATACCTATGTTGAATACACTTATTGTAAGTTGCTTTGGATAAAAGCGTCTGCTAAATGACTGTAATGTAATGTAATGTCCAGCATGGAAGTTGGATGCTCCACCACCCTGACTACACTCTCACAACTCAATTCAATTCAATTCATTTTATGTAGACCAAAATCACAAATCACAAATTGACCTCACATCGGAACAGGAAAACCTCCCCCCAAAACCTTTAACGGTGAGATAAAAAGGAAGAAACTTTAGGGAGAGCAACAGAGAAGGGATCAATCTATCAGGATGTGACTGCTGCTGTTGTTACTAGTCATGTTTCCATCATTATTCTGCTATTACTACTCTCATTATATAAATCATATCTGTCATATGCATTGAATGTGTTGTATCTCTGTAATGTTGTTCATTCTGTACACATGACATCTATCACACTTCTGTCCATCCTGATAGAGGATCCTCCTCTGTTGCTCTGCCTCAGCTCTCTTCCTTCACCGATGTGAGGGTCCTGGGACAGAGGATGTCGCAAATGTACAGATTGTAAAGCCCTCTGAGGCAAATTTCTGATTTTGGGCTACATAAAATGAATTTAATTTAATTTAAATTAAATTAAATAGTGACTTAAACCTAAACGAGAGTTAATATTTCCGAACTCCTCTGATTTGTGCCTGCAGGCTGTGAGATGAGTCATGCACCGAGCAGAAACTCAGGGAGGGGTTTCAGTTCGATGACAGCAGGCATGTCGTCAGACTGAGGGTGATTCATTCACAAACTAAAATCCTAGTTTCAGCTGCCAGACGGTATGCTTTTCTTCCTCAATGAGATCTGGTCCAGCCGATCTCACTGGTCAACAGAAAGAGAGAGAGAGCGAGAGAGAGAGAGACATGAGAGTGAGGGTGATTCTCTCTTTTTTATTGACTGATCCGCATCAATTCATTATCATCGTCACTCTTCATATTATTCCTCTCTCCACCATGTTTTCCCTGTCTCTTTCTCTCTCTGTCCTCAGGGAGTTCAGGTCGTCGCTGGGTTACAGACATCAGTCTGGTTGAGACTTAATCCTCCAACTCGTTCTCCTCCTCCTTCATCCTTTAAGCCTGATCACAACCTGGAACAGTATTGAAACATGCCCAAAATCAGAACTCGCTCCAATACAGAAATTACGCAAATTTGAATCTATTCATGTCTTTGCATTGACATTGTAAAAATTTGTTTCGGATTTTGATGAGACCACACCATCCTGGACGTGACACGAACGAGATCAATGAACAGAATAAATCAAAACAGAATAAACAGATCCACTCAGATCAGTTTATGTTTTTCCAAATGAAAACGTCCTCACGTGTTGCTTGTTCAAAAAACTCTCACCATGGCTCTATTTTTGCAAAGTTCCGCGACCTCCAACCTATTTTCATCGGTGAAAATTGAGGCTGACGTCCTTGATGTTTCCATTTTCCCTCCAGTCAGCAGTCAACATGGATGAAGAAGGACTCACTTACGAGGTTAAGTGGCACATCGAATCATTCTAGCTGAGGAAATGATCCCAACTTGAAGGTGTATAATATGAGATGGAGGTCATTTCGATTGCTTCTCAATGGCTCTCAACATGGCGACGCCTGAGCAGGCGGCTTATAACTACCGGTGCTAACAGCACAAATTACATGGTAAATGGACTGTAGGCTTTTCTAGTCTTCCGACCACTCAAGGCGCTTTGACAATACATGTCATCATTCACTCATTCACATGCAAGGTGCCACCTGCCAATCAGGACTAACCAATCATTCATACCCATACACCTGTGGGAGCAATTTAGGATTAAGAGTCTTACCCAAGGACACATCAACATGAACTAGCAGAGCCGGGGATCGAACTGCCGATCCTGTGATTGAAGGACGACCCTGCTGTACCACTGAGGCACAGTTTAGGTGAGGGGAAACCGGAGGGTAGTTCCACTTCCACGATGAGATCGGGACGTCGGTCGGGACGTCGTTATCAGCTGTAACCGCCGTATGAGAGCAGTGCAGAGTGGCAGCTATTAGTAAGCGGGGCCGCTCACATGCACTGACAGCAAGCACGGCCAGCCCAGCTATGTCAACACTTCAATCAGGAGAGACAAGTCAGATGAAGAAAAGATAATTGTTTATTATTAACAGATGATATGTGATGATAAATTCTGGACAGAGTCTTTGGTGCTTGGACTCTACAGGGAGATTTGAGCAGCAGCAAGATGAATCCCCCCGTGGAGTCCAGACACTGGTGATGGTGGTGGCTGATGAGGATGATAGAATGATGAATATGTGAAGACTGGGTGGAGCTGGGGAGGTGGAGGGGTGCGTAACAGCAGCATGAACGTACTGAAGGTAGAGAGACAATCATATTTAAGAGAGACAGCAGCAAGATGATAGACGATATCATTGTTTGGTTGTGCTATTGGATAAAGGAGACCAACTGATCTAAACAGCTGATATCATGATTGACAGCCCTGAGCAATGACAACAAGGACATTTTGAGTGAGCATGCGTGAGGAGAGATTGGCAGATGTATGAGAAATAAACTACGTGCTTAAGCATGCAAGAGTCTTCCTGACTGAACTTACACTAGAGCTTCATACACAGAGGGAGAGCAACTTTATTCTCCATTCTTCATTCATGTAGACATTACTCCACTGTAACTTCACATAGCGAATAGTTTCAGAAGTAGGACAAGGCGGAGATAAAAGGGAAAGGGATATTCAACCTGCATCTACATCTGCATGCACTGCACATGTGCAGTGACACAGAGCCGAGTGAAAATGGTTTTGCACAGTAATCTCCAAACACACGTCTCTTTCCATGCCTCTCTATATTGATTTGTTTGCTACTACGATTTTTTTACCAATGTGGCTAGCTAGTCTCATTTGATGGGATGATTTTTTTGTAAACACCCTGAGTGCAGGATGAGAATGGAAGTAAACAGGAAGCGAATATTGTGACGATGCCCGCTTCAGACACTGAGGGACAGTAGATAGGTTGAACCCCAAGATGCTCCCTGGGCGCTTTACAGGAGCCCACTGCTCTTGCAATGCTTAGGATGGGTTAAAGGAAGAGGTCAAATTTCATGTAGGAATCTATATGTATGTGACGATTGTAATACAGTTCATGTACTGTACTAGTGTGGCACTGAGGGAGACGTGCTGCGTTTTTGTTTTACAAGCTCTTGTTATTCAGGATTTTATTTTGGAGTTAATCACGGCTAAAGTATGCCCGCTTGAGTCCGCCGACTAGGTCGGATTCCAGGAGGGACATTAGACGGCACAAGCCACACTTCTCACCACAAGCCTCAGTGGTGTAGCTATCAGCTAGGAAGCGCGTTCACCAGGGAAGGGGACGATGCTTATCAAGTGAGTCCAAACCACACATGCTCAAATATACACAACTCAGATGGCAAGATACACACACGTGTGACTGCTTGATCATGGAACAGTGAGGAATCAGAGAGGCCATACATGCGTGGTGCTTATATAACCACGTGGTGCTGATCAGCACCTGGCCACCTCAGGCAATGTGTCTTTATGAGAGTCCATGTCAGCTGGTGGTCACTCCGTCACCCGTAGATATAGAATATGGTGGAGGGATAGTCTCAACACGATAGACAGTTGAAATCTGGGGAATCAGTACCGTTACAGTTTCAATCACGTTTGTATATAATACAATTGAATTGATTCTATAATACTCTTGATCAGAAGTGTTGCAGCAAATGCACATATTTTTCAAAATTCTACAATGAAGAAATCTCTAAAAAACATTTTTTATAAGTGACGATGTAATGTGACATGTTTGGAGAAAGAAAATAATCAAAATATGACTTTTATTGACCCAAAAGTTTCAAAACTCTCAAACACCAGCGATACTCAAAGCATCAGACATCGTCATTGTCGTGGTGGTTGTCACTTGATTTAAGCTCTGACATGGCGTATTATCACCATCTGAAGATTATCCAAAAACAGTGACTGAACAGTAATAAAACTACACAAAAGAAAACAGCACTGAGGCCTTAATAAAAGATACACTGGACAGTGTTGAAACCCAGCCCAAAGATGGGTTTTACCTTAGTTCCGTTACGAAACGTACGCCAGATATGCTTAAACCTAACCAAGATGTATTGTTCTAGCCCAACCAAGTAAACCTAAAAACTAAGTAAACCTATTTTGGAATTTTATTGGGAAAGATACAGTATGTAACACTGAAATCAGTCAACAAAGTGACTCAATAGTTCTGAAACTTAAACTCGTTCTCACTCCCACCTCATCAAATAATGGAGCTTGGTCAGTGTCTGTCAGTGTCGGATATGACGCACTGAGGCTCCCCGTAGAGTCTGTATGAGACGCACCGGGCTTCAACCAACTCCAATGTAAACCTTTCCATTTCATTGTTACACGCTAAGAGCAACTGACGTAGGGGAGGTTGGATGGGTCATTAAAGAGACTGCTGTTTGTGTGAAACCATGTCAACGCCTTATTTTACCTTTTGTTACGTAGCTTACACCAGTTACATAATAAAGTGACAAAGCCAATCTAAGTCATTTTGTTGCCTAGCCTAACCAAGTTAACCTACGTTCAAATTGTATTTTGAAAAGAGACCAAATGCATTTAACAAGCGTGAAACTGCATCATATTTGAAAGCGAAGGGCCACTGACCAAGTGTCGCTATTTGACGGCTTGGGAGGGAAGGCAAAAGCAGTCACTTTTCATGAGAATAGAGTTTTGAGT
Source organism: Anarrhichthys ocellatus (assembly GCF_004355925.1). NCBI lineage: Eukaryota > Metazoa > Chordata > Actinopteri > Perciformes > Anarhichadidae > Anarrhichthys > Anarrhichthys ocellatus. The sequence continues at coordinate 927,185 of NW_022280094.1, forward strand.
TGAAGCCCAAAAGCCAGTGATCAAAGTATTGAGACTCAGTCAAAAGCCAGCGAAATGTCTGATACGCAGTGCAGATAGACACAGTATCGCAACCCAGCTGGCACAGTGAGTCCACACGAAAGGAGAGATGAACCGTCGCCAAAAGGCGGAGCAGGAGGAGAACTGAAACCCATTCAAAAAGCCCTGCCAGTGAACTCCTGCCTTGCTTACTAATCAGCCACAGCACAGAGGCAGAGCCAGACAGACAGTGAGCCAGACAGATAGACAGACAGACAGATAGACAGACAGACAGTGAGCCAGACAGACAGT
>NW_022280094.1:927503-927821 GCF_004355925.1 Anarrhichthys ocellatus
AGACAGACAGACAGACAGATAGACAGACAGACAGTGAGCCAGACAGATAGACAGACAGACAGACAGACAGTGAGCCAGACAGACAGACAGACAGATAGACAGACAGACAGACAGACAGTGAGCCAGACAGATAGACAGACAGACAGACAGACAGTGAGCCAGACAGATAGACAGACAGACAGACAGACAGACAGACAGTGAGCCAGACAGATAGACAGACAGACAGACAGTGAGCCAGACAGATAGACAGACAGACAGACAGACAGTGAGCCAGACAGACAGACAGACAGACAGACAGACAGACAGACAGACAGACAG
>NW_022280094.1:927831-945972 GCF_004355925.1 Anarrhichthys ocellatus
CAGACAGACAGACAGACAGACAGACAGACAGACAGACAGACAGACAGTGAGCCAGACAGACAGACAGACAGACAGGCTGGATGTCATGAGATTTGCTGATTCATGTCGAAAGAGACGAGGCAGCAAGGGACGAACTGAGCGTCTGACAGAGACGCACTCAACAGACAGAGAGGAAATATAATAATAACACAAGATGACAATTTAAACAGGAAGAATGCTGCTGCCTCTCAAGATGGAGTGTAAAACAAGCCTTCGCTGGGATTGGCTGAACCAAACCCCAACCATGGCCCATAAAGTTGCCGTACGCCATTAATTTCAGTGAGAAACTGTGTGAGACGTCTTGACTTCCTGTCACAAACGAACCCCCCTCATTCACTTTGTGGGAAGTTCCGTCTTGTTTGAAATCTCCACTCTGTAAAAACCCAGCATCAGATTTCCCTTAGAAAACCTCCCGAGCCTCCCTTCCCTCCAGCGGGCTCAGCAGTAGGGCCTGGGCCTCCAGCAGCATGGGACCAGCGAAGCTCTGCTCCTGGCCAGAGGAGGAGCACTGCTGCCGGGTTCTGAGTTCTCCTCGTCCCATCGGAGCTTCAGAATTCAGCTCGAAGGCAGCAGTGAAGACGGATCTAGGTCGGTCCATGGTGGGCTGGTTGCTGCCGAAGGCCCCGCTGGAGTCTAAGCTGAAGGACTTTTTGGTGAACCTGCGTGATTTCTGACGCAGGTTCTGACGGAATCTGACCCGGTGGCATCAATGACAAGTATTAAGAAAACCTATAAAGAAATAGCCAATCTTCTCTCTGATGGTCTCGTTTGCTCAAGTATGTCATATGGATGTATATGTATTTAATCAAGGCTGTTTCTGAGCCAGTGAAAGTTCCTCACTGTACCTTTAAGTGTTACTTATTTAACTTCTATACTTTCATTTACTTCATTTCAATGAAGTGACAGCATAAAGTATTTTAGACATGACATGACAAAATATGTAAATTGAGAATGGGCATATGACAATAAGATGTCTTATAGTAAGATAAATAGAAAATACAATACAAAGAAACATGTAATTTTAATTAAACGCAGACTGACTCTTAACTCCTGACAAACTGATATGATCATTAGGTGTCTTTAATTGCTTTTATTGTTTGTATATTGTGCAGTTTAGCACATTGTTATCCTTAACATAATTGTAATATTCAAATATGTAAATGTGCCCTTTGATCTTCAGTCTGAGGATGTTGTGTAATCTGCTGTTGCTTTTTGATTTGTAGTCCTTTCATGACATTAACGAGTGATCAGATGAGAGAGATTTCAGGGAGAGGACACTGATTGATCTGCTGATCACTGACAGATCTTCCCTCAGAAGTCAGACTGAGCTAACATCCCATCACACCCACATAACCAGAGGAGTGAATCAGACTGAATACAAGATCATTAATGCATTTCATTTTGAACTAGTATTCTTCTAACTTTAGACATGTCTGTGTTTTAAATCTGTCATGTATCCTTTATTATAGCTAGTTGACATTTAAATGATACAACTGGTTGGATGTACCTAATGGAAACAGTCAGGCCTGTGAGTTCTCATTTTCAAACTGTAAATAAACTGTTACATATTAAAAGTGTTAAAATGACAGTACATGAGAAGGTATTTTTGTTTTGTTTCTTTACACCATGAAATAATTCAGATCATCCTGAACTCAAACATAATGACAGCAGACTAATGAGAGAGAATGCAAGAAATAAAAAGTGGAAATGAAAGAGAAAACATCGATCAAATCCAAGTGTAATCTCTAGACAGATTCTATATTCATATAAATTACAACAGGTTCTGAATTCTCATGTAATCTGTGGGCCACGGAACTAGATTTTGGTAGAGGAAGCGTTGTGGTTCTGTTTGTAGTGCGAGTAGTATTGATCAATCGCAATAGTGCAGTCTGTGGTTGAATGCAGATAAACAGCAAAACTGTTGAAGTTTTGGCCCAGATATCCAGAGGCTGCACCAGAGCCCCAAAAATAGTCCCTTATGAACCATCCTGACCCCTTAGGTCGTCTGGGACCGGTCTACTTTCTGTTCTCAGAGTCAGAACTAAACATGGAGAAGCAGCGTTCAGTTGTTCTGCTCCACATATCTGGAACAAAGTCCCAGAAAGCTGCAGGTCTGCTGAGACCGTCAGCTCCTTTACATCAAGATTGAAGACTTTTCTGTTTGATGCTGCCTTTAATTGAACCAGATTCAATTAATATATTAATCAATTTCTGCATTTCTGCATTTAACTACTGTATTTTATTTCTTACACTGCTTTTATGACTGTTTTTAATGTTTCAATGAATGTTCTTAATTAAAAACAATTAAATCTCTTTTTCTTTTGCCTTATGTTTTGATGCTTTTAATGGTTTTATGTGAAGCACTTCGAATTACCTTGTTGTTGAAATGTGCTATACAAATAAACTTGCCTTAAAACTTTTTTTCTTCACTGTAATTACACACTCTTCAACCATTCAATATCAGTTGCTCATTCTAATAACTGACCTTTAGTGCACATGTAAATAAATAATCACTTGCATACAACATTGAGACAATGTGTGCCAGTGCTGTAAATATATATTCACATTTACATTTCAAAGCTGCTTTCATTCATTGTTGGTCGGTTCCGGTGGAAACGAGCGTTCCTTTAAAGTCCAGGGGTACATAAATGAACTAGTGTCAGTTCATGAATCATTGGTGTGAACATTTAGAGAGGTTACTAACTTCCCCAAACAAAAGACACAAAGAGGAGGGAGGAGGGACTCAGCAGGGATTAAATGAGAGAAGTTGATCTGCAGCACAATAAATATTTAAAAGCAATAGAGAATGTATGTTCTGATATTAGGCCCAGAGTGAATGTTTCTAACATTTGTAAAAGAAAGTTTCCATTTACACTCAATATGTTTTATTCTACATTATATTAAAACATCCTAAAACAAGTGAACTGAGGAAAACAATAACATCAGCTATATTCAGCAATCCGTTTCAACTGATCAGAACATTTCATTGTTTCCCCTTTTTTGAAACAGCTTTTAAATCCCATCACAAAATACAATATGTATGAAATATGTGCAATATTATGTTTATGATTGTAATCATAATTATTATTATTCAGTGGGTTTTATTTTCCATCTCGTCATGGTGTACTCTATGTACTCTATTCCATCTTATTTTCATATCTTTATTTTTACCTTATTTTATCAAGTGTGCTTAATTTTCCAACTTATTAATTATGGCATTCTATCCTTATTGTAAAGCACTTTGTGCTGCATTTCATGTGTAAAATGTGCTTTACAAATAAAATGTGTCATTGTTTTTTTTCAGAGTTGATTATTAAAAACAACAAACAGACCAACATATTTAAAATCTGCAACGAAAATAATAAAACATTTTTACACCGTGAAACAAAATAAAAGTATTTTCAATAAACACCACACGTGCACTTCGTTAGCGGTGTGTGAACCTCTGATCATGAAATCTGCAGGAAGTTGTTTGAAGTCAAGTGCAAGTTAACAGCTGATTTGATGATTAATCGAACAAAACAACTGACTCCACTTTAAATAAACAGTTTCCATCGTCAGTCCCATCATCATCATCCTTCAGTTCAAAGGATCAACGGATTCAAGACGTCTTTTCATGTCTGACTGAACTTCAGCCATCAAACAGTCTGATTCGAGCATCGCATTAACATGTTAAAGAGCCGTCCGGTGTGTGATGGACTCTGTTTCTGTTTAAAACTGCACACCGGAGCCCTCTCAGAGCTCAGAGGTCACAGCAGCAGCTTTCTGGAAACGTGACATCATGGACAGAAGCAGAGCGTCGGACTTCAGCATCGAGCGCATCCTTTCCCCGCAGCTCGGACACAAGCCGCCGGTGATGGAGTTCTCACCGGACGGATATCTCCAGGGGGTCCCTGCTGAGTTCCGTCTGAACTCCGGGAACCTCAGGCCTCCTGCGCCGCTCCCTGTCCCGGTGCCAGGCTGTCTGCAGTACCGAGGGATGAGCTTCGGTGAGGCGTTTTACCCGTATGGAGCCGGTTTCCATCACACAGACTTCTCCAGCATTTATCCAAACCCCGGAGTTTACGTGCACTTCAGCAGCCAGGACTCTGCAGGTATCTCCACATGAAACTAAACTTGAAATGTTTGCTGACCAACACTTTTACTTCAATTTAGATTTCTTTTTTAAATTTTCAAAATAAGTTTTAGTTCACACTTTTTGATCACTTGACTTAAATGTGTCTTCTCTTTACCAGATGCTCAGCAGTTGGCAGGTGGTTGCCATCGGGTTGGGATGTCCGCGCAGTCGCCGCCGCGTCAGATTGCCCGGATGAGGACGGTGTTCACCGACAGCCAGACCAAGCGGCTCGAGTCGCTGTTCGAGGTCACCGACTACCCGACGACGGAGGCGCGCGCTGAGGTGGCGAGGAGCTCCGGGCTGAGCGAGGAGACCGTCAGGGTGAGTCCGACGTGATGATCCATTGTGGGAGAAAAAACTATCCAGGTTGCGTAAAATGTTTCCCGGTTGCATTTTACGCACTAATTCACCAAGAAGTTTTTTACTATTATGCGTCATATTAAGTCTGCCTCTCTTTGTGTTTCCAGGTGTGGTTTAAGAACTGCAGAGCCAGGAGGAAGCGTCAGCGCAGCGGGTCAAAGGTCAAATCCCCCTCCCCTGCCCGAAGCGCTGGAGCAGAGAAGAACTTCTTCGCCTCGTTCCTCTGAACCCGACAGACCGTCCACCTGCGGCTCAGAGTGCTGATAGGGGCACTCCAGCAGGGTGGATGCTCGCTGTCGCTTTAAGACAAAACATCTGATAATTAAACTCTGGACTGATTACGGAGGGTTGTTTGGTCTAAACTGTTGTTTAATCTTGGGGTGCGTTCGTAGATAGTCACAGAGCTCTGGCACAAACTGGACCGTTCGTAAGATCGGAGCGCTGTTGTTTGGTTATTCAGAGCACCATAATCCATATAAATAGAACGCTTTCGGGCTTTTTGCGCTCTCATTTTGGTGTAGAGCGTCAGATTGGATTTATAAACGCACCATAGTGACTTTTCTATTTTTAAATTATTTTGTATTTTTATGTAAATTATTAAAATGACCATGTTACCATTACCTTGTTTCATTGAAAAATAAATGCTGTTGAAATGAATTCAGTCTTATGTTGTTGTTTGAGCTGAATAGATCAAGATCAGTTATAATATATATTGGGACTTTATTGTTGTAATATTACAACTTTTTTCTTTACTGTAATTGCACACATTTCAACCATCCAATATCAGTTGTTCATTATAATGACTGACCTTTAGTGCATGTAAATAAATAATCACTTGCATACAACATGGACTATAAAACAATGTGTGCCTATCCTGTAAATAGGCATATTTACCATATCATGACATTCAAAATGTAAGGCAATATCTAGTCTCATATCACAATATAGATATTGATCAATAAATCTCACATCAGTAATAATAATCTAATTATTAATTAATATACCACTGACAACAAAAAAAGGTCTTTTAGCCAGCAGACCGCTGTTTGTGCCCCGTGTGAAACGAGAAGTCACTTCCATAGTTAACTTAACCCAAACACGATTATTTCCTCAACGTAACTAGTTGTGTTGCCCAAACCTAACTAAGTATTTCACGATATTTTCCTTAACCTATAACTAAGTAGTGTTGCTGCTTATATAACTAAGTTGTTACCTGTGAAGTCGGAAGTATATTTTAAAAAGACTGAAACTGCTGGATTGATACGAACCGTTGCATGAGATGTCAGCTGCTTATACTGGAGTACATTCTGTTATTGCTATTGTTTCTCATGGATCTAAATACTTCCTCCAGCACTGCTGGCAACATGTGAGATATATGACATTTAGTCTTTCCATAGTGTATTAAATGATCTACTGATGCAATATTAGAAGAACAACACATTCTAAAACATATGTCATATCTATGTTATGCATGCGTTGCAGTATCATTTTCTGTCCAGCTCAAAAATGTGGATACTTTCCACTCACTTTTTGGTGAGGTTCATCTGGTTCTTTTTCAGTTGAATCAATGTGCAGATTCATTTGTAATCAGTTGAACTTTTCATCCAACACGCTTAACAACTTAATTTGCCTCACCATTGTTTCTAAAACAGATGCTTGAGCACGCGAGCAAACACACAAACGCATGTTTATTATCTGGTCCGGTTCCATCCATAATAGTAATATTTTAATGTCACTAATGCAAACAACATTTCCTGGGGGGGGGGGGGCATAGATGAGTTCACAAAATATAAATCAATATTAATGATGCCATTGACCATGGTTTTCACACTCTATCAATATGTTCAGATACGAATTATAAATTATAAAGGTTCTTTAAGGGCCAAGACCATTATGGTTTATTTTGTATATAAATTATATTTGTAAGCTTTCCAATTTGCAGATGATACACCATCATTTCCCTGTGTTTAGAATTTGTCTCTGTATGTAATAAGCTGAGTGAGAAGTGTCACCAGGCGTGTCATGGCTGACTTCTGTTGGATGCCTTAGTGCGTCGGGCCCTTGGAAGAGAGCGTGTCTTTAGACAGCTTCCTGATACTGGCCGAGGCAGACGGAGGGTTCGTCATATGCATTTTCACATGCAGGTAAATGCAAGTCACTGTCAGGGGGAACGGCCTCCGTTGTAATGTCCGACAGTGCGACATCACCTATGGCCCGTATTCTTTAAGCCATTTTCATATCGAACCATTTCGTCTTTATTCCAGTGACAGTACCACCCTCAGCTGACACAGCATCAACAGCTCTCCTTATTTTCCTTCATTACGTGGCTTTAGCAGGTCGCTCAATTCCACTGAACTAACTTAAGTATAGATTTTCCTATAAGGACTAAAGCCTCCAAAATCTGCCCTGTTCATGAATGAAAACTTCCGGACACGTGGGGCAGGATGTGTAACATTATATAGAATAACTAGGACGTTATGCTAATTTACAATTGAACGCATGCTCATTTACGTTTCCAGAAAACATTGAGTTTATATGAGAGTATCACGTTATAAATGCACAGCAAACTTATTAGACATTGATTTGTGTCTGATATACATTTTTTGGGAAGTGATAATAATAAGTTATGCTAGGAATCACATATGAATTGTGTCAAAGGAAAACATTTTAGTATAGTAGTATACTTATATTAAATGAAGGATAGTGCTTTAGATCAGGCATCATTATACCTGACTGTTTGTATTATTACAGAATTGAACAAAAACTAAATGTATGTGTTTTCTGTGAGTAAAAGCAATGGACAGGAGAGGTAGAAAAACAACATCAAATTCTTTATTATATTTATAGAGTCATCACATTAGAAGCATTTCCATGCTGCGGAGAATAAGATACATATATTGAAAAACCCCAACGAGAAAATACTGAGAGAGAGAGAGAAAGGGAGAGGGAGAGATAGAGGGAGAGAGAGGGAGAGAGAGAGAGAGCATGCAGTGAGTATCTGTTAGGATGAAGACGGCCAACGCTCATTCTTCTGTTTCCCGTTTAATGTCAGTTAGCCTCACTCACTTTTAAAACAGGAGTTACTAACATACGGACTGTAACCGAGCACAACGTAACACATACACACTAAAAAACAAGAACAGAAAGTACACTTAGTGAAGTTATCAAAATATAGGCTATATACTGTATATTCTTAAGAAGTTAAAACAACCGGTGCAATAATAAAAAGCAGAGTCCTTTAAATGGAGCAAATCTATAGGACAGCATATTAGGGCCAGCGTCAGTGCAACATGAATAGTTACAGAGCGGGGTACTTTTAAGGTCAACACTGTAAATACTTTATTTGTAATCATCTTTAAGCTGGAACAGTAAAACTGTTTGACTTTGTCACAAATGTCCTCAACTGAAATGTATCATTGTCAGGATTTTTTCCAGCAACCCAGAAATCAAAGAATAAAGACATTTCCTCACAATTGAATTGTATTTTCTTTGATAAGGGTCACTGGTAACATGTTTTATACTTCTGGTGAATCTTATCAAATTAATATTATTTACATATGTGTACTTTGTACCCATTAACACCTTATTTTGAAAAACGGACGTAGTTTGAGTACATTCACCATGTGGGTGCACTACAATTTTAGAGTCAGCTGATGCGATGCAAGGTTGTGATAAGGTTATTCAACCTTGCAACCTTGACAACAAAAACCCCACAATATTTCCGAGTATATTTTTCGTAAAATTGTAACTTGAATTTCAAAGAATTTAGTAAATTCACCCCCCCCCTCCGAAATGATTATCGTTTTACTTACAATGGCCCGGATACACGGTCGAAGAAATCAAATAAATAATAGGTAATGAGGAAAGCTTGAGTAACATTGTGTCGGTCTTGAAATGATTATCCAGAGACTCACTAGTGACACTTAGTGGCCAAACCAGAGAAAGCTCCACAATTACACAGTCTTCACTGGGACATATTGACTGCACTGTACGGTTACTGTACAAAGACAAACCTCTCCATCACCGAGCTCCACTGACGTCTATGCTCACCTGGGAGGAGAGAGTCAGCACATTGCGACTTTGTGGAGCTTTAGCGTCGAACCGCGTGCTGCAGCAGCGCATTTGTAGCCAAACACTTTTTGTGTGGAAAAGAGATATAAACTACAACATGGGGATTTACTTTAGTTCATCCGGCTCTTTTGTTCAGGATTGAGTGGCATGGCAGGGGAAAGCAGCCAACAGCAGACATGTAGGAGGTAAAGCTGTGAGTCATTGGCATATCATGTGTATGTGATATCAAGATTATCATGTTTTCAAGAAATTGTCTTGTGGAACATTAAGGACGGTTCCAATAACCAATTGATGCTGGAGCATTTTTTTTTAAGTGTCCTAAAGCAGAGTTTATATCTGACTTCAGTGAGATAGATGTGAAACATCTTTTGGTTTGATATCAGTTGACATTAAGTTAATTTAATGATTCCAATAAAACTATAAAACATTTCTAAAAAAGTCCAAGCTAACTGAAAGCAAAATCGGTGTTTCAGGACACATTGTAGTTTCACAACTCCATTTTTTTCAAAGAAATGTGGGAACCCTGAATGTGCTGACTATGCCCTTTCCATTTCCTTTCTTTGCCTTTAGTGCTCTGCACCTTACCAAGTTGATAAAAGCAGCTGAACTGCAGACTGTCGGGCCAACTAACACCCTGACATAAGCGCTGACAGGGCAGGAGTCTGTGTTCAAAATGCTCAGCTGATCAGTGCTCTGTTCACCGATCAGGACGACAATTAACAACCGGTAAACCCCTTTGGGATTGATTAGAAAACATCTTTACAGGAAAGCAAATGTTTCGGTTGAAATCAATAAATCATAAAACCCCAAATTCTGAAAAAGAAGTGTCTCGTGAGCATGCTCAGCGCTCTGTGAGGGTGTTGACAGAGTGTAAGGAGACATCAACACAAGACACATTTCCACACAGAGATATACACTGTTTACATATTGCTGTTTTCAGTAATCCACACTTCAAGAGAGATTTTAACATTAAGCGTGTTTTGTCTTTTCGCAGATGCCCACATTCACAAGAAGAAGCAAAGTCTTATTTGAATGGAGAAAGAGGGATGAGAGAGGTTGGGGAGAAAAGCATAGACGAGAACTTCTACAAATATCATGGCCTCTCTGGACACCTTATCCAGGGTCTAAATAAGATGGAGGAGATACACGTTGGACGAGGGGACACACAGCTGTACAGCTGACCAAACTGATTACATGTTGTTTTCAAGCTGACATTCAAATTAAGCTTATTTTCAGACGCAGCCATGACGGCAACAACACAAAAAAACATCAATATCACATGTAGCAGGGCAGAAAACTGTTTTTTGATTTTGAAGTTGCATCAAAGAAAGTAATGGTTTTGGGTCTGTTAGCACTTTTGGTTAACGACAGAGAATGATTGCGGCTCTTGACAGTAATTCCATAATAAACTGTATTTTAACTCCAACGAGATGGCAATACACTGATTCATAATGACAGCTGTTCACGGCGTTGAGTCACTATAATGTCTGACTACGGTACTTCATCTATTAACGACTACATTAACGGAATCTTTTTTCTTTTTCTAGGTGATGAAGCAAAAAGTCAAATCCAGCTATTTGTTCAGATTTGTTGTGAAGAACACATCGACTCTAATTTGCTGTGATGAAATGTTGGCATCAACTACAGAGCAGGAAATATTTCATAGAGACCAAGAACCACGAATATACTATGCCTGTCGCATACATTAGAAAGATAAGAAAATATGACTGTAACACTATGATAAAATACAAAAAAAGTAAGTAGTTGAATAACCCTGTTTTCAGTTCGACATCTGAGATTAAAGCATGCAGGTGACAACACACACAGTCTAGACTTTCTAGGTTTCTCGGGTTACTTTCTTTGTCTCAGGTGAGTTAAACAGCAGCCAGATCTAGATCCAACATACCAACAACCTGATACCTGAAGCATTTTGTACGCTTCGAGCTCTGCAGAACCAAATTTCACACACTGTTTCTTGAAATTCTCAAGTGACACAAGTGTGAGATGCAGTTCCAAGCGTTACAGGTATTAAGAAGATGAATGCTTCCAGTGGCTCTCTAAGTGGTTCTCAAGTCTCAGAATAATGTGCAATCACGGGATTCGTTTGGCAAACGTCATTGTTGTTACTGTACAACCACGGGTCAAACATTAGCATTATTCCTAATTTGAAGCTACAGCTGGTGCCAACCACCAATTTTGGTTGAGACCCAAATCGAGCAGTAGCAAAAGCAAAACATGCAGCGGCACACACTGATGCCATGTGGTTTTTGTTGGCTCAAATAAAGACATAACTTGGACAAAGCTGGGACAATGTGATGAGAACGGCTAAATGATGGGATGTGTAAAGAGAATATTTGAGGGCGATTGCTTTAGCTCAGTTTCATGAAAGGAATGCGGGACGTTTTGATCAGATACAAGGCACTATAGATGTTGCTATAGAACGGCTAAATCAGAGGGATTCGGGCTGAGGGTAAGAGAGAAGAGGGACAGGGTGTCACTACGAGATGTCTGACTGACAGTGAACGTCTGAAGAGACCGAGAGAGAGAGAGGAAAGCCAAAAGGAAAAGATGAAGATAGAGAAAAGTGGAGAGATGGGTCAGGTGGAGAAGCAGAAGAAGGAGGGCATGGTTAGGACTGCATCTCAGCACGCAGCATCCACGGAAACCAACAGCAGAACAGCAACCTGGTGGACAAGAGAAGAGGAGGGAGATTTAAGTCTACTGTACATGGTAAGATATAGCGCTTTATTAAGATTCCTCACTTTAGTAAAAGTAGTAATACTGCTATATAAAAATACTCCTTTACAAGTAAATGTCCTGCATTGAAAATGTCAGTAAAAGTAAGTAAAAGTCTTTAAATATCAAAGGCAGAAAATGTCCCGTGTGAGTGTTGTACTGCATACTGATGCAACAATGTGTAAACAGCACTTTAATGTTGAGGTGGAGCTCATTGTAAATACTTTATTTCAATCTGTAAAGTAACTTTAGCTGACAAATAATACATAAAGGAGAAGTAAAAGTGCAATATTTCCCTCTGAGATGTAGTGGAAGTGGTATTAAATCTACTTCAGTTTTGTATTTAAGTAAAGTACCTGAGTAAATGTACTTAGTTATATCCCACCACTGCCAACTCTGTAATCATACAACCATCTGGAGCTGTTCAAGTTGTTGACATGTGAACATTTCAATATTTTGGGATATTTTAAGGCAGAAGGTGAGAATAGGAGGTGAACAGGTTTATTATGAGTAGTGGGAGAGCTGGTGTCTCTGTGTTCTCACCTGGATATGGAGTTCTCAGACGTCAGGTCTTTAGGAGAACGCATCGTGTTGAAGTTACGCTTCGGCTGTGACACTGAAGGACACAAAGAAAGAACAAGCAAGAGTCTGTTAGTGATATCAATACAAAGAGGACATCTCCTTTAATGGTTTATTTAAGGGTTAATAGAAAGGTCACTGAGCTGTAACCACCATCACAACACAAACACAACCCAGTGATGCTATCTCCAGCTCTATGAAGGTATGCCTCTGGTCCCTGAAAGGAAATGATGTATTATTGTTCACTGTTTCATTGTCCCTACAATACAGGGTTGACTGTGATATTTAGTTGTAGACCCCTCCACGCTACACAAATAATGTATGAAAAGACATATTCAAATATGTTAATTTGAATTGGAATATAAATAAAAATGAAATAGAAGACACTTTATAAAAGCAGCACTGAAGAAAGAAAACACAAGAAAAACAGAATTATACACATTTAGTCTCATTTGGGGTTTTATTTTGGCAGTTTTGACCATCATTCTGATCAGGAATGAAATTATCAAATTTTCTAGTTCATTGCAGAGAAGGAAAAATGAGTAGACACAGTTTAACAGCCATGACACAAGTATCTAAAACAAGTCCAACAAAGGAACGACCACATTTGCATGTAGTTAAGGTCGTGATTATGCAAATTCAGATGTGGCGAATGGTCAGTCAGCTGTGTCCATCATGATCTCCTGCTTTTCTCCAGACATTTTACTGTCAGTCAGTGTGATGCAACAGAACAATGAAAGGTACTTACTGGTGACTTGGTGGACTTTCTTCACCATGGAGTTGTCATTCTGGGAGCCTTCTTTAGGACCTCCGATTCTGATATGACAATGATGAAAACAGCCAGGCGTTTAGAGACTTGAAGATACTGTCAGAGTGAATTTCTCATGAGAAGAAAATGTAACTAAACCAAATGTTTCCAGGTTTATAAGGGATTCTTTCACAGCATCAGACCTCCACAGGTTTGAACGTCCTGCAGTATTTTGATTTGAATGCATCACCCTGCACTTCTAACATCCTCACACTATGCCCGTCATGCACCACAGCTGTATTAGTTATCTTGGTTTGAAAGAATATAATTAGCAAAACTAAAACATTCTTTTGTGGTGTCTTACCTCTGGACCCGGGAGGGTGGAGCAAACACTCCATATTTGGGCAGGCAGCTGAAGTAGCGGACTCCAAACACTGAGCCGTCATGTTTTCCTGTGGCCTGATCCAACTCGACGCCGAACCAGTACCCTGCAGGGACACAGAGAGCTCGGGTCACACCTGCTGGAATCATCACTGATGGATGAAAGCTGTCACTTTCACGATAAGTCCGCCAGAAGAAGTTATTCTTGGATTTTTCACCATTAGTGATGAAAAACAGGTTGTCCTGGTGGCTCTAATCGCAAGGACGGAAAATGAGCAGGGACAGTTTGATGAAGTTTGGTCTAATTTTCTGTTGTATATAAAGGGAAGGAACCTAACAGGAAGTAAGCACTCTTTGTTAATGGATATATGCTACCCCACGTGATGATCACTCTTTTTCGATTTTCACTGTGCTGTCAAGATTTATTTTGTTCTGTTTTCTTCCATTTGTTGTTTCATTGATCTATAGCCACTGTTTTTTGGGGGGCCCAATTTGTTCGTATGTATTAAATAAGTTAACAAAAAATGTCTGTGCGGTGGCCAGTTTTCCATGATTTTGCCATGATTTTTCTCCACAAAGACCGAGGACAAGAACAGGAACATGGAAACAGCTGACACAATACACAATGAACAAAGTGCCATATAATGGCATGTTATCATGTTTTATATTAGTTTCTATTGCAGCAGTGCAGCTTAGATCACACACACATACAGTTTGCATGTATTAGGCCGAAGGAAGTGTTTTAAAAGTAACTATTTACATTCAATCAGTAAGTAAAAACATAGGAACAGTAATAACAACACAAACAAAAAAGAGCCAAAGAGCTTCTGTAATCTCACCCAATTTGTTTGTCATTTTGCATATTTGTACATATTTGATTCAGATCATCCTCAGATGATTAGTAAAATATCTGGTTATGGCAGCAATAATGTCAAAAAGGTCAGCCCAGAAGACAGACCTGGGGCGAAGTCGGTCTTGCCGTAGAAGCGGACGATGCCGTGTTTCTGTCCGGCCACCAGAACCTGGTCTCCAACTTCCACGTTCATTCCTTCCGGATCCAGACTGGTTACTGACGACTTCTTCTTCTGGGCTGAGAACGCACGGCAGACAAACATACTGTATCACAGAGATGCACACCTTAAGTCAAGACACCGTGGATTAAATGTTGTATTCTAAAATGCTGAGTCTAGTTTGAGAAATTTTATATTTGACATTCACAAATATTCCACACACGGACAACATGAGAGCTACATTACCTTTCTCTCTAAGCTTCTCCTTCTTCTCTTTCTCCTTCTTGGTCCTCCGGGTGAGGCGAGAGGCCAGGTCCATACGGGGGGTTCTGGGGGTGGAGGTGACTGATGAAGGTGCCTGATCCACGGCTTTGGAAATCTTTGACACCGGGGCAAAAATGCCTGCAGGGCAGAAAAAGACAGACACAATGAAACCATCATCCAGCTGGGAGTCGTGAAGAAGGAAACGGAGCTGTCTTTGCAGGGGTTCAGTGACCATGGTAGCAGATGTTACCTAGTTTAGGAGGGCAGACGAAGTAGCGAACGCCGCCCACACTGCCATTGTTCTTCCCCTCCGGCTCGTCGAGCTCCACGCCAACCCACTGACCGCTGGCGAACTCTGTAGTGCCACAAAACCTCAGAGTGCCGGACTGAGAGAGACACACAGAGACGAAGATCTGAAGTTAGAGGTGAAAACTCTCACAGGCTGGAAACATGAGTGTAGAGATCCATCAGGTTAGGCTAGGTTGCATGGAGGCAGATAGTCTGAGTGTCTGCTGCTGTATTATATGAAAGGGAAAGGGAGGAGACGTGACATCATAGCTCCAGGTGGAGTGACACGTCACAGGGAGAGAGCATGTTGTCAGAGTGGTGCAGTGAGTTCAGTTAGTCTACATTTCCGGCCGGCGCCCAACCAACCTGTCTGAGGTTTGCAGGCGGGTTTTCATCTTTGCTCTGGTCTCTCTGGAGCTACACAGTGAGAACACACTGTTCAGAGCTCATACATCGTGAGGGTGTGAAGGACAAAAGGCAGCCATCACACAAAACAACCCCGGCTGTAATCTGTCCTGCAGGATTGCGTTCACTCGACGCAAAGCACCAGAAATGTCATCTTAAGTTTATATTTAACCATCTATTTAACTGACAGCAAGTGTTTTTAATTTGAAACGTACAGAATTAGCTCATGTTATAACTACCTTCAAATGCACAACCTAGTTTGATCCTAGTTTGATCCGAGCAAGTCCTGTTAACCTTGACTCAGCACTTATAGTTCCAATGTAATTTATTCCTTGAAGGTTGGTTTAAAGATAATCAGGCCCTAGTGGACGCATCTCAGTGTCTTGCTTACAGACATTTCTATCTGAAGGATGATCCCCCTGCTCACTTCACCTCCTGCCTGCCACCTTCTACAGTATATGTGTCACTTTCTATTTTCACAGGCAAATTTATACTTATAGAACCCATGGCTGTAAATATTTGGAAATGAAACAAGGGTGTAAAAAGCAAATGCATCAGCAACATGCTCCATGTGTTCATGTGAATATGGTGGAAAACTGAGGCTCAGGTTCAAGTTCAAGCCAACAGGACCTTCTGGTTCCTGTAGCTTTAGAGCTGTGAGTCCATTTGATATTATTATACAAACAACACTGTTGGTAATTAGTCATCCATCTTCCTGTCTGGCTGCGACCACGACATATGTGACTGAAGAATGGTGAATGGTAAATGGACTTGTACTTGTACGGCGCTTTTCTAGTCATCCGACCACTCAAAGCGTTTTAACCCTACATGTCATCATTTACATATTCACACACATTCATACACTGATTGCTGCCCATCAGGTCTATAACTAATCATTCATAGGGAGCAATTTGGGGTTAAGTTAAGTATCTTGTCCAAGGACACATCGACATGGACTAGCGGAGCCGGGGATCGAAACCGCAGATCCTCTGATTGAAGGCTACCCTGCTCTACCGCTGAGCCACAGTCGCCCCTAAGGAGCACCCAGTACAGCTCTCCAATCCAGGACCAGCAGTAAAACCTCCTGTGCAGTACTAATACACACTAAGACCACTGTGTCTCTTGTTTCTGTCAATCGTTACATTCAAATAGTAAACTGAGTCTGAAGCACTCGCTGATGGCTATCGTGGGACTGCCAGATTTAAAAGATTATCACAGACATGCTTTTTACATAACATGTAGGTAATCTTTTCTATTTTTCTTTTCGTAAAGTTAATCTGATCCCTAGATGAGGGGTCTTCAACATTTTTCAGGCCAAGGACCCCCAAACTGATAGAGAGATGGAGCAGGGACCCCCGACTATATATAGTGTATAAAATTGTGTTTCACATTAAACTGGGCCTAGTACAATATATAAACATACCTCTTTGTTGTGCATTCAATACTAAGCTATTCAAATAATACGCAGGTTCATATATTCATGTTTTTATTTTAAACATGTGCAAGGTACAGTGAGTAGGGTGGCTGTGCCACTGCCATTTATAAACATACCTTGTCAGCTGATACCAATGCCAATATCAACATTGTCTGTCAATTGCATGATAATCATGCATACAAGCTATTCAAACTGATGTTTTAAACATAAATGTGGAAACGAAAATGAGTGATGGCCTATTAGTGCCACTGCCATGCATAAACATACCTGTTATCTTTCATACAATACTGAACTATTAAAATAATGGACAGATTCATGTTTGGGGAAAAAAAAGAAAAAATTAAAGAAAAAAGAAATAAAATTGTCTAATCAACCAAAAATTTCGCGGACCCACTGCAGTACCTCCGCAGAGCCCCTACGGGTTGCGGACCCCTTGTTGAAGACCTCTGCCCTAGAGCCCTCGTAGTGGTGATTCCAACTGGTTTTATGTAGCTTTCCTCTCCTACAGAGGACCTGGGTTGCAATGAAGATGGGAGCTCAACGAGGACGTTTGAATTGATTCCCATATATTAAGGTATTCATTGTCATAGTTCTAATGGCAGCATTCATTGTTGAGCAGCTGGTGCTTATCCCTCGCTCATCCGAAATGAAGATTGATTATTATTACGTCTATTTAAATATAACTTTGTCAGAAGAATCGTAATTTCCAATTCCAATTGGTTATAGTGTATGTGATCAAACGATCAATGAATGTTTCACTTTTGATGTTGATATAATCTAATAACACATAGGAAAATATCCTTTTACCAATAAATCTAGTTTGGAGATCACCCTCCTAACAAACCAGCAGAGTTAACCAGCTGCTTTCAAATACCGGCAACACATTTTCCCATTCTCTGTTTAAGACATGTTGAGGACGGACTAACGTCCCTGATCCTCAGTGAGCCTCTGACCTTCATGTCGTCCAGCATCACGCGCTCCCCCAGCTTTAGCCCCAGCGAGGTCAGCATCAGGTTTCCTGGGATGTTGTCGTAGTTGGCCAGCGTGGCTCTGGGAAGGTTGCAGCTCAGAGGGACGGCGTCCAGCAGCAGCTGCATCAGCTCCTTGGCCGCCATTGCGGCCTCTGCCTTGTCCAGAGTCATGTCCATCGGGTCGGGAACCACCTCCCCTGGAACCTGGCCCTTATCGTTCTGCAGAGAGGGAGGGGAGAGGGGGTTGGAGTGTGCAAGGACAGAATCATGACCATGATATGATTATCCACAAGAGGAGTTACTGTATGTCTGGGGAAAAGAGTGTAAGGTATCCAGAGTATTTCAATTTGATCGGTCTGTTGGAAATCCAGCCGAACCAACAGAAGAACGTACTGAAAAATGATGATCATCAAGCTACAGCTTGACTCTCACCCTGCAAAAATAAAGTAAAGTGTTTTTACCCGGACAATGGGGTTGGCTCCGTGCTCTAGGAGACATTTGACTGCACCCAGACAGAGGTTGGAGGCAGCGATGTGGAGGGCTGTGCCATAGTGGAAATCACTGCAGGTGGAGTTCAACACTGCGGAGACAACAAAAGAAGAACAAGTCTACATTAACCACCACTCCTGAGCTTGAGCTGCGAACAATGTGTGTGTGTGTGTGTGTGTATGTGGATGTGTGTGTGTGTGCGTGTGTGTGTGTGTGTGTGTGTGTGTGTGTGTGTGTGTGTGTGTGTG
>NW_022280094.1:945982-990718 GCF_004355925.1 Anarrhichthys ocellatus
TGTGTGTGTGTGTGTGTGTGTGTGTGTGTGTGTGTGTGTGTGTGTGTACCTCTTGGTTTAGTGGCTTTGAGCAGGACTCGGATCAGTTCTGGGACGTCGAAGTAAGCGGCATAGTGCAGAGCGTTCATGTTGGTCCAGCGGCTCCTCAGACTCACGTCGGCGCCCAGAGCGATCAGCTGGCTGCTGAGACGGAGCGCGGCCGCCGGGTCACCTGCACACACAGTGAGGACCGAGCTAAGAGGAGCACAAAGAACCACCGACCCCGACGCCGCCCGTCACACCACAGATCCTCCGAGATCACTGACTGAACTGATGTTGGGCTTTATCTCTGCTCATTGGAGTCATTTCACTAAACCCGTAGGACGTGTGGGTCTTAATGACACTTTCTACAATACTTCTACTCCTCTACATTTGATTGACAGCTTCAGTTAATTGATTAATTCAGATGTTTGCATCCAAAACATAGGAAAATGTACAAGTACAGCTGAAACGATTAGTCCAACAATCAATTAGTCGATTGACAGAAAATCTATTTGAAACTATGTTGATGGTTGAAGTAATTTGTCATGAAGAAAACATTTGATGGTTCCAGATGTTATAATGTATAAATGTATTATCAATCATTTTGATGTTTGCACCGTAGGTTGGACTAAACAAACATTGTGAAGTTCTTACTTGGGGCTCTGGGTAATTGTGATGCCATTTCTCACTCTTTTCACTATTTTTACAAACCAAACGATCGATCGATTAATGAAGAAAATCTTTTGTGCTGGCTAAACACATTATATTTATCAGCAGAATCAGTTAATTGTTGGTTTAATTAAAAGATAAAAACAAGGCTCTTCCTTTTACTGATTACCTTCCAACAAACACAGTGTAGCTGAACCAGGTCGAGTCAGACGGACTGACTGGATCATATCAAATAAGTATCTTACCAACTCCGTGCGCTCCAGCCTTACAGCTGTAGTGAAGCAGCGTCATGTCGGTCAACCCATCGCGGTCGTTCACATGGCAACCGCGCTTCAGGATCTGAGACAGGAAAACAGAGAGAGACGCGATGGACAATTCAAAGACGCCATTTTGTTCTTGTGAGTGGAGAACTCACTGTATGTGTTTGTATGTTAGCTACCATGTCAGTCCTGCACCTGTCCCACCATCACCTCAATGAATCTTTAGTTAAATGTCTGTTCCTTGTACGAAAACATTAGGGACAGAAGAAAATGGGCGACTCGTTATGGGTGAATATCGTGAATATTGCGCGCTCCTCATTTCCTTATATCATAGATATAAAATAGGCGGAAGTAGCCTCACTCCAAAATCAAAAATACATAGTTGTCTTCTTGCCTGTACTGCTATTTATAAATCTAAATTGTTTGGTATCAGCCATAGAGATGTCTGCCTTATCAATATAATGGAACTAAAAGGCACTTAACAGTGATGTCTCTTTCCAGAAATCATCAGCTATTAGTTCCTATGAACTAATAGCGAGCTCTGTGGATTATCTGGATTAATCAGGTCATGATTTATGGAAAGAGACACTGTTGAGCTTTTCAAGTGTATCATTTATTTCAACCGTATATTGACTTCGTATAAAAAAAATGTATTCATTCATTTTTAATTATTGTTTCATGTGGAAATCCGGCCTAAATCAAGTATGTTTTATTGTTTTACATATTTGTACTAATTTGTTAACTAATGAAACCCAGAGGAAACAGTGTAGCGCTCCTTTTTAATCAGCTGAATTGACTTGTAAATATTGGATTTAATTTCTTGGTAAGTGCCAGTGATGGTGCCAGTTTGTTGACACTTCCATTGTTCTTATCAGAAAGTGGGAGATATTGAAATTCCTCATATCTACAGCTGTTTTTTTTGTCCCTCTCTGATGCTCATAATTTTAGTGTGACCAACACGAAGCAGTACAGTGTTCTTGGGATTATAGGAGAAAAGCCACTAAAAACAAAATGTTAAATTAACAGTTTTTACAGGTTTTCCAACTTTTGGACCAGAACCTGAAGCTCTTCAGCTCTCTACAATATCATTTACAACCAACCATACAGATATGAGGCTTTAAAACA
Source organism: Anarrhichthys ocellatus (assembly GCF_004355925.1). Taxonomy (NCBI): domain Eukaryota; kingdom Metazoa; phylum Chordata; class Actinopteri; order Perciformes; family Anarhichadidae; genus Anarrhichthys; species Anarrhichthys ocellatus. The sequence goes on from NW_022280094.1 coordinate 948,058, forward strand.
TCTTTGTGGAGGAAGTTGTTGCACTACACATGGAGGGAAATGTCAGCGATTGTCTGAATGAGACTTCCCTGTCGTCCTGTCTGTTTCAGTCATGTCACTGTTTAAATCCTCCGGGCCGACTCAGCTTTCTGCTGAGTCATGGTAGAGCCTCAATGACATTCCCTCTAGTCTCCCTCTCCCTCTGCACCACTTTCTCTCTGCTCTGTCTCTGTTTTGAAGTCCATGCAGCCATTGTAACTGGGTCAGCATCTCCTCGTTTGTGTGTTAAAGGGCCAGTGTGTAGGATTTAGGGGGACTTATTGGCAGAAATTGAATGTATGTATAACTTTGTTTTCATGAATGTTTAATGACCTGAAACAAAGAATCCTTCTTATAGCTTAGGGTCTCAGCTTTCAATTCTGCTATTATTTTTATTATTAATATTACATTTTGATCATATTTTGTGCCTGAAACCGAATCAAATCTGAAATGCTAAGTCCAGCCTTCAGGCATTGCTCTTACATCTCTAACAGCAGCTCCACACTGCTCAGTGGGATTTTATTGTTAATTAACTCTGTGTCTGTGTGTGTGTGTGTGTGTGTGTGTGTGTGTGTGTGTGTGTGTGTGTATTGAATCTGGGTCAATGTGAAAATGAGTGTGGATTTCAGGCTCCATGCCAGAACAACTATAAGGCAGGCGATGCAGACATGCAGTTAAACACAACTGGTTAAAGGTTCGCCACATCTTTAAGTTAGCCTCTGTAGCATTACTATTAGCTGCTTTAGCTTTAGCATTAGCTTCTTCCCTTTTTACCCCGAGCCAACAGTCAAGAAACCTCTGTGTCATTGACTCAGGATTTAAATCAGATTTTATCCTCTGAAGAACAGCCTTAAATGTGGATGGGGACAAAGAGACTAATGCGCTCTTTCACTCTGAGCAGGCTCGACTATTGTAATGCGCTCCTGTCTTAAATCTGTTCATATTGATACAGAATTTGCCCATCAATTTTCATTTTAATCTTATAAATCTTTCTCTAGTCTATAAAGCACTAGATGGTTTAACATCAGCCTGTCTGTTGACATGCTTGTGATTCATAAACTTGACATACCTTTTATATATTTCATTATTTTACTGTATTTTATCTATTCTATTGTTTTTATCATTTCAATTTCATCATTTCTATGTGTTGTGTGCATTAGTATCTCGTTAATGTTTGCATTTGTACTGTCTTTATATCAGCTTGTCAGTCAGCTGCAAAACACTTTGCACTAACCTGCATGCAGAAGGTGCTTACTATGTACAAATAAAGTTAGATTGACGTTTGATTGATTTTAACAGGTTCAAAAACAGGATCCACATTAGTGAAGTGAAATCTAAAAAACTTTAGTATTCCTATTTTATAAATGACTAAAACTAATAATAGATTATTAAATGCTTTAAGTTGACAAATAAATGATTTGTCTAACCATTTAACGCATCACTGTGACTTTAAGAAGTTGAAATACAAACTGACACAAAACGGGGATGGAAGTGTTTCAGTGTTCTTGTGTTTTAGTGTTCTCACCTCGTTGCCGATAATGTCGATCTTGTGCTGCACCTGGGGAACCCACTGACGCACGATGGCAAACAGCTCCGGGATGGTGGTCTGAGGATCCATGAGGATCTCTAAACAGGCCGGGTCATTGGGGTCGAAGAAGGTGAAGGCTGGAGACGGATGGAGATGAGAAAAGTTAAGACATAAACCCAGTATGCTATAGCAAAACAATGGACAGCTGATGTAGATGTGATGAGTCATCGTGACTTGACCCATAGATTTGTGGACTGTTGTTTTGAAGCCTCGAGTTCGGCCATCGCCATCTTGGCTTTCTGCAACCAGTGAACGTAAGTGACCGCTGAGGAGTGATGTAGAGTCGCCGTATACATCTATGGTAGGGTAGCGACCTGTCAATCACAAGGTAGCCCCGCCCTAAAGCATACCCTGCTCTATGTTGTCTTTGATTCTAAATGGACCATAATGTACTAAATGAACATCATGCTGTATTGAAGAAGACTTGAAACTACAGATTGAGACCATAAACTCATGTTTACAATGTTTACTGAGGGAATAAATCAAGTGAGAAATAGAGTCATTTTCTCATAGACTTCTATACAACCAGGCAAATGCCTGTTGTCTCGACCCCTCTCTCCTCGCATCTCTTCCTTGCCTACCTCTTTGCCTCCTCCTCCAGGAATCGAGGAGACACCCCAGCATAATGAAAATCGGCCCCTATGTATGAAAGATGGTCGGTCAGGGTGAGTCCAGCTAATCTGTCAAGCAAGATGGTTTGTTCCACAGAACCAGCAGAAAAGCTGACATGGGATCTGCATGGACCAGAAACTAACAAAATAATACTTGGCAGGTGATTGGATGAACCATCTGTCAATCAAACTGGTCCGGTGAAAAGCAAAAACACCTTTTTGATCCAGAAAAGCCTTCAGTTCTGCCATAACTGATGCTATTTCAGTATCTAAGCTATCCTCTTTATTTTAGTGAATGATGAACACTCTGGTGCTGGTGAGGAGGACCGCTCTGTATTCCCTGCTGGATAATGGAGAGGACATGCAGAGTGTATAATGGAGCTGGCCTGCACTGATTTTGTCTGATGAATACCAATGAGCCTATCGTCCACACAGAAGTCATTCCAGAGCTTTCCAAAGCTATGGGTCGATCAAAGCTGTCACTGATACAGACTGTGTGCACCGACAATCCACTGAGGTCTATGATTCAGATAGTGTCTTTACTTTTCACCACTACATGCTTCTCTCTGTGCGTTTTGTGGCTATGTGAGGAGGTTAGCTTACGGTAGTTGTTTTTTCATGTTGTTGTTTTGTGGTAATTAGAGGCTGGACTCTGCATTGACCTCAGTCTGTTGCTGTTTATCCATAACATGCAATACAAAGCTCTGGACACAATTACTATTAAGCAAACAAAATGGCTTAATATGATTTAAAGAGGATAATACTGTGTGCCACTTTCTGCAGTCTAAAAATGTAAATGTACCGTTTTGTCTTCATAAAAATGTCCAGGTGACATAACAATGCAATCGTAGTACAGAGGGGTACCTACTGAAAGTGAATACACGAATGTCTGTTGCATGCAGCATGGTTTTAAGGTAGTACGGCATACGGTAGACTTTGGTTAGGGGTATGAATATGTATTTAAGGTGGTATGATGTATTGCGGCCCTTGGGCACATAGACTGTATATAAGAAATGGACGTAGTCATGAGATTGGCATTTTGGCCGTGACCACCTTTTTTTTTGGCCATAACAGTATGTATTTAAGGTGGAATGACACACCGTAGTTTTTGGGTAGTGGTGCCTGGATGGAGGGGTATGCCTGTGTGTATTTAAGGTGCAAGCTGGTATTCCAGTATGTATATTCAAAGCGTTACAACAGGTTGTATTTAAGGTGGTATGACAGTATTCAAGGTGGTAGGATCTAACATCAGTCTTTAGGTTAAGTAAGCCTTGTGCGGAGGGATATGGCACTGTGTATTCAAGGTGTTACAACAGTATATATTTAAAGTGGTATGACAGTGTATTAAAGGTGGTGTAACAGTGTTTATTTACAGTGTTACTACAGTATGTATTTAAGGTGGTATGACCTAGCATAGTCTTAAGGTAGAGTATACCTGGACAAAGGGATATGACAGTGTGTATTTAAGGTGGTATGGCAGTGTGTAGTATTTAAGCTGGTATAACGTACTGTAGTCTTTGGGGAGCGGTGCCTGGGCGGAGGGGTGCACCATGGCTCGGCGGCGTGGCTCGTGAACCGGACTCTGGTACTCGGACACTGACAGCGGCTCGGGCTCTGGATCGGCGTCACACTCCTGACCGGCCTGTGGATTCTCCTCTTCTTCCCGCTCCTCTCTCTCCTCCTGCTCCTCCTCCTCCTGCTCGTCCTCATCCTCCACCTCTGCCCTCTCCTCCCCCTCCTTCTCCTCTTCTAGCTCATATTCCTCTTCTTCTTCCTCCTCCTCCTCAGTCAGTGCCTCCTCCTCCTCTTTCTGGACCTTCCCCTCCTCCTGCTCCTCCCGGTCGTGCCTCTCCTTCTCCTGGACCTCCAGGTTCTCCTCTTTAGTCATGGTGAGGGGTGCTGCAGCTGGGCCTGTCAGAGAGACAGAGAGACACTTTTTATAATATCAAATATTGTTGTTTTTTAAGCAGGAACACAACGTCGTCCACCAAATTCAATCAATATGGATCATGTATGTATATTCTGCTTGCCTGTATTGCTTCACAGGTCACACATGTTCATCAACAATTCTTTTTCTAACAAGTAGATCAGTCTAAACGTCTGTAAATGTGTTAACATTGTTGTCCAAGCTGCATTTAAAAAAAATCCAAACAAACTCAACATCCAAAAGCTCAAACAAATGTGAGGACACCCAGCAGTGGAAGCTTTGACAAAGCTGTCGACTTCAGACGCGAATCTAAAAATCATGATTTGACACTTATCCCACTTATCTCGTCTGATCCCAGAAAAATAAGGATCTAAAAAAGACAGCGTCAGTCGGACCGTGCACGGCCACGTGGCTTGATAACTGAAATATGAGGTTGGTGCATTGAAATGATTTGGTCTCAGCCATGAATAAAAGACCGTTAGCTATAGAGCTGCTGTTGGTTAAACGTGCACCTGAACATCAGTGTTTTGTTCAGGTTGAAGATGAGGAGAGATTGTTGAACTCCTTCCTGCCTCATCGTTCCATATGATATGAAATACGAGGGCTGCACGAATATAGCCAAAATAATAATCACAATTATCTTGATTAATAGTGAGATCACGATTTTTTAATCACGATTATTCATTTTAGGAGCAAAATATTTCATTGCACTTTCACATTTAAATAAACGGTATACTGCTTCCTCTTCCATGTTGGGCTGCATTCCTGCTAATCCACAAAACGATGCATCAAAATAAGACTGGTGCTTATTCACAGTGCATCTCCTAGATGTAAAATATCAATACCATTGTACCAAAACATTCTAACCAACATATTACTCTTCTACTTTGGACTGCAGCCGCAACGTTCTGGAACGTTTCTCACAGGCTGCAGCATGACAGCTCCAAAAGTGAGGCCAAAACATCTTGATCGATTTCTATGAAAGGAGCCTTTCAAACGTCAATATCAGAGTTTATCGTGTTCATTTAATCGTGGGAACCAAAAATCTATGTTATTATTATAATCTTCGATTAATTGTTCAGCTCTACAAAGTACTACAAGACACTTGTGGTGCAGGTTGTTTTCTGCTTTGAAACATATGTAAAATGATGAACCTGTTTTAATGGGCTTACTGTAGCTCTAATAATGTGTACTGTGCAGCTGTTTGTGTTGGAATCAAAGAAAATATAGGCTAATAATAATGAAATAATAAAAATAATAGATTTATGGGCAGATACTCAATATCAAAGTGGTAAACAGATGTGATCAGGATGCCCTATTTTTGACTGAAATGTTACTAACTAGCACTTCAAACAAAGGGACCTGATCCCGTGGACCCTGAGCCTGTGTCTTAACACCACACACAAGACTCTGACTTGCCCGGAGTCTGTGTATGTGGGTGTGACAGAGAAAACGAGGGGAAAGCACGCTAATTGACCCGATAATGGCGGTAGCCAAAAAGGCTAACGCTGGATTAAATCTGCACTTTAGCAAATAAACAAGACACTGAAATCCATCCAGCAGCCACTCTCTCCATCATCAAACCTCCATCTTCTCCTCCATCATCGCACGTTCGAGGGAGGAAGGAAAGCAGAACATACACCGATGACCTTTATCTTTACACATGTTCCCAAGTGAAAGGTTCAATTCTGATGTGAGCAGTGATTCAGAGGTCTGTAAACAAGGGTAAATCCCTCCTGCATTGGCACTAAACATTAGCATTGGATGTACAGGAATCTAACTCCACGGGACAAATAGTGGTCTGTCACAAAGAAGAAACTGTTAATCTGCAGCCGCACTTTCTGAATTGCACGTGATTGACGAAACAGAGAGAGCAAAGAGAAGCCTGTTAACCAGTAACCATCCTCTTTATCTGTCTGCCCATATCTAAAGCTTGGTGCACACACACACACACACACACACACACACACACACACACGCACACAAAGATCATCTTGGAGGTCAAATGAGACTATAAAATGTCTCTATAGTCTGATCTGTACAGTCTGTACAAGCTAACAGATGCCATCACTTACAAGGGGTGTAGTCCCATTTTGCTACATAAGAAAATACACCAAAAAACAAATTGGTCGACCAAATTGTCTCAATTCAAATGTTCTACTGATCTCGGAGTAGATATTTTGTAACTAATCTGAGATCCTGAGATGACAAAATAACGGAGTGCTGCAGGAATGAGTCCTACACTTTGGAAATGAGACAGAGTTTTTGTACTTCCTGTTCCCTTGTTGCAAAGCTAGTTTTGTGTATGTGTGTGTTGTTAGATGCCGGAAATAAGGTCTGTGGTTAACATTTGGTTGATATAAAATACCTCAGTGAATATCCGACTCGGGAATTTTGAAGGTTTTACGTGTCTTAAATAACAAGTGGCTAAATGAGACTACTCAGTCATTATGCAAAACACTAGTCCGCCTTCAACTTTGTGGTGGTGACATGAAGTCGTGTGACCGTAGTGTAGTTCATTTATAGTTATTTAATGTTATTTTTTTTACTTATGGAGAATGCATCTACGTGTAAAAAACGTGTAAGTATCATAAACGTTTACCACAGAGCTTATTTTCTGCAATAATCCAAAACCCAATGGAAAAATCTTGTTGGCGTTTTGTTGAGGGAATCATGCAGTTTTTAGCCAGATACTTAAATACAATTGTTTCAGCAGAAATATAATATAGTTATTAGAGGGGGAACTATAAGTATAACCTGTTTAACTTCTTCACACTAGCTTGAAGGAACATTTAGTACATAAATAAAACTGCTAATTCCAAGATTTCAACAAAAATACTATCTTTTATTTTTGTGTTTTTATACAAATAACCACTTTTTACATATGACTATAAAAAAGTAAAAGGATAATATTTAGAATTTCTGATGGTTTACACTGACTTCAGAGCGGTTGAAAATATTTGGTGGTGAATAAAAGTAATCTGGAGTTTTGTACCAGCTCTTATAACAAAGCAAAAAAAACAATCTGTATCTGCCAAAATAGATCAACAACGATTGCCGATTGGTATCGGAGGCAAAACAAACGTGATCGGGGCATCCCTCAAAGCAGGCTGCTTTTATCCAGAATTCGTTGCAATACTTTGTGTGTACACATGCTTTGTGTACAGTACAGTACTGGATGAGGGTGCAGTATTGATTATTTTGGATAATCTCTAACACACTTAGTTCCATACCTTAATAACCAGTAAGTGAAGGTGCACTGGGAGCACTGGGAGCACTGGTAACAGTGAAGCACTGGGAGCACTGGTAACAGTGGTAACAGTGGAGCACTGGTAACAGTGGAGCACTGGGAGCACTGGGAGCACTGGTAACAGTGGTAACAGTGGTAACAGTGGGAGCGAGGTGGGATGGAGGGAGTGAGTAAAACAAAGTGTTGTTTGGCATACAGCGACATACAAACAGCATGGAGGATGACAGTGTAATATAGAGAGGACACCCTCTTTATCTTTTATCCTGAGCTGTGTCAAATTGCTAAACTGCAGTTCTTCTCATCCTTGCATAGTAATTATTTGTAATACTTTTTTCTTACAGGCGTCCAGGTAGACCATCTGAAACAAGCTCCTGGCTTTTGTCAAAAACATTTAACAAAGGGAAAGGAGGTTTCGTTATTGTTTGCACTGTCAACAATTATGCTTTTTTTCTGTTTCATTGTAATTGTATTTAAGAACATTTTTCATGTTGTATTCAAATTGTTGCTCAATAAATACAAATGAATTGTTGCCTGTTTCACATGGTTTTCTTTGTCCTTTAAGTGGAAACTGTTGACTTGTTAGTATGACGGGTCTATGTAAAATATTATAGGGTGAGCATTTTTAGGTCTAAAAAGGCACGCATCACATTTAGACCATGTTTCACCGGGATTTGCAATACTGGCTTTCAACTGAGAACATGGGATGTGTTGTTTTTGTTTTTCTACCAAGGATCCATAATGATGATATGCTATTAGCATAATGTACAGGATGAAATATATGAAATATGGAAATATGGTCTAAATGTGAATGTGTTCCAATCATCACTGTAGAACCATGTATTGTGTACCAGCAGGTCGTGAGAGACGGAGGGAGTGAGGGAGGCCATGGCAGCATCTTCCTCCTCCTCCTCCTCCTGCATTCAGCCTCCATTTTACAACAAACCAAAGCGGAGACATTAATTAATTACCGGGAGAAAAACACACGGACAGATGAAGCACACGTGTGTTCTGCACAACGCCAATCTTCCAGCGCCGTTTACGATCAGAACAAATCAAACGCACAAGATACGGACCGAAGCTTCTCCGGTTTGTGCCAATGTGCGTAGTGAAGGGCGAGATGGAGAAAAAACGCCCCGCTAACAGATCATGAAAACACGCACAAAGAAACGTGAACCTCTTCACAATCGACTGGATGTGAGAAACACGCGATGCTCGTTTGATTTAAACTGCCAGATGAATGTAACAATGCAGCTTTATTTCAGGGGGGGTTGTTTTGATCGTCCCTCTGACTCAGCATCTCCATCTTCTCAGAAATAACACGAGACACAGCAGACCGACAACAATCAACACATCGTAACCAACAGACAGGCGTTCGGCTCTAAGACATGCAGCTGAAGGTGTTTTTACCTGAAAACAAGCCGCTGGTTGTTCGGTGATGAGGAACCTGTCTCTCCTCTGATCCACAGCAGAAACAACACTAATGCTCTGCTCCCGATGTCTCTCTCTCTCTCTCTCGCTCTCTCTCTTTCTCTCGCTCTCTCGCTCTCTCTCTCTCTCTCTCTCTCGCTCTCTCTCTCGCTCTCTCTCTCGCTCTCATTTAATTCAATTCATGTCACTGGCGTCACGTACTGATACAAAACAAAAAAGCATAAACGGAGCAACAGCACTTTCTAAAAATACATTAATTCATATATTTCTATGATATGGAATTTTTCAAACAAAAATGTTTCCAACTGGCTGCCATTTGAGTAAACAATCACTCAGTGACCTATCAGTGAGAATTATTAATTAGGAAAATCATTTGTCAATTGTTCTGCTTTTTATTAATTTGTGACAAGGTAGGAACTATAAACAACACTGTCCCAACTGCCCCCTGCTAACTGGACTCATGCTACCAACAACAATTCTAATCTGATAGGCCAGAAAATAAGCTTTCCAACAATATATTTTTTTGTTTGTGGATATCCTAAAACATTATGGTAGACGAAAACTATTAAAGGTGCCAGAAATGTAGATTTCAAAACTGTGAATAAAATGTAAGTCATAGTCAGACCCCGCTCTCCCCTATTGATAAACCATAAATGAATCAAAGGAGTGCTGTTCAATGCAGCGATATATGAAAACTACAATCACACCTGGTCATATATGCACCGTAATAGACGATGTTATTGAAAACTACTGAAGTTCTCTTGCTCAATTCTTTAATGCTATCTGATGTTGTCTTGGATTTCTACAACCGATGGTGATGATTTCAGCAGCTGACCACCAGAGGAGGCAGCATAGTGTACAGTAAGGCCTCCTGTGGGGGCGTCATGGTTGAGACAGACCTGATGAAATACTGAGCGGAATTTGATTTAAAATTTGAGTTGGCTGATATCTTATGGAATGACATGGCTGGTCTGAATGTTTATGATGCAGTTTACTTTGTGTGCTTGAGGGACAACCATGTGACGCATGAATCAGCAAATCTATGCTGAAGTGTACAAAAAGGCAACTCAAGTGTAACACTGCTTGGAGGATTCATAACTCAATGATGCTGGTTGGCAGGAAGTGGAGAGAATAAAGGCAGAAACTGTCAAGGCCTTTGCTGCTCTGGTGGCCTCCAATCAGACCAAAAAGGTGGAGCCGATTGAGCTTTTGGAGGAGATGCAGAAAGCAGCAGAGCGATGGGCCGAAGCACCAATCAGACAACCGTGGCTGGAGATCGCCAAGAGAACAGTTAGATGGGTATTAAGCTGAGGAGCTTTTAAAGACAGAGGACAACTTTAGACTCCTTCAGAGTCCGCCCATCAGTTTCCTCACCTTCAAGCAAAGAAACACCGCTTTCCAGAGCCCAAAACTCTGTTCACTCAACCAACAGATGGAGAACAAAGTCAATCTGGTAGATAAAGAGGAGCCAGATGCAGACAGATGCAGACAAAAATGTATAGAAAACTATACAAGAGCATCTGGGGACAAAAATTACAAGGTAAATTGACAGCAGTGTATATTTGGAGCAGTCAGCAAGTTAACAGTGTACACCAGACTGATGATGTGATTAAATGATGGTACTTTAGTGTTTGTATGTAATAGTACACAATATAACATAGAATATGATATATATTCATATATCATATACATATTCCCACAATATAGTACATTACATGTGGTTAAAGGTAGTATATAATACAACATAATATAGGATAATACAACAATATAACATATAATATAATATTAAATACAAAAAAAACAGTATAGTATGGGTATAGTTAAGTGTAGAATAATATATATATATATATATATATATATATATATAACAGAATGTATCTTAAAATATAATTTATATTTCCCGTATTAAATTTAAAGTTGTTATGTGTGAGAATAGTTTTGTTTTGACATTTTTTGTAATACAGGTGATGTAAGTGAGCAGTTTGGGCATTTTGCCATCAACCAACATGGACCTTTCATAACGCAACCGAAGGTCAGGCTCACTCTTGCTCCTGATTGGGCTGGACGCTGTACCGCCCGCCCTCCTCCTCTCCATGTGGCCTGTAGCAGAGGCGGCTCTGGCCTCTCGCTGCTCTGAGAGCTCCTCCTGCCTGTCACTCAAACCAGCCCAAGCCAATCAAATACTTTTGTCCTTTTCACGTTACATTCGCCGGGCATACTGTGCTACAATCCAACATGTCGGCTACGCCTGTGTTCCCCATGTGTGTGCGAGCAAGCCGGGGCCTCCTGAGGCTCAGGAGCGGGGCGGTGGGTGCCTCTTCCCTGGCTGTGGTGGACATAATCCGGACTCTCTCCACTGACAAGCCGCCGACAGGAACGGGCAGTGCGACGGCCGGACTGGCTCAGGCTATCCTCCAGCAGAGACTCCAGCAGCAGCAGCAGCAGCAGAGTCAGGTGGGACGGCTAGCCTGCTTATGTGCGCTCGATTTCTTTAACGTGTCAGCAATGTTGGCGGGGAGAGCGAATGCACTGCAACTCTTGGACGTAAAACCCCGCCCAGACAAGTTGGCCATGTAGCTCAAATCAGAGCCACTTTTTTGACATTTCCAGCCTCAGGTTTAAGCTAAAAGCTGATTTACACCTAAACATTAAGCTGTCAAACAGAGAGTGGCAGACCGTATTGATTATATATTGCCAGTCATGTGTCACGATGAATGTCAACTTCATAAACATTACATTTCAGCTCCATCTGCGTGTTTGCTGAATGAATGAACCTAAGATTAGGGAAGCTAACATGTTAGCTAGCTAATGTTAGCATGCGTATTACTGTAATTGGTAGGTTGGTTGACTTTTTGTATCGCCTGGGAGGGACACGTTAGTTAAACAAGTTTACACCTGAGCCCAGTCGGTACACTTCCCAACAAAATAACCAATAACATTAGGTGTGGTCTCTGGCTCTGGTAAGCTATGACGGTTAGCATGTAGTTAGCATCAATCTAACCTGTACCTCATCTCTCTGGCTCATTGCAACGTTTAGGCTGCTGCTTTTATCAACTCCTCACAGACACTGAACCAAACGCCTTTGACGAAGCGACATGTTTTATCTCTAGCAGCTGTTAGTTACACTGACTGTGCTGGAAAGCCAAGGTTTGTTTGGTTTGAAGGTCAGAACAGACTCTCACCCCCTCCCCGCGTTCAGTTAAACCTTTACCGGAAACGCAGTTCTGCAGCGCATACACCATGTGTTCCTGACATGCTGCTAAAACACGGGAATGACACGGGTCACCTGTTAACAAACCTGACAGCAACACTGACTTCACACCACCGTTCAGAGGTCTGGAATCGGCTGCTCTAGATGTTTTTCTTCTGTCCTCCAGTAATGAACATTTTAACAGAGATAAAAAAAACAATATAATTCAGACACCAAACGTTGTTAACATTTGAAAAAGTTTTGTCTCGGGATGCACCCATACCGATATTTGGTATTGATCTGATATTGACTGGATCGAGTATCCGTGACAATAGTGCTGATCTATTCAATTCAATTATGCTATACATTATATTCATTCCTTTTTAAGTTTTGACCAAATTGTTGATACGTTCAAAAAGGTTTGTGCTTAAACTATAATTTCTGTATATTTTAAAGACTGTTCACCAAATTGCTGGTGCATTAATTATTATTTTAATAAGAAATAACAATTCAGCAAGTTCGTTGTATTTATTTGTTGCACAAAGTAAGGAAAGCACTGTTTAAGTCAGGCCTGATGTTGCATTACACATGAGAGAATGATCCCAGTCACTTCCGCACAGTGAGACATAAAGTTTATTCATAGAACGCTGGTACTGGAGCGCTACTTTGTATCAAGCCCAGGGGACGGGACTGAAAAGAGTCAGAATGGTGCATCCCTAATGTTGTCCCCAAAGTAAGAAGTGATTCAAACTTCCATTTAGTCGATGTCCCCACAGTGTTGCATGTACGGGGACAATACTGTTTGAACTTGGATGTTGAATTTGTTTTCCAGTCCTGAAAAGTATATAAAGTAACCACAAATATAATGAGTAGTAATAGCAGTAGAAGCACCAATAATAGCAGAATAATGCTGACTACTAATAATACCAGCAGCAGTCGATAATATAGTATAATAATGATAATGATAATAAAAGTGGTAAACGTAGCAGCATATGAATGTAAATGGAACTACTAGTAAAAGTAGTAGTAGTGGGTGTCAGGCAGGGCAGCAGTAAGCACCACCACGGTCCAGGTATCACCAGCATCCAGGATGGTTAATGATGGTCAATCTTTTTTATTTTACCAGGGGCAGCCTCCTCCTGAGGGAGGCGAGGGCGAGAGGGAGGGAGACCACACGGAGGACAAGAAGCAGAAGGAGAACACGGCCTACGCTAAGAAGATGGTGCTACGGCTCGCCGGACTCATGGGGGTTGGCGGAGCGGTCGGCATGGTCTATCTATTCGGTGAGTGCTGAAACGTTTGAGCGTCTACTGTCCTTTTTAAAACCTCCAAAGATAGTGTGTGTCATTTAAAACTAGAAATATCAGCTGAGCTCTACTCATTATGTCCAGAGACTAATGTGCTGCTTTAGCCTCAAACAGGCTGATGTGCAGACCTTGGATAATGCAAACAAAGGAGTCAAATATCTGGCTGTCAGTTGATCCGAGTCTCACCGCTGTGACCTGAGAGTGAACCCACAGCTCGTGATCATCATGAAGTGACGTCTTTTTATTTCTCATCACTTCATTTAATCCGGGACTGATCTTGAAGCCGTTATGTTCCAGAGTGAATGCTAACGGTTCATGTGTGTTTCTAGGTCTGGAGAAGATTTGGAATGATTTGTCAGTTAATGGATCAGACAAAATCACTGTGACATAGATTGCATTAGTTTCTAGTTTTATGTAAATTAAGTTGACTAGCAGAATTTTAACAATTTTGTTTAGCAATTAATTAAGTCACTTAAAAATAATCATTAGTTTATAATCTCAGATTATTACCCCCCTCATTCGGCTCTGTATTTAATTATTCATTTTTACTCACAATGGCCCTAATACGCTGTCATAATTAGACGATCAACAGAAAGTTATGCAGCAACTTTACCAGATGATCTATTAATGTTGGTAGTTTTTAAAGCCAAAATGTGCACTTTCCATCTTTTCAGCCAGGATCTGCTGATTTCTTTGCGTTATGTACTATTTTTTTTTTAAACTTTTTATTTATTTCTTTTTTTTTCAGTTGCTGTTGCACTGAACAAAAAACGCAACAAAACATCGTCAATGACAAAAAACAAACAAACAAACAGAAATTAAAATAAAATAAAATAAAAGGGGGGTCACCATTCACTCTTTACAAACATTTTTCTATTCTTTTCAGGTCACCTGAGAACACTACTCATCTTTTCCTTTTGTCCATTTTCTCCAGCGTTGATCGTGGATCCCTGCTTTGATCCTTAGAAAAAGAGTCAATTTTTCCATAGAATATATTTCCTCCACAATGTCCAGCCACTGTCCTGGGCTTGGAGGGTCACTTTTCAACCAGCTCCTTGTGATAGCCTTTTTACAAGCGAGTGTCAAGATTTTAAAGAGGTAGAAGTCCTTTTTTTGAATTATGTCGCCAGGTATCATTCCCAGGTACACAATCTGGGGGTCCCTGGGAATCTTGTAACATAGAATCTCCTCCAGAGTCTGAATAATCCTGTCCCAGAATGCTTGTAATTTTATACATGTCCGGTTAGCATTCATCTGCCCACACTGTCTCCAGCATGGCTGCTCTTTACCCAACTGTTTATATTTTATGTGGTGTGTAATAAAAAAGCGGATTAAGTTCTTCCAACCGAATTCCCTCCATCTCCTAAAGCTGGTGGATGTTTGTTGCCTTCTACACATGGAATGCCAATCACTCTTCGACAGTTCAACGTTCAGTTGTACTTCCCATTTCAGTTTTACATATAGTGTGTTTCTTCCGTTTCGTTTTTGTAAACTCCTGTACAGTTTGGAAACCAACTTTGAGGGGGTTTGTTTGTATGCACCTGTCAACACTTCAATTACTTCATTACCTTCTGATGAAACCCCTCTTTTAATTTCTGTATCATAGAAATGTCTTAGCTGTAAATATCTAAACAGGTCCCCATTTTCTAAATTAAATTCTCTTTTGAGTTTTTCAAAAGTTTTAAAAGTTTTTCCCTCTATGAGTGTACATACCACTGTTATTTCTTTTACTCTCCAGTGTACAAAAGTATTATCTATCTGTCCAGGTCTAAACCTGGGGGTCTGAGAAGGCCAAATCAGAAGTTTACTGTCTCCTTCCAGTTTGTAATTTTTGACTATCTCATTCCAAATTTTCAGTGAATCTTCTAAGATGGAATTTTCTCCCTTTTGGTCAGTATATTCTTTTCCACCTAGCCTTGCCTGAGGTTGAGATTAACCCAGATTTAGCTCAATGTGTTTCCATCCAGCTTGATATACCGGGGAGCACCAATAAACAATGTACCTCAATTGGGCCGCGTAGTAGTATTCGCTGAGATTTGGCAGTGCTAGTCCTCTGTTTTCTTTGTCAATTTGGAGTGTCTTAAATTTTACCCTTGGCCTTGCTCCTGCCCAGATAAACGAGGATATCGGTTTGTCCCATGCTGTAAACTGAGATTCTGGGATTCTGACTGGTAATGATAAGAAGAGGTAGAGCAACCTTGGCAGTACATTCATTTTCACCACCTCAATTCTTGAACTAAAGTCCAGTACTAGTGTTGACCATTTTTTAGTATCTTTCTGTATCCTATCGTTTATTATATTGTAGTTTCAAATATTTTGTTCATTTCCTGAGTGATTAGCACTCCCAAGTGTTTTATTGATTTTGCTTCCCACTTCAGTTTATATTTCTGCCTAATTGCCTTACTTGGTATGTAGTTAAGAGAGAGTACCTGTGTTTTTGTAATGTTCAGTTTATAGCCCGACATCCGACCGTAGTCAGCCAAAATTGTCATAAGTTTGGGAATTGTTGAGTTGGGATTTTGGAGATAGGTAATAATGTCATCTGCAAAAAGTCCTATTATATGTTCCTCCTTTGCAATATTGATCCCTTTCAACTCTTTGTTTTGTCTGATAGCCTGAGCCAGAGGCTCTATGAATATTGCAAAAAGGGAGGGGCTAAGGCAGCAACCCTGGCGAGTGCTTCTAAACAGCTTAAAACGACTTGTCAGGTAGCCATTGATCTTTATTCTAGCAGTTGGGTCTCTATATAAAGATTGTATGCACCTAATGAATTGGTTATTAAAACCCAGCCTCTCTAGCACTCTGTACAGAAAAGACCAGCTGACTATCAAACGCCTTTTCCGCATCGAGACTGACCAGAGCTGCACTTAGATGTTGTTTATTAGCCTGTTCTATAATGTGTAAGGTTCGTCTGATGTTATCCTGTGTTTGTCGACCTTTTATAAACCCTGTCTGATCTTCATTTATTAATTCGGGTAGAAAGTGTTCAATTCTTTTTGAGATTATAGATGTGAACAGTTTATAATCTACATTCAATATAGAAATTGGACGGTAAGATTCACAACATTCTTTATTTTTACCTTCTTTTGGGATGACTGATATCACGGCCTCTTTCCATGATGGTGGTGCTTCAGCTTTGCTGAGTGTCCAATTTAAGGATTCTAGCAATACAGGGGTGAGGTCTTCTTTAAAGATTTTGTACCATTCCTTCGGAAAACCGTCACTCCCTGGGCATTTATTTGTTTTCAATTTACTAATCGCCAAGTCCAATTCTTTTTTTTTTTTTTTTTTGTGATGGGGGCAGTTAATTTGTCGTTTTGTATTTTTCCTATGGAAGGAAGATCTAATGATGACAAGTATTGTTTAATGTTATCTTCATTGACAATCTTAGTCTGTAAGTATAAAGTTTCATAGTAATCTTTAAAAATGTTATGGATTTCTTCAGGTTCGTAGGTTATCTTATTAGTTAAAGGGTCTCTGATCTTGTGTATTGAATTAATAATTTGTTGTTTCCTGAGACGTGCTGCTAAAATATTTGTTGCTTTCGGGCCCGATTCATAAAAAGTTTGTTTTGTGAATCTCAATTTCTTTTCTAGTTCGTCATTCAAGATGTTCTCTATTTGTTTTTTTAGTTCTTTTATCTGGTTTGACAATCCTTTGTCCCCATCTGTTTGTTGTTGTTTCTCTAGTTTTCTCAATGTTTTCTCTAATTCATCGTATTTTGTCCTCTTCATCTTATTTAAGTATGCTGTTCTTGAAATTAGTCTCCCTCTCACTATTGCTTTAACCGTGTCCCATACGATGGTTGGGCCTACCAGGCCATTGTTGTTATCTTTTATGCAGTCACCATTCTTTCTTAATCTCATTTAGAGCAGTCTCATTATTTAAAATACTAATATTTAGTCTCCATAATGTACTCTTCGGTCTGTTATTCAAGTAAATTGTTAAATAGATTGCATTATGATCTGATAAATCTGCTGATCCTATTGAGCACTCCTTCACCCTATGTCTGTTTGTAGTGTTCATTAGAAAATAGTCTAATCTGGAGTGCACCTGATGAGTAGCTGAATAGTGAGTAAAGTCTTTTTCTAGTGCGTGGAGGTTCCTCCAAACGTCGAACATTCCTATCTCTTTAATTAATAAGCTGATTTCTCTGTGTTATGTACTTAATTGAATATCTTTGGGTTTTGGGCTGTCGGACAAAACAAGCAATGGCAACTAATAAATATTTTCTGTATTGATCAATCTTCCGTTGATTTCCTCAATTAGTGGAACAATAATCGGGACAATAAGAGTCCCAGTTTTCCAGAGCCGTAAGGGACATCTTCAGATGTCTCTGTTTTATGTCACAATAAGCAGAAAATGCTTTGGCTGTTATCAATTCATTTTCTGTCAATAGATGAATGAATTCTTCCAAACTCACCCTGGACTCTTGCTAATGGTAATGAGTGTCTTTGCTCATTCTGATACTTTAAATACCAAACAATTGATTATTTAATTGAGAGAAATCAAACTAATGAGTAATTGCAGCCCTACTTGCCAGAAAAAAACGATATGGTATTTTGTCTGAGCTCAGTTGAACAGATCCCCACCTTATCCATCAGTGACAGGATCGATGATGTTGTAAACAAGGGCTGTGATTGGTTTATCGCTTCCTGTTTAGAAGGACAGCCCACAGAGGGGCGGGGCTAGCAGCTGTCAGTCAGAGGCGAGCAGCTTGTCTTCAGAGAAGAGTCAGACGGAGAACAATAAAGAGTAGAAAATACACAAGTGAAGTTAAAGTTTCCAGTGGGCGGCAACAGAAGTGTGTGATATGAGCGAGAGTCCTCTCAGACAAGCACAGCTAGACGGGGACTGTGAGG
The DNA here is from genome assembly GCF_004355925.1 of Anarrhichthys ocellatus. Taxonomy (NCBI): domain Eukaryota; kingdom Metazoa; phylum Chordata; class Actinopteri; order Perciformes; family Anarhichadidae; genus Anarrhichthys; species Anarrhichthys ocellatus. The sequence goes on from NW_022280094.1 coordinate 966,239, forward strand.
CAGCACAGCAGTAGCTCCATTTTTTTCCCTGTTCTATTTTATTTTCTGTTTCTCTGAAGTTTACGGAGGCAGTATTTGAAATGATGAGGCACTCTAATAATTTACGGCCACCTGCAGAGCAGTGGGCATGATGGAGATGGAATTACATTTTTATTTTTAGCATTTCAGAAACTACTTTAAAAGATTGCAGATGTGGGATCTCTAACTTCCAAAGTATTACTTTCTCCCACTTCTTTCCTCATCTCATCGCTATCATGGAATCGTTCTGTTGCACACGTGGAATACTGGAATGGAATATGCTCTCTTTATGATTTGGATGGATATGGATCAGCCCTTTAAGATATTCTGCAGACTCTGGATTATACGCTGCGTCTTTCTGTGTGGTTTCCATGCAGATAGGTTTGTGAAATACTAATAATACTTGGTTTTACTGTTGACGTGCAGATAGTATTTACAGGTATCAGGGTTGCTAAAGAATTGAATCTCTCCTCTCTGACATTTCTCATAAAACTGCCGAAATACTAATGAAATCTGTAAATAGAAATGCTTCAAATATTTTGGTGGTTTGCATGTCTGTCGTTTTTAGGAAAGTATGGAAAAACACGTGTTCTCTTGTGACTGTGTGTTGCTCTTGTCGTCATGGCTTTAAATGGTTTAAACCAGTGATTCATTCATTGTCACTTAATAGATCGACCACTGCTCTTTGTCTGTATTGATTAGTTTTCTCTTCATCAACTAGTTGATTCATCAGCTCGTCGTCTTTTACAAGGCTGGGTGTCATTTGAGAAGTTCCAGGACTAGTGGCGATACAAACCCAGAGATCCAGTGCTTCTTGTGATGCTTTCATCTAAACACTCGGGTGTCTTATTTGTAAGAACTTTGCCTTCAGAAATTGGCAAAATCTTGATTTAATCAGGAGCTATGAGATCAAATCATGAAGTCATTTAGTCTGATCAGACATTTGATGGCAGTGGTCAGTTCTTCAGTTTGTGGAGGAATTTTGATTGGTGTTGACCTTCAACACCCCTGAGATCTCTACAAAATCGGTGAAAAGGCTCCCCCTCAAGGCTATAGAGTCACTATAACAGTCATTCTATAGATACATGTTAACCTTTGAACTTGTGTGTAAAACCCTGAAGATTATTGTTGTATCACTTTAAAAAGTGTCGTTGAAGCAAATTTCACAGATGATAAATTGTTTCTTTTTTTTTTTAGGCACCAATTCAGTGGACGAACAAGGAAACATGGTGAGTTTTTACCGTCTCTCACTCACGCACACACACACACTCATACACACACTCACTCTCACTCTCATATTTCCTCCGAGTGTGATTGTGCACACATCACCAGCAGTACCTGTGAGTGCTTGTGTTTTAAGGTGATGGGGATTTCAAAGCTTGTGCCCACACAGTGAAGACACATCCACCCATCTGTTCAGGCTCAAATGGGACCTTTTCATGTTGAGCCGAGCTGATGTGGCGGCTCATGTCGGCACGCTTTCGGCACACCGCTGTGAATTTCAGCCATCCTTTTTTTCTCTCTCTATTGCTTCCCCTTCAGATGTGTGGTGGTGTTTTGCGCACCTCTTAGGTAGGAGATCCTCTTCCTGTTGTATAGGACACCGTAAAGGACACACTTCACAGGCGGCCGTGACATGTGGACGGACGATAGGGAGTGTGGGAAAGCAAGGAGCACACTTCTCTCACCGTGTGTTCATTGTTATGCTGTGATATAAAGAGCAGCAGCACACTCGACGGGGAACTGAGACATGGCGTTTGTCTGAGCTGTGAGTTCGGGTTCATCAAAGAGCCCAATTATCCCAATCCACACACTAATGGCCAGCCTGAGTCGGAAATCGTCATCATTGGCAGCTCAGCTTGTGGCCGACTTTATTAAACAGTCACACTGTCAGTCAGATCACCGGTTAGATCTAGAAAACTAGCAAAACACAGAGCCAACAAACCTCCATATGAGATGAGAACCTGAAGAGAAATGTTATGGTTTGCTGTGTCACTGCTTTGGTTTCATTGTGTTATGCATTTTATAAACTACTTCCTAATTAAAGTAGCAGGAATTGGTAACAATTATATTCCTACGTTCATAATGAAACAATTTAATTAAAAAAATAATGTATTTTTTTAATTAAATTGCATTTTGTTTTTGAGCATGGAAATGAATTCTTGATAGTCAGTACACAGTGAAATAATGTTAAAGGTTACCGGAGCTTTCATCTGTGTGTCTGTTGATGGATGAAGTTGCTCCAGAAAGCGAGCAAGTGGACCTTTTGAGATTAGATTATGTTGAAAATATCAGTAAGATGTTTTCATTCATTAACATCAATATCAAATAGTTCTGCACCAGTTTAATAAATATGAAAGATTCCTGTATTGATAAAGCTAGACTTGAGGTCTGAGGTATTCTCTGAGCAGCTCTCAGATCTACTGTTGGAGGTGTTGGCCTGGGAAGACAGGCCACTTCAAAGGGCACACTTCTCTCACATTAGGGTCCCTTTGTTGGTACCAAGGAGCCTCAACGGGACAGGAAGGCTTCCTGCTGAGCGCTCTTTGTCACGGAGACTTTGAAGCCGTCGCCAGAAAGAAGTGAATTTTATTTTCTTGACTCGACCTCCTGCAGCAAAAAGACGGAGGAATTGAACTCGATAGTTTAATCATAAAATACTCCACCAAGATGAGTGCTGTCTCTGGGAATCACCCTGAACACAAAGAACCAGCTGGTCAAACCGTCATTATATATAAATGTCAAAATGTATTATCTTTAACAAAAGTTGCAGGGATGGGAATCCACTTTTCGGCGCTAAAAAGCAGAACAAAGAGTCACCGAAACAATCTGACCTGACTTCTATTTTTTGTTAGTCTGTTTCTTTTGAACCAAGTATGGGGCTGCGTGTCCCTGTCTGTGATACGAGGTGTGGATGTGGGAAAGATGGACAGTCCTTTGTCTCCGCTCCGTTCACTTCCTTACAGCCGGGGAGGATTGCTGCCTTCTTCAAAGAGCACACTTATCTCACCTGGACTTCCTGTCAGCAGCATCCAGCTCAGACGACACACTTCTCTGTGCCGGCCGACCTGTGCACACTTATCTCGCCTCCTCACCCCGAGACTCTGTCTCGTCTCGGCTCAATGGGACAGGGACATGTGGCGTCGCTGGCGTGTGCCAGTGCTGTGTGGGAACCCAAGTTTACTTCAAAGAAAGCCCTCCACAGGACACTGTGTCAGTGCCGTGGGAGTGGGTGGTCTGGGTCTGAAGGTTGTTCGGCGTCTGCTTTGGTAATACAGTTACTATGCTGTTCATTCACTGTTTATTTTCACGGGGAATAGATCTTGTAGGTTACTAGTGGTGCAATGGATCATAACACTCGCGGTTCGGATCAGAGTCCCAGATCGGATCAGCACCAAAGAAAAAAAGGGAGCAAATATAACTTTTAGAGATCCCTGATCATGTTTTTAGCCGCTGATACTAATTGCAGATCATTGATGATCCATATTGTTGTTTGATTATATCAGCTGGTCTACAAGGCTCCTTTTGCCATCGTCCCAAAGATTATTTCAACCACTCAATATCAAACATTCTAAATGTTATCCTTTTACATTGTTATAGTCACCTATAGTGTTTGTTTTTTATCATGAAAATACACAATTCAAATGATAAAGAAATGAAAGATTGTATTTTATTGATGAAAACAAATCTTGTCATTAGTAGTTGTAATGATGTATTATAAGCTGCTTATAGCTAGTGTTAACAGCTCATAATTCATCTCTAATATCTATTTATGTTGTGAAAACATCTCCTTCAAACAACTGGATTTATTCAAGTTTCTCACCAACACTACATTTTACAGATCACATGTGAACACATCATGATAACGTTATAATTTACCTTCACTCAATACTCATTTTCACTGAACAGAGCCTGAACGCATCATAATGTAACTGAACAGAACCTTCATTCTCCTCCGTCAGTTCAAACACTGACTGGTTGTTTACAATGTAACATGATCAGAGATCAGAGGCTAGAGAAACATACATGACGTCCTGATCTCATATTTCACTGAGTATTGGTGGATAAAGATGTCAGTAAAACTTTATTTCACTCTGTGATTTAACGTTAAACTGTGTCATTAATCAGCGGTTCACATGTGTGGTGAACCGTGAGGTCGGTCCGTACAGATCAAGGATCGACGATGGTTCGTTACACCACTACACTACCTACTTACTAAAGTAAGACCAAGGTGCGCTTTGCCGTTACCTCTCTGCTGTTTAGAGCAGTTACAATGTCAACTACAGCTGAAACAATAAGTCATTTAATTAAGTTAATTAGTGAATGAGGACTGCAACTATAGACTATTTTAACTATTTGGCCGGTTCAGAGCCTCCACACGCCACCCAGAGAGAGAGTGACTTCATTGTCTGCTCAGCTTACTGCACTACGTCTTTAGATCGCCAGTATGCTATGCTAACGCTCTGAATGTCATGTAGAGAGCCTTTCTATAATTCATGCCATAAATCAGAATGAAAGGAAACACAAGTTTAATTTATTTGATTTATTGAACAGAAATTTGGAAAACAATGGAATCAATACATACATATGTGCATTTTTCCAATATTAGGGGGGATAATTAGGCTCTACATGCTATCCATATTGAACATATTACATGTTTACAGTCTCTGCTTAACTCCTGTCCTCTCTGTGCAAACGTTTTGTCACGTGACTCTCCGTCTAAGTTGAGTCAATTATGGCTTCCCAGTTCAGCTGAGGGGTGCAGAATTCAATGTTTTGTACTGGATGTGTTAAGTGCAAACAGCTTCCATCCATCCGTTATCCAAACCGCTTATCCTGTTCAGGGTCGCGGGGTGCTGGAGCCGATCCCAGCTGATATCGGACAAAAAGTGATTTTGGTAAAATATCGCTATTTTTAGCTTATTCCTTCAGGGACCGTGGGAAAGTTTAGAATCCAACAATATGTTGTGTTTTTACAGTTTTGTGCTTTGTTAGATAGTGTCTTTGTCAATTTGGTAAAAGAAAACATGCTATTTTAATCCGCCAGTGAGTTTTAACAGCAATCAAAATGTACTTTTGATGAATACTCTGACAAGGTAACCACTCGATAGTTCGAGTGGTTACCTCCACAGAGTGGTTGCCTTCACAGTGCTGTTCATGGCGTTGCTAGTTGTGAGAATATAATATTGTCAGTGGGTTTTTGGTGACAGTTGAGTTTTTATAATCCTGGCTTTGGGTCCCAGAATGGAAGATTTTCTGAAATCATTACTTGTCGATATACAGGAAATAAATGTCAATTTTGATAATTAGTTCATCATTGTATCACACATGAGGACTTTGTCACTTTCTCATCACTGGACAGACGGAATGAGGAATTTCAAGACATTTTCTTTAGACAAATCAGTTCTTCAAAAACGAAACTCAGCAAAAGATGAAATGGTCATGAAAGTAACCTTACGTTTTAGCTTGATTTACAGGGAGAGTGTCTTCTCACTCAAACCTTTATTACGTAGAGGTCAGAGGTCACGGTCAGCTGCATAAGTCCATTCTGGAGGATGTGTGAACCAGGACCCGTCTCTCTTCCATGCTGTATTGTAACGATCTTGAATTCCCCGTCTCACACACTGTAAACCTTTCTGGCTGTATCCTGTCTAACCAACAGGCAGACTGGATCACTTCAAAGCCAAGGAGGGAACCCCCCCCAATGTGCACATGTCCCAGCGGTCAGAGGCGACACTATGGGGGAAGTTCTTCAAAAGACACACTTCTCATCAGCTTTACATCTTAATGTGTTCGGACGGGGAAGTCGACACACTTCTCTCATCTTAAGGGAGCATCTCGGTCTCAGTACAGCCGTGGTGCCATCATGAGACCACATTACATCTATTTAATCCATTCTTTCATCAGACGCTCTACCACTTCAAGTTCGGTTTCCAGAAGCCTTCCTTCTTTCATAGGAATTAGAGCGATTACTGATTTATCTGCTTATTACATTTACTGGTAAATGATAGAAACTGTTTACATATAGAATACACATAGAGGGCTCTCTTCCTTCAGATTAAATATGTGTCAAACCCTCGTGCTTCATCACATTAATACAGAAAAACAATATTGCCACAACTCGGTTGTGATCATTGATTGGAAACATTGTTCAAAATAATATAATACAACCAGAGATATTAAATGCACTGGTTTGTTGTTACAAACAGAATATGTATGTTTCTAGTGGAATACAAATATCCACAAGAGTAAACTTTGTCTTCTTCTTCTACTCACTACCCGATCACGACATCCTGCCCGATCGCTACTGCACATGTGCAGCTCTCAGCAGAGATGAGTCACTCGGTAACTACTTTTATCAGCAGCAGATGCAGTGAGCCTTTTCTCTTCTTTCTCATCTCTGTTGAGGAGAGAGCGCATTAATGATGCCGCTGCTAGAGGAGAGCCTAACGACTGTGGAGCGGGCGTGGCTCAGTGATGGAGCGGGTCGTCCTTCGGTCAGATCAGCGGTTCGATCCCCGGCTCCACTAGTCTGTGTCCTTGGGCAACACACTTACCTACAACATTACACCTGTAGGCTGTGCCTGTGGTGTGTGAATGGGTATGCTGTGAATTTTAGATCGTCCTGATGGGCAGGTGGCACCTGTCATCAGTGTGTGAATGGATGAATGATGACACGTATTGTTAAAGCCTTTGAGTGGTCTGAGGACTAGAAAAGGGTTACACAAGTACACTCCAGAGCAAGCACAATGTCAACAATTTAGCAATAGTTAACACTGGAAAATCCCACCAGCTTTTAACGCAACATATCGGATCCGCAATCGGTGTGGACCGATAAGTCAAGGTATCGGAATTAGTATCGATCATGACAAAATGGTATCGGAACATCTCTAGATAATTATATTGAGGACCTGCACGATTTAATAAGATCTTACTATAGTGATACATTTTAGGATGTTTGTCAGCTGATGCTCTTGTATATTTGTAATATTGTGACATGTTAGTTGTATAATACATAGTTTATTGTAGGGTTATTTGCCACTCTTTCATAGTGCAAATTTTTGTCGGCACAGTAACGTCAGCACAGTAACGTCACAGGAACGTCATAGGAACGAAGTAGCCTAGCAGTTGTATTAATGTCTGTATGTAGTCAACAACTGACTGATCAATGAAATATAGAAAGTTCAGCTGAATTGTATCAACAATATTTATTGTCAGTTTTTAAATTGAACTGGATCAGTTATAAATATATACTGTAATAATGAATACATTTTTTCATTTCAAGTAAAAGAAGGGCTGGAATAAACATTTTAATACATAAAGGAAAGCTTTTGAAAAATGTGTCTCTTAAAATATAGTACTTAATGATAGAAAAATGTATATAACTAGATAGCCCTGCAGCTTTAAGTTCAGTTAATTTAGTGGTAAAGGGATGTCAACCAAAAAAGCCACATTATTATATTCTTCTCATCTTCTAAAGAGAGACATTAGTGTGCAGGGACTTGATCTGTGGTTATTAAACCACTTGTTTCAGCTCTATTCCTCTCTGTTAACATTGTGATTGGGCTCTTAGGATTATTTTCTGTGCCTTCATATCTGATGTGAGTGGGTATGTTTGCTCATAAGAGTTGTTTTGTCTCTTTAGTGGCGCTTCACATTACTGCTTTTAATAACCGTCAGCCTCTGAATATATGAGACATACTGCTTTTAAACTGCCCAGGGAAGAATGAACATACAGAATCTGTGCATTGTTGGTTAAAGGCTCTGGTCTCTCTGAACACTTCTCTCTTTGTGGGGAACGCCTTGTGAAACAACTTCTGACTCGCGTAAGTAATACACGGTTTAGATTCTTTCCTGCTGTGAAAGATATCTTATTTTAATATTATATTTAATATGTCTTAGTGAGCGGTATTATATTTCACAGACTGTCTGGTGGTCAATAATGTATCCCAGAATGATTTGTTCTCCACATTCTTTCAACACTTGCTGTCGGTAGTAGTGTTGTATTATTTGTCCGGTGTGTGAGAAACCTGTTCCCCTCCTGCTCCTCTGCAGTGGTCCCGAGGTGTCGATGAGGTTTTAACGGCGTGCTTCACACCTCGGTCCACATGGCAGCTGAGCTCCACTTCACCCCCGTATGTGAGCATCTGGTTCTCTGCTAACGACTCTCGCTGTTCACGAGAGGATGTTCAAACTGCGCTCTCGCAGCTTCATCCTGTTCCGTTTTGATACTTCACCTTTTAAAGTAAATGAGTTGGTGTCCTCTGTTCCTAGAGTGTTTTTCTTTACGAGTACTTATCCATACCTACACTAGAAGGCAGTCATCATACCAGCACAGGAACAAAGCAATGCACTGCTGTGGACGCCTAAAAACATCTATTTACCTCGCAGAACACGGTAGCTGCACAGTACTCCTGTCTGTTTCTCTGAAACTCCACACAGACATCACAAGTACCTCATTCAACCCCACTTCAAAGCATGCAAACTGTCCCTTTAAAGACGGTTTGTGCACAGGTTTCTCTCGCACAGCAGGAAAGTGCTGTTGATCGTTGCCTGTGTCAGTATTTGGACCTCAGATGGTAAATTTGTTCATGTTTTTATTGAAGTTTAGTCAAGTTCACTGAGCAAAAATTAGTAAATTACAAATGGTTACAAAAGAAAGCCCTTCATCTCATCCTCCTTTTATAAAGGAGAGCCCAACAGCCGACATGATGTAAATCCAATGTGTTACCAAGGTGTCAACTTCTCCTTCAGCCATCATGTTTTCTCTTAATTATAAGCAACGTTTGGCTTGTGATTCATTTCATTTTGAATGAGTCACCTCATCGCGGACAGAAGTGTCTAGAGAAGCTTTCAAAGTGGCCAGTGACTGTGACTGCACATGCAGTTGGTGATAGTAACAGTCTAGTGTGTTGTTGTGATCGTTCATCAGGTGTCCTCTTAGACATAATGGACCATCACATTGAGTGGGTCAGTCTGTATTATATCTAAATGCACATCTGTGTCATGGCCACCAGGTGGAGTCTTTCACCCTGGCTGTGAGCGCTGTCTCCTTCTTCTCCTTCCCACATCAGCTGCTCCTCTGACCTTTACTCCTCCTCCTCATCTTCTCCCTTGCTCCTTCTGCTGTTGCTTCTTCTTTTTGTCCTCTTCCTCTGTGTCATCCTTCTTTTTCTCCTTCATCTTCTCTTTGTCCTCCTCCGGTTGTTTTCTATAGAGTGTGTGTGTGTGTGTGTGTAACCATCAGTGGCGAAGTGACTGATTAGTAGTTGTGTCGTCAGCACAGACATAACCCTGAGTCGTCACATCACACGTATGAATGATCCCGATGTGATGCCAACATGTTTACTGTCAACACACAACACGGATTGATTGATGTGATTACCATTGTAATAACTTCTCTCTCCTTTCTGCCTCCCTGACAGATTCCAGATGAGTTTGACAGAGGTGAGTGTGAACACTTTGATATGAACCTCTCTTCATGTATTGATTCATAACGTCACTTCAGAACAACTGAATGAATGGTATCATGTGGATGTGTTTTATGTAGTCTCTAAGGGTCATGTATAGGCTTCTTCTGTGGTCACATGATTGTTATTGGCCAGCTTGTGTCTGATTTGACTTTATTTCTGTGGTTTTGGTCTGTAACTTGCTGTCTGACAGTATTGGACAGGAAGATCTTGGAAAATCGATTTTGTCTCAGTTGGACTATTTTTATCCTGCTGATCTTAAGTATCATTACTACCTTTTACTATCAAAGACTGCTATAATACTTTGGTTGCTTAGTTACAGAAACATACAACAATCTACTTCCTGTTTACACCGGCACACACATGTCCAGTGTACGTGAATAGTCATGTGATACTCGTTTAGTCTGGACGGAGATGTTTTTGACGTATTGATGTTGATGAAGCCTCAGTCAGACTGTGGGGACTCACTTATGGGGGCAAACTGCACGTCCCTATAACGTAAATCTATACATTTTGGGTTGGAGATGAATGTAAGTCAATGTAATGTCCCCAAAGAAAATTGTGTGTGTGTGTGTGTGTGTGTGTGTGTGTGTGTGTGTGTGCGCGCGCGCACTTGTACGTGTGTGTTTGTGTGTGTGTGCGCGCCAACCCTCCACATGCCCCTCTCCTATCATTCATTCCCTCAAACTACCCAGAAACACAGAGCACACACATGCATCTTTACACTGTGGTTATTTCTCCAGAGAGAGAGACTTGGCAGCAGAGTGAAGGTGGAGGTCAGAGGTCACTCATAACGTAATGACAGAATAGCAAAATAATGATGAAAAAACCCAAACTAAAAATGTCCTCAGTTTTGAAACAACTTAATTGGACAACTGTCTGACAAACGGTTTCATGGCCAGGTGCGGCCTATTCTGTCACTATTTCATGAAAAATTATGCAGATAATAGGATTGAAAATGTGGAATTGCATTTGGTAGCTGGTCCTTGGAACTCTCAGCATGCGGCCCAAAGAGGTGTTAATGCAAGTGAAGGAGGCCATTGTTAGGCTGACAACACTTAACAAACCTATCACTCAGATAGCAGAAACATTAGGATCGACCAAATATTATTGATTATGATTATGACCTAAAACATAGTGTTAAAACAACCCAAGAGCTTCAATGGCCAAGTCTGTCACCTGATCTCAACCCAAGTGAGCATTCTTTTCACTTACTTAAGATAAAACTGAAGGCAGAAAGACCCACAAACAGGCAGCAGCTGAAGGAGGCTGCAGTAAAAGGTCTGGCAAAGCATCTCCAGGGAGGAAACTCAGTGTTTGGTGATGTCTATGGGAGCCAGACTTCAGGCAGTCATTGACTGCAAAGGATTTTCCTCCAAGTATTACAAATAATGATTATATTCACAATTATGTTAGTTGGTCCAGTTACTTTTGAGCCTCTGAAAATGTGGGTGGCTGTGTAAGAATGGCTGCAATTCCTAAACGGTTATTGTGATTTTTTTTTTTTTTGTTTTATCCATTGAATTAAAGCTGAAAGTCTACACTTCAACCACATATTGACTGATTAGTTTCAAATCCATTGGAGTTGTGTAAAGAGGCAAAATTAGAAAAATTGTGTCACCGTCCAAATACTTCTGGCCCTGACTGTACATACATGCTCTATGTACAAATGTAAAACTTCCATAGACGTATGATCTCAGGACTAAGACTAGAAGGGCTGACAATACAAACGGCAGTTTCTTTGACATGGCTCAGAAAGTCTCTAAAATGTTTTTGATGTACAACATCAGCACCAAATCAATTTTTAAATGGACATTGAATGACGAGCGCGATCATCAACACAAATTCTTGAGAGAGATGATGAATTCTGATGATGTTAAACAAAACTAAATACTTCCGATCAATCCGCTGCTATTCGGCTGCCCGTCTAAACGAGTTGTGATGGCCTGTTGCTACTAATAATCAGCTCATCAATAACTCTCTCTCCCAGAGGTCCAGCCTGTGTCTCCTGCCTGCACTCATCCCTCCCCTGAATCCATCATGAAATGCTCCCCGAGGTCCACTTTGTCCTCCTGAACACAAACCTCCCACTGTGTCTGTAACTTTATTACGGTCTCTCCTCTCTCTTCCTGTCTGTCTCTATCCGTCTGTCCATCTGTTTCCATCTCTGTTCTTGTTTCTGCTCCCTCCAGGTCCTCGCCTCATAAAGCCAATGTGTTGTTTGCAGCCAGCGGCTGATTGGTCTTCAGCACGGCTGAGGCTCAAAGGAAAACTGCAGGAAGAGTGAATGAGGTCTGGTCAGGACAGACAGGGGAGGGTGGGATGATGTGTAGATAAATGGATGCACAGAAGGATGGATGGATTGGTTTGTGAACAGAAGGAGGGATGTGGCCTCCGGGAACACCGAGGTATTGATGAAGAGATTATTGGTATCAGCAGGCGATTAGAATTCCTTTAACAGCAGAGTTCTGTCCCAGCAGATCGATCGCATTTAAACTCCACATCTGTTGCTCACACATAGTGTGGCTGGTTTAAGGCCGCAATATACTCGGTATTTATTTAAAGTTTCCTCCCACACTGTAGTATTTAGACCCAGTCCCACATCCACCGCCCTGCTGCCCCAAATACTCACTGGAGCACCAAATGTGGATTAATCCCCCGCTGAAGATAGTCCCCACAACTGCACTATTTCCTCCTGTTTGTTACAGTGACCAGCTGTTTTAGGAAAATACTGATGAAACTATGCATTTGTGTTTTTAAAGATTTACGTCTTCAGTGTTGAGAGACGGACTAACACATTGTTGGTTTTGGTCTTTTCTAGAGCTGAAACAATCGGTCAGAACATTTAACTGGCCAGCTGTTTTGATGATCGATTAGGAGTTAAAGTTATGGTAAATGGTAAATGGACTTGTATAGCGCTTTTCTAGTCTTTCCGACCACTCAAAGCACTTTCACACTACTTGTCATCATTCACCCATTCACACACTGATGGCAGGGGCTAACATAGGGAATCGCTGGTCCTACTTTAGAGTAGGACCAGCGCTTATATTCCATAGATTTTTTTATTTAGAATCTAAATCATGACGCCACTAATCGCTAGTGCTAATGTTGATCGCTAGTATACACATATCCTAGCATGTAAACTCAAATTCACAAATGTCTGTAAGAGCTTGTAGCGTTGCTGTATTTTGTCACTGTAACAGACCCTTTACAGCACTTACCTCACCGTAATCAATGACAATAGTAGCCATTGGCTTTATCAATTAGCGCTAGCGATTAGCATAAGCTAAAATAAGACAAGAGCCATCATCCAGCTAAATGTTAAAGTAACGTAGACTCAGTTCATGGGGTGCTTTTTATGTTCTGTAACTGTAGCATAAAACCAGCTAGTAATTAGCAAGCTAGCTAGCCAGCTAAATAGTCGGCCCCTAAATGAGTCAAAGTGAACAATTTAATGCTTCTTCCACACGCTCTTGTGACAGCGTAGGAAAGATCAGTGCTGTTGCCAGATAATCCGTCATTGACAGTGTTCCACCAGATTCACCAGAAGTGCTGATCTCTTAAATTCAAGTCCACAGAAAAGAGAGAAAAGGTTTGTGCTGTGATGTGATGTGATTATGATGCTACACTGGCTACATAAAATGAGCAGGCGATGGATGCGACTGGGCTTGTCTTGGTCCATTTGGCCCTCGGGGACCAGGGCCAAATATTCCCTGATGAGTTTAGGGACCAGGGTAAAAGTTCATGCTCCCTCAGGGATCTCCCTCATTTTCTCCTCCTCTTCGATCTCTCTGTCCTCTCCTTCTTTTCATCTTCACCTGTGAACTCTCCTCTCCTCCACCCTGTCCTCCTCCTCTCATATTCTTCCTCCAGCATCCTATCCTCCATGGTATCCTTCCCCTCTGCCATTCTTTGCTTTCTTCTTCCCCCTCCTCTTCCTGTTCCTTCCATCCCTCTCAATCCTCTCTTTCTTTTCATCTTCACCTATTCCCTTTCTACTCCTCCATCCGGTCTTCCCCCTTTCTCTACCTCCAGTATCCTCTCCGGCATCCTGTCCTCCCCCTCTGCTATCCCTTGCTCTCCTCCTCTTCCTCCTCAGCTCCTCTGGGAGCAGCAGACGGTGGGCCGAGGGATGGATGATGGAGGGATTGATGAATGAATGGGTCTAATGGGACATGTTTGACTACAGACTGTTTGCGTGCCAAGTGGCGGCATTCCGTGTGCAAAGGAGTGTCGGATACCATAGCAACCAGGAAAGATAACACCTCCTAAACACACACACCCACACACAGCACTCCCCTTGGATTTCATGACATGTGTACTGACCCTTGATCCACACAGGCCAACAATTATCTGCTCTGTGTGTGTTCTTTGCAATGACGTCTGATAAATACACATGCACACCTAAACATATAGCACACGTAAATGAATACTACATGATGAAAAACAGTATAACTGTCCACCGTATAACACAATACTAGAACTACACAAGTTTACTTTCTAACATCTAGATATTTATTTTTCATTAATAAAAATCTATTTAATAAATCAATGTCATATGAAGGTTCTAGTGTTCATATGGGCCTCTAGCTGTTGTTTCAGACAGACTTGAACATTGCAGTATTTTGGACGCAGTGTGAACTCTTGTGTGTGATCCTGAACTGTCTGAGTCCAAGTGAGTGTCTTTGCATGTGTTAGTGTTTATCATAAAATAATTAATGTGGAGCTTAAAACCTGCTGGCCGCTGCTGCTTTAACATGAACACACTCTTTCCTTCCCTAGAGGCCTCTTTCACACACACATTATTAAAGAAGCCGGGCCACGCTGCTGCTTGTCACCACAGAGAAAACAAACGATTTGCGATTGGGGGGGGGGGGGTTGTGAAGCAGATGCTGAGCCTGACCACAGCTTTTGTTCGGGGCAGAGGCCCCTCCATCCGTCTCTCCACACCTCCATATTCACCTCTTCATTTCATCCCTTGTTTCCTCTCATCTCTTTTCTTTCTCATGTTTTCCTTCTTTTTCTCTTCTTTTCTTCTTTCTTCCTCATTTGCTTTCATACCTTTTCATCTTTCCTGCTGTCCTTTTATTCTTTCTCTTTCTTTCAATCTTCCATTTTCTCCTTCCTCTCCTTGTTATTCCTCCTTGTCTCCTTGCATACTTTCATTTAGCACTTACTCCTGTTATAGTTTATCTCTTTTCAATCTTCCGTTTTTCTTTTCATCTCCCTCCTTTCCTCCCTCCTCCGCTGGTCCCTCCTATCCTTCCTTTTCTTTCTCCTCCCTTTTTTACCTCCTTCCTATTCTCCTTTTTGTATCCTTCCTCTCCTTGTCTTCTGTCATCCATCCTCTTATCCTGCATTCTCTATTCTTTTCCTACTTTGTTGTACCACCTCTCCCTCTTTCTTCTCCTTTCCCTTCACCTCCTCACCTCTATGCTGCGTTCATAACAGCCTCTTTCTATTAATCCTTCCAACTCTTCTCTTCTCTTATTATTTTGCTCAACTCCTGCCTCCTTAATTCTTTCTCCTTCCCTCCTTAAATTTGTTTGTATCCACTCTCTCTGTTTCTATTTGTCCACCCTGCAACACATGTGACAGAGAGTATAACTTGAAATAGATTTCTTCACTTTCAAAATATATGACACTCATCCAAACAACAACTAACCAACAACTTTAAAGCTTTCATTATATTTTAGGACTCTTTTAAATTTGTGTGGCCACTTCTTTACCATCTGCTTCGACTTCACTTAGCAATTTTATTAGTTTCCCCGAAAAATGTAAGTTGCTTATTCAAACTCCTTTTAGGTCACTGGGCTTCCTCCCTCCCAAAGCATCCACTGCTCCCTGATAGAGGGGAGGGGGGGGGTTCAAATGCAGAGACAAATTTCCCCCTTACCGGGATGAGTATAGTATAATAAAAAAACAAAAACCTGAATGATAACGTCAAGCAGGACACATTTAGCTGGCCTGAGCATCAGCTGGAGAGATCAGGCCGGCTTTGGAGGGAAACACAGACAGCTGATCTGACAGCTCGACGGAGCGAGGCCTCTCGCACAAAGAGCCGACATTGACTATGAAAGGAAGACCGTTGGAGAGGGAGAGAAGATGAAAGTAGAGAAACAAGAGAGGAGAAGAAAAAGGAGGCAGTGGCCTCTCCTCAAATCTCCCCGAATATGATCAGGATGAAACTCAGGAATCACTCATTTTACATCCAAACACTGCAGGTTGTGAAGTGGAGATTTGAAGTTTGAAGCTAAAGATAGAGGTTGTTTAATGCATTTCAAAAGTTATATTTGAGTTTTAATCCTGTGAGAGAGTCCACAG
The DNA here is from genome assembly GCF_004355925.1 of Anarrhichthys ocellatus. Taxonomy (NCBI): domain Eukaryota; kingdom Metazoa; phylum Chordata; class Actinopteri; order Perciformes; family Anarhichadidae; genus Anarrhichthys; species Anarrhichthys ocellatus. The sequence goes on from NW_022280094.1 coordinate 982,051, forward strand.
CTCACTAAGTGACTTGACAGCCACAGCAGCCCTTTCTGACATGTTGACATCACCACAATGGACTCTGACTTCATTGTTTTAATCAAACATGTTTTCATGAGTAATGTGATGAAACAAATCATTCACATCTCAACCATAACAGAGAATGAAATCGTGTTTCTCTCAGGCCCAAAGACATCAAGAGCAAAGCTGGGACATCAGGGTAACCAACTGTCCAAAACAGAAAATAAGAATATATACAAAATCCTCATTCTACAAGCCAGCTTTAGTACAAGATCCACTATTTACAGGTAGTCAACTTGGACAGTAAAAAACGGCATCATATAGATCTAAAATCCCCGTACCATAATGAGACCACAACAACCGCAAATAATAAATAAGTTGCTTTGGTGAAAGTGGCCAACTTTCTCCCCTCAGCATGATAAACATTCCTCTTCCTCTCTGGCCTTTTCTGTTCATCCACCCACTCCTCTATCCTCTCCCCCCCCCCCCCCGCTATTACCATAATAAAAGCCTGCGTCCCGACCCGCGCATGCATCACAGAAGGCCTCCACGCATCCTGACGAGGCCGACACCATCTGATCTCCAGGGAGCAGCGGCCGATGCAGCGTTTAAATAATAGAACCTCGAAGCCTTTGCATTTTTGAAGAAGTTTGTGAGCATTTAATTAAAAATATTGTAGCACTACTTTTAAAAGTCTGTGTCTCTACAGCATCATGTATCGTTAAACATTATTATCTTATCTTTCATATCACAGTCCAGATTAGCTGGGCTCCGACCAGAGAAGAGCTTTAACTCGTCAGTCAGTCGGCAGCCTGGACTCGAGTCATTACAGCAACACATTTTCTCTGCTTCCTCTCCACACGTGTTTTGTCTAACATGTGGCATGAGGAGTCCATGCTGTTTTTCTGTTTTCTGCCTCTCTCCCGCGCTCAGCAGCTCCTCTGTGTGTGCCGGTGTGAACATTCTGAGCTCATGAAAACACGATGAGCCTCATGTAACTTCTGTTGGATGCCTTAGTGCGTCGGGCCCTTGGAAGAGAGTGTGTCTTCAGACAGCTTCCTGATACTGGCCGAGGCAGTCGGAGGGTTCTTCATATGCATTTTCACATGCAGGTATATGCAAGTCGCTGTCAGGGGGAACGGCCTCCGCTGTAATGTCTGACATCGCCTACTATGGCCCGTATTCTTAAAGCCATCAAAAGTTAAGATGAGAACACAAGGACTTTTGACACACAGAAGAAAAAGTGGATTATTAACAATACATCAACTTAATCAAATATGCACTGAGGCAGATCTACCTCAAGTGCTGCATTTAAAGACCATAAGAATTTTTTTAAATTTATTTTATTGGCCATAGTGCAGTGTAAGTTGTCGGTCAGAATGTATGTAGTTGTTGCTGTTCTGATGTCGCTGTTCGTTTCTCCAGTGTGCAGCCAGGAAACAGTCCTGACTCTGGAGCGATGGCCAGGCCCCTTCATAGTGAGGGAGTAGCAGTGTGACTGGCAGTAGCAGACCGTAGACAGCTGAACCTGGTCCTGGATGTAGAATGAGCCACTCGCAGCACAACAGGCCAGATGTAGTGTTTGAATCATTATAAGCTGTAGACCGGCTCTGTTTTAAGGTCAGCTTTGAAATGATTACTGTACTTACTGTTGTTAGAAATAACTTGATTACTGCTTTTATTATGTTAAGCAAAGTACCTTATCAACAGCATATGGAAGTTTCTCATTTTCATACTGAGAACATATTGATCATGTTTCTCTTCTATGAGCCATTTAGAATTCCACACTGTTTTGGTACATTTATAATAAGGGCTGCGCAGTTATGGCCAACATGATAATCATTAGTGTTTTACTTTATTTCTTTTATCACACTTTCACATTTAATGAAACCGAGCACTGCTTTCACTACCATGTTGTGTGACATTCCTGCTGATGTACAAATATTTCCTTCAAAATAAGACGATCGATATTCACAGTACATCTTCTAGAAGCAAAGTTAAACTCTACCAAAACATTTTACATTACATTCCTGCTAATTAACAAATGTTTGTATCAAAATAAGACTTAAGATGAGGTCCTTCTTCACCTGAATTCACTGCATTTTAGTGTTACTCCTAGAATATACAGTATCTTAGCTTCTTTGCCCTGCTGGTAACCCAGCCTTGCAAGTGTCAGCAAATGTTCTGCTCGCTTTATTCTCTGCTTTGTGTCGTCTCTGTCAGCTCACAAAAGTACAGCTTCAGAATGAGATCAACTTCTTCTTTCTCACATGTGTGGCTGTGTTTTTGCCTTTGATTTGTGTCCGTCGCGCTGCTTCAAACTTCTCCGCCAGCGCATATCTGAAGTATATCTCCCTCAGAGAGCTGCATGGTAATTGTAAATGTATCTTCATTTCTACGTTTCCAACAGAGCACGAGTTTGCTGTCAAAATGAATCACCTATAACTTTGAGTTTCTCTACATCCGTCTTCTCTGACCTTTGCTCCACCCCTCATCTTCATTTACCTTCCCCATCTGCTAACACACACACACACAGCCACACGTGTGAACGTGTCAGCGCGTCATCACAGCGGCAGATGGCTTCCGCTTCCTGCTTCGGTACGCTGCTATGCACTCTGGGGTATTGAGTCTCCTGGGACCCAGAGTGTGCTAGCTTCAGCATGTGTGTTTAGAGCGAGATGGAAGGCCAGAGTGAAGCGTGCGTGTGAGTGTGTCTTGCTATTGTAGTCCTATTTGCAGTAATGAGCCCCCTGGGAAACCAAGTCTTCATCATTATTAGCCATTAGCGCGTTGACAGCCGGAGGTGCTATTAACAGGACTCGGCTAGCTGGCTTATCAGCCTCATCAGCACATCTGGTCTCGGCCTCGTTGATGGGTTTGGAGGCTGCAGGTCTGCTCACCACACTCGATAAATACATGTGATCAGCTGAACCTCTACAAACAAAACAGAATCTATACTGTAATGCATAACTCATGTGGATTGACACATTCATAAATAAAGTCGTATTATATTTCTCCTGTTACAGGCCTCAGATATATGTTAAGAAAGCAAATAATTCAATGTAACACTTTTTAATCCCGTTGAAATGAAAGAACCAGTTTGTGTCTTTTTGGGAGATTATTTAGCGCATTAGTTATTACATTCATAACGAGAATGTGAAGAAATCGGTTCAGTAGAAGTACCTGCAGCTGGGTCTCTGTACCCTTTTTAAAGAGCTAAATATTGAAACAATGCCTTAGTCTGTGTGTTGATGTTTCAGGACATCTTTGGAGAATGAATTCTGATTCTGCTTGACTTGAAATGGAAAGTATTGAAGATGATTCACCACTTTAAACAGCATCTTGTGCTCTGCTGTTTTCAGTCCACAGGAATTTAAATATTCATCCATTACGAAGGATTCATTGGAAGGTTTTACTATCCGAGGAAGTAAGGAAATACTGCGTTATGTAAATGTAAAAATGCAACAACAGTGAGCATCATGAAGTATCAGCTGTCGGTCACATGGACATTATTCAGTGGTGTCCCCTCAGCGTGGCTTGGTAGCTTGTCGGGTCCAGACGGACTCATTGAGCTGCTCAGATCTTATCAGCTGTTGGTGACGCTGTCTCCTGAGGGAGTTGTAGTTTTTAAGACCCATTAAGACTACAGCTGTGCTCTCTCATTTACCTCCGTTCGTAGTAAACAACTTGAGTGTGGTTGATGAGCGCATCTCTGTTTATATTTTTTTTAAACATTTCTCCTTAATGAAAGCTGAAAATGCAGAGCGATTGTTTTTACTTTTTGTATCTCCATTTGTAGATGACTTTCCACTTCCTGCACTCTCTTGTTTGTATGTGAATGAATGAATGAAATTGAATTATTCGCTGTCTAGACATGTGATGACCAGTGTTCTCCCTCTGTGGGGTTCCCATTCTTTCTCTCAGAACCTCCCATCGTCCAACAGTTGAAAAGAACCTTCAAATACTTCCAGGACTACAGACAGGTGAGTCAGACATCCTGACCGCCAAGTAAGCCGTGGAACAGTGAATTCAATTGAAATGTTGTGTAAAAATATGACATTTTAGAACTGTAATGATAATGTAACGGTACCTTCAGGGTCTGAAAAGTGAAACCATTGCAGAAGTGTCTTAAAGCTGCATTCTCTGTAATGGCCACCAGGGGGCGACTCCTCTGGTTGTATAGAAGTCTATGAGATAATAACTCTACTTCTCTCTTGATTTATTACCTCAGTAACACATTGGATCAGACTCGTTTCATTGCCAAGTACGTTTGCACATACAAGGAATTTGGCTTGGTGATTGGTGCATAACAGTAAACATAGTGCCATAGTGTAAGACACAATTTAGAAATAAGAATATGAAAATTTACAATGGAATATTCAAACTAACTAATTAAGAGCAAGTGTTAAGGTGAAGTAAAGGGCCTGTGGTTTAGAGGTTTAGAGGTCGTTCCCTAATCGGAAGAGCAACGGCTATCCCCGGATCCTCAGTCCACATGACAAAGTGTCCTTGACCAATATACTGATCCCCAGAATTGGTCCTGAAGGCCGTGCCGTTGGTGTGTGTGTATGTGTGTGTGTGTGTGTGTGTGTGTATGTGTGTATGTGCATAAGTATAGATCCTGATGGGTCCTTGCATGGCAGCATCTGCCATCAGTGTGTGCGTTAATGGGTGAATGATGACATGTAATGCTCAGAGCTTTGTATGGTCCAAAGATCAGAAAGGCGCTATGTAGGTGAGAGTCCATTGACCTTTTACTGAGCTCCACCCTCTCGTGCACTTCTGGTTGCAAGAAGCCAACGTGACAACGGCCAAAACGCCGGAGACGGTAACGTAACTCAAACACCACATGTGTTGGTGAGTGAAGATTAGTCCACAATCCTCCGTGGAGGAACAACCTCCTACTTAATCAGACACTCATCATATTGTAATTCATCCCATCATGCAGCTCAGAGTGATCAGTGACCGACAGCACGGAGCTCAACAGCTACCGGAGGTTGCGTTGACCTGCGTGGTGCGTTCAAGCTCTCCTCAGTGAGAATGGGTTTAGGCAAAGTTCAATTATAACGCTCATGATTTTTATGTTTTCACAGCAATATAAAATAGATTGGAGAGGGAACTAAGACTTGTGACTTCCTCACACGAGCTCTAAGCTGTGGTACATAATTAAAGCTACAGACTATGGGATGTCCACTTGTGATATACAGTCAGTGGGATTGAACTGTAAAGGCTTTTAAATGTGCCCACAATACAATAATAAATACACATTTTCCTCATTCATGGTGGAAATACTGTTTTATTAGTTTGCACATTATTTATTGTATTGTAAAATATATGCTATGTTATATGAATACATGAATAAACAAATGTAGAAAGCTAACGTTTATACAAGATAAACAGGATCACATTTATTATATATATTAACAACACAAGGTCTCTGCAGGAAAACCCAAAACCACAATATGAATCCCCTTCAGACTGATGGAGTTAGTTTCTCATTCAGTGCGAGTGTCTGCTGTTAGTGTGAGCTTCTACAGAAACGTCCTGCTCAAAGTATCACTACTATTCTGGTGAAAACTTGGTGTAAAAGCATGTCGGCATATCTCAGCTTCCTGTCTGGGTCTTTTCAGAGCGATAATATGAGCTGATTGATAAACAGAAAACATCTAGCGTCTCTCAGATGGATCTCCTCAGACTACCCGACTTCCTCATCGTACTCTACTATTGTTGAAGTGTTTGTAACCCCCTGCCACAAAGTCTGAGAGGACTACTCTATGTTTGAAGGGTTTTTCACGCTTTCACATTGTAGAAAGTCCTCTTTACAAATGGATGTTATTTTACTTTGGTCACAGAGTCAAAAGAACGCTGCGCAATGGTTCAACCACCAAATAACCATCTAAATAATTCATTTGATTACACACTTCTGAGCCGTACTTTAGGTTCATGGTTAATGTTGATTTATGAAGTCACAGTGTGACATGCTGTCTCTGTGTGTGTTGATGATGTCACGGTCAGATGATCATCGAGCCGACGAGCCCGAAGCTGCTGCCCGACCCCCTAAAGGAGCCGTACTACCAGCCTCCCTACACGCTGGTGCTGGAGCTCACCGATGTCCTGCTGCACCCGGAGTGGTCGGTACGTCCCTTTACCTCACTTTTCTTCATGGATGTGCAGAACTGTTGAACGCAAGATCTTGTGAAACGTGTTTGTGACCTGGAGGCTTCAAGTTTCCACATCTCACCTTTGGTTGAAGCATGCTGAGGCCTGAATGCTCTCTCCTACCTTGCTCTGCCGCAGTAGGTTAATGGTTTTATGGGGCAGGTGGAGGATACGAAGTGTATGTCTGAGGTGTGTCCCACCACCTGTCGACTTGTCTTGTTGTCTGCTGATACACACACACGCACAATGTACACCTACCTGACAGGTGTGCAGCAGCCGTAACTCGACACCTGCTGCCTGTTAAAACAGACAAACACTCAAGTAGCTTCACCTGCCCCACCTCTTGAACTTTCCTTACTGTTGCAGTAATTATTATTATGATCTATTTCTCCACACAAACACACTCTTTTTCCAGCTCTCTTCCCTCTTCCTTACAGCCCTGCCTGCACACACACTTCATGTCCTCTTTCCGGTCTGGTCTCATCCGGCATTCGTAGCTAAACCTACGAAAAATATTGTGCCGTAATATGTAGATATCCCACGAAATGATCCCGTACGTTATCCACGTAGTCATGAACGAAGATGTATAAAGACTGGGAGGGGAGGTGGATGGGTCCAGCGACCTTTCAGCCAGGAGACCGCTGTTAGTTCTCTGTGTGAAACGAGAAGTCAATGTTGATTTATTTGTCATGTGACTTGCTTAAGTATCACGACACTCCCATGGTTATTTCAACCCTAACGGCGATCTTTTCCTTACGAAGTAGTTTCCTGTGAGGACAGAAGTTTATTTTGAAACAACCGTACGCATGTAACAAGCTGAAATTGACACGTGTTGCAGGCTTATGGTAGGAAAATATCATACGAGCTGTTGTATGAGGATACGTTGCCTCTTTCCACTCACTCACTCACACACACACACAGACACACACACACACACACAGGTCCGGCAGCCCTCAGGTTGTTGATGTGTGTGTTTAACTGGAGCTGTGTCGGGAGTGGAAGAGGTTAGGACCTCTGAGCGTCTGAGCAGAACTAAAGAACTGTCCTGCTACTGCAGACGGACAGTTGTTGGTTCCAGAGACACCTTGAATACGGAGTTAGCCCTGTAACCGTTGCCATGGCGAACTTTCAGAATTATAGAATCTGTTCTGAGAGTTTGTTTTGGCACATCATGGACCTTTAAGAACTTCAATCTGTTCCAACCCAGTCTGAACGGCTGCTGAAGGAGAAACTGCACTACATGACTGCAATCACTGATTCATTAGTTATTAGCCAATCAGAGCTCTGCCTCCTCTGCCAATTCCACATGCTGGATCACTCAAGTGTAAAACCACAGCCATGGACTGGCTGAACCTGATTGGTGGATCACTTTCATCTGCTGTGTCTCAGAGCTTTTCCAGCAGCGTTTCTATTGTTTTATTTGACACATACATTTATTTTTTGTAACATCATTGCTGTAGTGATCTGTCACGATTATAATTTGCTGGAAAACTTCTGTTACCATATAGCTCATCAATAATAGCTTTCTTCATGCTTAGCTCTCATTAACTGTGTTGCATCCACCATCAGTATGTTTTATTCTGTTATGATGATGATCACAATACTGTGGTTTAGTTTGTGTGTGGTTTAATACTCACGGCCACAGTTAGTCTCAGGTTGAGAAGGAAGAGTGGATGGTTCCTGCATCTGTGTTTCCTCTGAGTCGTTGATTGTTTTGTTGTTTCAGTTGTCGACAGGTTGGCGGTTTAAGAAACGTCCGGGCATCGACTACCTGTTCCAGCATCTCGCACCGCTCTACGAGATCGTCATCTTCACTGCAGAGACTGGCATGGTGGGGCACACACACACACGTTTGCCTGTATACTTTAACAGTGTTTATCATTAAATAAGCCATCAGAGGTTTCATTGTCATGCCGAAGTGAGCTGACAGCTCTTTGGTCAGATCAGACCTGTTGTCTGCTGTGTGTATCAGCAGCTCATTCACTGTTTACTGTCATCAGCAGCAGAAAGCTGCCCGAGGAACCACACAGTTTTATTACACATGAGCAGTTTGATGATCTAATTACATGTTTTCATTTAGAAATGTTTGTAGATTGACTAAAGGTAAAGATCACTCATTGTCATTGGTTTAATCCAAAGAAGTAAATCTGTCACATACAGGTTTTTTACGTGGCATTATGGGTAATGGGTAGCAGTGTCACTTACACAATCCTGCTGCCTGGTTCTGCTCTGTTTTTTGAGATGTTAACAGAGTCGTTAGGCAGCTCTCTGCTCTGTTTGTGTGTGAAGTGTGTCGACTAACTTACAGTCGTCTGAAGGAGGCACACACAAACAGTTATTGTTAGGGCTGCAGATAATCAGATCTTCAATATCGATTTGACTCAAAACTAAACTTGTCTAATGAGTCAGTCAATGATTACAGATCAGCTGGTTCAATTGAATGAATATCACAATTTGACTGTGTGTGTGTGTGTGTGTGTGTGTGTGTGTGTGTGTGTGTGTGTGT